>NC_056524.1:59894057-59936626 GCF_019175285.1 Sceloporus undulatus | reverse complement strand
GCCGCCATCTTTATGTATCGGACGCTGAGCGTCCGTACGTGTCGCAGCCTTTATGACGTAGCGAGTGTGCCCCTGGTGCCTCGCTACGTCACAAACGCGACTCAAAAAGAAGCTCCATTTTGGAGCTTCTTTTTCGGTCCGCGCGGGAGCCGCACCGTCTGAAGGCTCCGGCTCCCCCGCGGACCTACCGGCGGCGGCGGCAGACCGCCACAAAGCGGCAGTCTGTACCCCGCCACTATATCTTTTTTTGTTTTGTTCTAGACATTTATACAGTTCTGCGTTTTGGTACTTTCTCTCATGGAATTCTATAGCTCCATATCAAATTTTGTTGTTCTTAAAATACACATTTATAGTTCAACTTCAACCAAGTTGTAAATGCATTTTATCTCAAAATATACATTTTAAAATCTATTTTGATATTCTTTTTGAGTGAAGTACTGCATCAAAACATTACAAGAAATATGACATCTGGTACTTAGCTATATTTAAATGATTTAAGTGTGGAAGTATGGATCAGTTACAAAGACTCTATTAATTAAACAATACTCGATCTTGCATGGCATGAAGTGGAGAAAGTTATAGTGACTAGGTCTAGTAGCACCATCTCCTTCCTTGTCATTGTATCAAGACCCTTTCAGGCATGTAACACATAAAGATGGTTTCTTTTGGCATTGCCGTTTTGTTCTACCCAACTGAGCTTGTTTGGCTCAGTTGAACATTGACATGATTCTTACTAGATTCCATTACCTTTAATTGATCATATATTTCATTGATATGTATATGTTAGATCCAGATTCATCCAGATTTAAGAGGAGACCCACTGAAATTGATGACACCTATTTGTTAAAGTATGTTTACTCTCAGACTCAGTCTGAACCCAACCCTAACCCCTCTAAGGAGATTATTACATGCTCTTTTCTCCTGAACTGGGCATGGGCTTAAACCACTTAAAAGTGAATGGTATGGCAAGCCTCCATGTCCATCTCAGAGGCACTGTGCACCTGATCTGGACTTCTCCCAGTCTTCACAAAGAAGAGGACTTTTCCATTCTTTGCAAAGTATGGTAGAAGTCCAGATTGGGTATGTGATGCCTTCAAGCTGGGGATGGAGGTGTGCTATAACATCTGTTTTTAAGTGGTTTAAGACTGTGCCCAGCTTGAAAGAAAAAGGCGCACAATAATCTCCTAATATTGCTTATCTGGCATGATCCATGATGACTTCATTTTGGGTAAAGTGCATATATCCTAACAATAAATGAATAATATCTCATGCACATGGGAGTGGGTAGGACTGAAAAGCCACTGCACATATTTAGAAGATGTGAAGATGAATATTTGTCATCTAGACAAGTTCTGCCCTTCAAGCAAGACATGCTACTTATTCACAAGAACAATCAGAAAACAATCAAGTTTAATCGATTAGGACAGCCTGCATAATTGAGAGATTAATGCACAGAGGAATCCAGATCTACATGGTGGGAAGTTGTGAAATTGGTTGAATGGTGTGGAAACATAGTTATGGGTAGTTAGCCCTGAGGACCAGGTGTTGGGAAAGAAACCTCTCCTTCAAGGTTTCAATATTTGTAGCAGTTTTTAATGGGTGGATGTGCATATATGTGTGTGCACACAGAGAGAATAGAAACCGGAAATATCTCTGAGCAATACATCTCATAGGACGCATAAGGAGCAGCTGGATGTATACATATATTTTTTGTTAGCATCTCTGCCCTGGAATACTATGAATATTTGTGATGGTTTATTTACACTATTTGTAGTTTACTCAGTAACTAAATTCTCTGGTGGCTTTCTGAAGTGATACAAATGTTAAAATACAGCCAGCAAGTTAAAAAAAATGTCCATAGAGCAACATAAAACACAGTAGCATTAAATAAAATAAAACAAATCTCTCTGCCAGTAGCAAACAAATCCCTACACATTTTGAAAGATGGAAATGTTCAAAAACAGGCACTGAATGCTACAATGTGGGTTCCAGACAAACCTGTTTAAGTAGGATTTACTACAGCCAGTGTGCCACCACCTAAAAGGTCTGTTAACACTGCACACCAAGTATATCTTCCTTGGAAAGAATACTCAGAAACAGGATGAACTTGTCACAAATAGTTTCAGCTTGTAACTAATCCTACTCGGTGTCCAAAACACCATCAGGAAGATAACTCTCTGTTTCTCCTAGTTCCCATTAGATGAAGCCAGTTGAATTGAGACATGTGATTCATCATCATTGTAGGTAATTTCTGAGAGAATCTAGTCATTGCTCAGTTACACTGGGTGCATCTACAAATTCTATGTTTATTCCAGTTTATAATTTCATATTGTCTTTATGTTCTGTGGCCTGATAATGCCACAAACATGGTGTCGCAGTTTGAGTGTCGGACTAAGATTCTGGAAGACCAGGGTTCAAATCCCCACTTGGCCATTAAAACTCACTGACTGACCTTGGGTAAGTTACACTCTCTCAGAGAGAATAGTAAACCCCCTCTGAACAAATTTTGCCAAGAAAAGCCCATTACACCATAAGTAGGAAATGACTTGAAGGCAACAACAACAATGAAATGTTCTCCGTATTTCCCACTCTTGTTCATCTATCCTCAGTCACGTTTCATTTGAGAATCTAAGAAATATTTATGTTTTCACAACCAATCTAGTGCTTTATTAATAAACTTTGGCTTCTCAAATCACTTATGAACAATTAAATTATCCCTATCACCCTTTTCCATAGTGAATAAATACAGATCTGCCATCACATAACCAGCAATTTAATTCACGTGATAGAAGTTCATATGACTTCTTATTTTCAGCCATGAGTTCAATTTTCTTCTTTTTTCATCCTTTGGGTTTCATTAAAGGTACATTGACTTAAAAAAAAATGGTACTGTAGTCTATCGGTTGAGTTCTTCTGACAAATTGTGAGATTTTATTTTATCATGTTTGTTATCTTGTGCCTTTTGATTATGTTTCTGGGTATAACAAGAATGACAATAGGCTAATTTTCACTACTGGATGTTGAAATATTAGCTCCAGATTTAAAAAAAGGAAGCAGTGATTATCAGTGTTTATCTACCATAATTAGAGAGTCTGATGTATGCTCTTCTATTTGCATAGTCTGACACAAGAGCCAGGCTAAATCTGACCAGAAGCCAATTTAGCATTCTCTGTACATAGGTCCTACTTGTGGCAGGAAGTCCATGTCTCTGGTGCACCTCCTCATGAGAAATAGCCTGACATCCAAGAAGCAGGTCATTTAACTCTGGTCTTTGTTCCCGGAAGCCATCAAAGAGTGCCCTCCTCACAGCATTTATAAGACACCCAGGATCAAGCACATATTACGAGCCTCATAATGTAACCTTGCTTTAATAAAGACAGGAAATCTTGGTCTTCATTAAGACCTAAGGGTGTCAAAGATTTCAATTTTAAGATTCAATCTGCTTCTTTTGTCAACAAAGTTTTTTCCCATTACGATTGTTTACCTTTTCCAAAACCAAAACTTTGTATTTGTGGCAGAGTGTTGAAATGGCACAAAATGTACCCACTCTTCCATTCCTTGCAGTAGATACATATTTCCTTATATACTTTTAAGGGTTTTGATGTTTTCCACTGGTCTCTGGTAAATCCAGATTCGATACCTATTTTAAAATCTGCCCATTGGCTGCCAATTAGCTTTCGTTTGTAACGGGCCTAAATGTACTTAAAAGTGCTTTTCGGTGTATCTTACTACTATGTAAATGTGCATAGTTTAGTTACAGCAGCGATTATTATTCCTTGGTGGGCTCAATGACAACAACCATCCTAATATTTCTTACTACTTGATCGTTTAGTACCTTTTTGACTTTCCAACTTATGGCGACACTAAAGAGTTTCCCTGGAAATTTTCTTCAGGGGAGGTTGCCTTTACCTTCCTCTGAGGGGCTGAGAGAGTGTGACTTGCTGCCCAATGTCACCCAGTGGGTTTCCATGGCTGAGCTGGGATTTGAACCCTGGTCTCCCATTGTCCTAGGCCACTACACCATGCTCAACCCTCCACTGCACTTAAAGGTAAAAGATACAGTACTCAGTTATTTTTGTTATTGTTTACCTTCAAGTTGTTTTCCACCGTATGGAGGCCCTAAAGCAAATCTATCCTGGGGTTTGCTTTGCAAGGTTTGTTCAGAGGAGATTTGCTAGGGCTTTCTGCTGAGGAGGCTGGGAGAGTGTGACTTGCTTGAGCTTGAAGTCACTCCTCCTTTTCTTCGTTCTCCTTTTCCTTCATTTTTCTTCTCCCCCCTTTTTCCTCCTCTGTTGTTGTTGTTGCTGTTGTTGTGTGAATCTCCTGAGGAGATCATATCAATGAGGCCTCAGCACCCCTTGCCTTACCTTAGAGATGTTCAAACTTAGTTAAGATTGTTTCCAGATAAGAGGAATCTGGTCCAACACTGTCTTCACATTGTGGCCAAAGAGGTGCTCCTAGAATGCCCTGAAATAAGACAGGAGATCAGTATCATCTTGCCACTTGTCTATCCCCAGCAACAACTTGTGGTAGCATCCACAATTTCAATAAGTGCTATGTGAAAAAGTGCTTTTTAATTTCTTCCTGGATCTCCCATCATTCAGTTTCAATCGCCAAAGCATTGTGAAGATTAGCAAAAAAATATTTATTCCTTATCCACCTTTTCCCATACTATCATGTCTCACTTCATCCTCCCCATTTTTCTTTTTATGAGTTAAGGAGACTCAGGCATTACATCATCTCTTAAAATCGCTCTAGCATGTTATTTCTGCTGTTTTCCAATTTGAGTCATTTTCAGCGTTATAATAGCATTCCCCCCCCCCCCCCCTTGGGGATCCCACCTTTAGAACCCCCTTCCCTTCCCTTCCAACTTTCTACTTATTTAAATAAAACTTTGGACATTTCATTGGTTGTGGCAGAAACGTTTTTTGAATCAGGTCTGATAAATATTATATGTTTTCAACATGCATGTTTTAAAACTGCTTTTAAATCTTTTTAAAATAATTTTAAAATCCATGGCAAGAGTTTGGTGGTGGACAGCCTGGTCATTGTCTGATTTGGCTCTATGTTGTTCAGTCCTTCTGCCAAGAGGTTGGGAGTGGGTGTCTGATCATAGAATCATAGAGTTGGAAGAGACCACAAGGGCCATCCAGTCCAACCCCCTGCCATGCAGGAAATCTAAATCAAAGCATCCCCGACAGATGTCCATCCAGCCTCTGTTTAAAGACCTCTAAGGAAGTAGACTACACCACACTCAGTTTATTTGTCCCATGAAGACAAACTGGGATGCTGAGAAATCAGAATTGGGACCCCCTGTTGGCCTTGGAAATCAATTGGATGACCCTGGAGAAGTCACACTCTTTCAGCCTCAGAGGAAAACAAATCTTGAACAAATCTTGCTGAGAAGTCCCCCTGATAGGTTTGACTTAATAATAAAAAATAATAAAATTTATTTTTATCCTGCCCCTCTACATAATGCTATCGGGGCAGCTTATAACATTAAAATATATGGTCCACATTCCCCAATCCTACCTCCTTTTAAAATACAATTAAAGTATTTACAGTATAAAACATAACTTAAAATAATAACAACAAACAACAGTGACTGCAGAAAATAAATAAATAGATAGATAAATAAATAGGAGTTCAACAGTTAGGTTTTCTTTTTGAAGGCCAGTTATCTATTCAGGAAAGGCCTGATGGAAGAGATCCATCTTAACAGTTTTTTTTAAAAACTGTTTAAGCTGGTTATATGATGGATCTCATCCAGCAGATCATTCCATGATCTGGGAGTGGTTGCCAAAAAGGTCCTCTGGGCGATTGCAGGCAATCTAGTTTTCATAGGTTGCAACAAATTCCTCCCAGAGGACCTGAGGGTGTGGGGTGGATTGTATGAAAGAGGCAGTTTGGACCCAAGCCATTTAGGGCTTTAAAGGTGATAACCAACACCTTGTACTGGGATCACCATAAGTCAGAAATAACTTGAAAGCACACAATTCCTGCATCCAACTATTTCCTAGTTTCAATTGTTAACTCAGTGGAACTTATTTCCAAATTAATGTACATATGATGAGAATGAAGCTGTATTATATAACAGAAGATAACATAATGAAGTTTTATCCCCAGAGGCTAAATGATTTCAGAATTAAATCATTTGCTCTACATACAAGAAGTATATATCATTCCCTCTATGTTTTATGTATTTAATAGCTAGTGGTTAAGTTTTACTTGCTTATCCAAACATTTCTACTGGTTGTTCACATTAAAATCAATAAATGTTAAGGATTATTCAGAAGAAAAAGAACTTCTTGTGAGGTTTTGTTGTTGTTGTTGTTGTTTTTCAATTGTTTATTTTAGGCTTTTCTGTAAAGGAACAGGGTAAGAAACATAGGGTTTTACTTACATTCACTCAAAATGTGACTTTTTAGTATAAACACATGAATGAGTTCTCCAGAGAAAAATAAATTATTGATTAATAATAAGATTGCTGTATAATAATCTGATTTTTCCTTCTCTTTGGTCAACAGCAAATTGCAAAGTTGCTTTCAGATTGAAAAATCAATACACTCTTGGATAAAATTTTCACATGGGAATCTCCTTTAACATAATAGTGAGCTGAGTTTTAAAATCCTTGGTGTTCTTTTTTTTTTTTAAGGACAAGAACGAAAAGGTCAGATCACTTTAAATTCAACCAAGTAGCAAGCAACCCCTAGACTCTATTAAGTATATGACTGAGGGTAATTGTGCTCAGCATTTGATCTTTCTCTTTTATTGTGTCAGCATCTTTTTGATGGATTGTGCATTAAATTGTACTCATGCAAAAAGTGTCTCTGGCTTTGAATGAAATTTTGTTCATTTTTTTTTAAAAAAAAACACCTTCTTTTAATTTTTAACTTAACAGTCTTATACAGTCCTTATCATTGTCAGTAATTACAATGTCCAGGATGCTTGAACTAAACCAAAGCCCAAGCATCCTGGGGGGAAGGGGAGGTTGTTTGCTATATGAACTATATATGTCCACATATTTTGGATGTGCATATTCTTCCATAACAACTGGCTACAACTGACCCTGTGAGTGTACATAGCTTCACCTTAGGGGACTGTGGGAGAGAGTTGTGCAAGATTTAGCTGACTGGAATGGAATGCATTAATCTTGTGAAACACCTGGCAACTGAAAATTACACTTCATGAATCTAATGAAGTAGGTTCTACTACATAAAGGTTTATAGCATAATAAATAAATTAGTCTTTCAGGTAATACCTGAAGTTTTGCTGTTTTGTTGCACAGATTAACACAGCTATCACTCGGACAATGCTTTGTCTTTAATACTTATGCATGAAGAACTGTGATGCTGAGAGTTCTGTAAAAGGAATATGACACATAGGGAAGCACAATTTTCTCTGCATCCAAAGTATAGGTTCTAGTTTTAACTCTACAACCATCTTCTCTCTGGTCAGAACATTGCTTGTTCTGCTCTAACACTGTAATTGGATCCTTCAGACTTTGGAAAATCTTGGCAATACATGGAGCCCTCCCTTCCCCCTCCCATGCTCTCTTACCTTCTTTTTTATTATGTCAATGACCCTGCAGTCTTGTCTAACATGGGCACACAATATCCAGGCCCCAGTTAAGTTTATTCTTCCCCTCCTCTATTCTTAGGTCCTGTTCTTAATATGTAGTACTGAATGCTGAATTTGAATTTGCAGCAGTGAAAGACTGAAAATTATCATCTGGAAAGTCAATTGGACTTTACAAATCTTCATAAGAATGGGCAAACGTTTCTGTAACAAACCATGCTCATCCACCAATGTATCCACAGCAGCCCTGCACACATTTCATGCTTTTATTCCTCCCCCACCCCCACCCAAAGAAACCCCCTGATTTGCCAGACATCAGCCGCAACAAGAGAAAGAAGTCCATTCTACTTGCAAGTGGAATGAGGATGAATTTACACTCCTTCCCATTTTTAGGTGAGGCTATGCTGAGGAAGTGCTTCTGACTGTCAGTCCCTTGCTTACCAGTAGAAGAGGGGTGGGTCCTGATCACTAACAGAAAAGATCTCATCTCAATATAGTTGATACCTGTTAAGCTGGGTTTGCGAGGACAATTAAGATCATGGCAATAGTGCCACAATTGTGACTAGACAAAGATTGAAAATATGGAGCAAATTGGGATTATAATCAAATTAACATTAGTTTTAAAGGATAAACCAACTGAAGATTTAATGAAAGGGAGGAAACTGTTCATATGTTTTTGTGCAATTAGAAATATAATGATGTAATCATTTGTGGTGATGTTTTTAAAATCATTTTAGTAGGATTATTTAGCTGGATCTGTAATGATGGAATAATATTTTTTTCTTTACATTACAATTACAATTCAAGGATTAGAGTCATATTTTGTATTAGTTGTGTTTCTTTTCTTTCTTTTTCTTCTTTCTATCTTTTTTCTGGATATATATTACTTGGATTATAAATTAGATTGTTCAGGAATACAGAGTAGATACAGACACAGTATGCACCTGTAATTGAGATACTGATAGTATTTATTTATTTTTTAGTTAAATGTTGAATAGTTTCCTTTGCTTGCTACATTGGAAGCCGAATAATCTCCACAAACAATCCACTATTTTCTCAATAAAATTGTGTTTCTGTACCTTAATTAGTAATGATTGTGACTGCAGTTATTACTGAAATTGCAATTACAGTCTAAAACAGATGCTCAGAGGTAAGGCCATTAATCCATATTAGAAATCGAAACTGGTGGCCTGCTACCATGAGATTTTGTTACAGTCCTAGGTAGGTAAACATAAGGCACTCTGCTCTAAACTCCCTTGAATTTATAAGGTTGAGCAAAACCCCCATGTCTACCCCAAAGGCAGGTTCTCTCACAAATCCATGTCCCTTGACGTGTATAGGCTGATCAAGAGCCTAACCTTTCACCACAAAGAGGTGTCAATGGTGTGTACTAAACAATTATTTAACCTCATATGGGCCAGTGAAACCTATTTAGCAGGCACCCCTAGTCAATTTCCAGTCCCATCATACATTATGGGGTAGGCAAAAAATCCTGAGAAAGGGGGAGAAAATTCCTACCTGGCCCCAAAGTGACCAACAAAGTTCACACTGCATTTAGGGTGGGAGAGTGGGCTGTGTCATCAAAAAGAGGCATGATGGGGGGTGTATTGTCCTCATATACTGACTCCACCCTCCATCAAATGCCTTAGCTTGGTCCGTTAGACCATGCTGTCATTTGGAAATATTGGTCTCATCATGGAGGATATCAAAGCCCCACCTTCCCTCAATGGTTCTGCTAAGCATCCTGGTGTGAATCATATGATGAACACCTACAAAGCAGATGGAAATTGAAATGAAGCCACACTCTGTGACTAAAAATTGGAGAAAAAAAAAAAAAGCCAGGATACTCCAGCTTAGCTCAGAAAATATGCATCTTTGCACCTGCATATAAACAGCCCAGCACCAGTGAGGAGCTGTGACAAAGTAAAAAAAAAAAAAAAAAGAAAAGAAAAGAACGAAAGTAAGAAAGAAAGAGGAACAATTCCAATGAATGTAGTTACAACTAAGGCGTGAGACAGATCACCCCAAAAGGGTGGCCTGCTGGTGGTCTTTTTCCCTTCGAAGGGATGCCGCAGCTGCCAGACTGTGCGACATCCATCAGGAGTAAAAAGAACCCGGAAAAAATGGTTTTTTTTAATGCCGCCGTGTGGACATAATGAGTGCACCAATGGCGCACTTGTTATGTAAGTGATGTGCAGTGATGTGCAGATGCTGCACATCGCTTACATCAAAATGGCGGCACCTGTATGGATGGGATGCCACTATTACTACGCTGCCATGCCATGCTAGGGCTAGGGACCGTGCAGTTGATGCGCGGTCCCTAACCTTAAAATCGGTGCCAGCACGGCACATTTGGCTTGTCTGTAACGGGCCTAAGAGATTATTGCACTACACTCTTAAAGCATTTCTATTCTACTTTAACTGTTCTGGCTGCCTCCTGTTGCATCTTGGAGTTTGTAGTTCAGTGAGGTCCGAACCAGAAAAACTTTATTGAATATACATAGTCAAACAAAACAAGCAAACAAGCTTCATTTATACACCGCTTCATACCGCCTAAGCAGTGTCTAAGCAGTTTACAACTGTAAGATAATTTGCCCCCAATAATCTGGGTTGTCATTTTAGCGACCTTGGAAGGATGCAAGCCTGAGTTGAGCTTGAGCCCTTTTTCTGCTGGTCTTGAACTCGCAGCCTTATGGTTTTGAGTGAGTGGCTGCAGTACAGGCATTTAATCACTGTGCCACCAGGGCTCTTGTCAGTAATTTATCAGTCAGCATTTAAGCCAAAACTGCCCCCCAATAGCCAAGCAGTATCTTAAAAAACTCAAAATTCAAACTCCACCTCAACCCCAGTTGGCGCCAAAACTAATACACACCACCAATTCCAACAGCCCCTCCCCCCAGAGAAACTAACTCCCCTTCCAAACTTTCTCACCAAAACTATCTCTTCTAACCTCAGGCATTTCCACCATGCCCCCCCTACAGTACCAGACACTGACACATCTCCCTCTGGACATTTCATCCCTATTGTGCTCAAAATGAACCTAGCCAGCTGCACTGATCCCAACCTCTCTATGCCAACTAGGTACTTGCTATCCCTTATGCCACAGCAACTATCAGTCTACCTGTCAGCCTCAATAACAAGCAAACATATAAGTTTATTGGGAACAACATCCAAAAAGCAAACACAAATGTTAACACAAAGGTTTTTTTTCCAATTCTAGGAGAGAATCTATAGAAATGCCAAACAAACAAACTGACATTAGTATGACAATACTGAGAGAACTTAGAGAATTTAAAGTACAAAGTAGACAAGAAATTAAAGAAACAAGAGATGAAACAAGGCCTGATGTGCATAAAGAAATAGAAAGCTTATCTAGGAAAATAGATAAAATAACCAAAGAGGTAATGGAGATAAGAGCTGACATGAATGAAGTAACAGTAAAAGCAAAAGAATTCGATAGAAAAACAGATAAGGTAGTCAGAGAAAGAGAAAATGACAAGCAAAATATATTAATTCAAGAGATTAGATACAGGGAAAGAAGTGTGAAAATTAGAATTCTTCTTGCAAAAGAAAATTAGCATCTTACAGTAAGATTATTACCAGAACTAGCAAGCTATTTGGACACGCCAGAGGAATTATTAGATATACAAATAGATTTTTTTTCCAGAATTAACTCTATTTTTTAGATATAGCAATTTGTTTTACAAATGTTAGAATTCAAGAAAAATTATGTCAGTTGAGTTATGGAGAAAGATTAGTGATAGATGATAAAGTAATTGAGGCATTTAGGGATGTCTCAGCTTATGTATTAAAAAAAGACAAGAATACAGATTTTTAACACAATTATTGCAAAAGAAAGAAATTAGATACAGATAGGAGAAAACAGAGGGGAACATATTAACATATAAGCAAAGGAGGTCTAAAATAAATTCCATAGAAAAGGCAAAGGATTTTAATAAAAGAATAAATGTGCAAAAGAAAAGAAAAAGATCAAGAGTGCGAGGGGGAGAAGGAAAGAGAGGAAAACAAGGAAGAAGGAGAGGTTAGTATATCTCTGATAGGAAAGAAAAATAATAAGAAAGATTTAGAGGAGAAGGAAGTGAGGATGGAGGAAGAGTTTTCAGATATTGACATAGATTCCCAAATCCTAACAAAAGAAGAACTGGAAGAGGAAGACGCCAACTCAGAGGAAATGTACTGGAAAAAAGGGAGAGGTTAAGTAAATAAATAAGAGATAAAATGGAAATAAAAGTAGGATCATTTAATGTGAGAAGGTTGAAGAGAAATTACAAAAGGAGAGAGATATTTCTTTATTTGGAAAAAAAAAATAAGTTTGGCGCAATTTGTATACAAGAAACAAAAATTAGAAGTAATGAAACAAAATACTTAAGAAATCCCAATTTAGGAGGTCTTTTTATTTGACAGATTAAAAAAAAGAAGAAGAGGTGTGGCAATTTATGTACATAAAAACATGACTCGAAAGAGATATTTAAGGACAATGAAAGAAGATTTGTAGCAATAGAAATTGGCGTAAGGAAAGAAAAATTAAAAACAGTTTGCATATATGCACCTTTGGAAAAAAATCTGTTTTCAGAAATTGAATAAGGAGTTAATAAAATGTACAGGAAACAACACAATAAAAGCTGGAGACTTTAATGGGGTTTTAAAACCAAAATGTGATAGAGAGTCAAAGGAATAATAAAAATAACTAAGGGAAACTCCCAAATTCCTGTTTTGAAATGATACATGAATATGAATTAGTAGATGTATGGTCACATTTGTATGGAGGAAAAAAAGGATTTACATTTTGTACAGGGACAGATAACTCACTATCCAGATTAGACATATTCCATACAATGAAAAGTTTAATTACCAAAGTCAAAAAGATGGATATTAATAAACTAACTAACTAAATAAACTTTATTCTTATACCCCGCCTTTCTGCTGCAGCAATCAAGGTGGCTTACATGACTAGAATATGTTGAAATAATGCATACTTTCAATCAATAAATTCCCCCCTTTGAAATATTGTGCCTAGATTGTTGTCAGATCATAACCTGATTGAATTAATATTAGAGATAAAATATAGAAAAACTGAGTGGAGATGGAGATTAAATGAAAGCTTACTTAAAGATAAGGGATTTATAGAAATAATAATAAAAGTAATAAAAACTTTTTCAGGAAAAACAACACAGCCGATGTGAAAAGCAAAACTATATGGAATACATATAAATTGGTTATGAGAGGTATGTTGATTAAAAGATGATCAGAGGTTAAAAGCAGAAACAAGAAAAAATAACAGATTTACAAGATTTAAAATCATTAGAGGAAAAGATGATGAAAAATAAAGAAAATGAAAAAATGAAAAAACAATATATTGTACTAAAACATAGAATACAACAACAAAATACAGAGGAGATGGCAGAGAAATTAAAAAGGATAAGACAAAATTATTTTGAAGGAGCAAACACAACCGCTGGCTTGCATATAGATTAAAAAAAGAAAGAGATAAGAGGATGGTTAGCGAGATTAAAGTAGGGAAAAATGATAACTAGACAAGAAGAAATAAAGTATTTCAAGAATATTACAGCAATTTATTCAAGGATAAAACAGAAGATAATGAGTTAGATGAGAAGATAAGAGAATACTTGGACAGAAAGAAAATAAGTCAATTTACAAAAGAACAAATAGAAAAATTAGAAATGCCAATACAAGAAGAGGAAATCTCACAATCAATAAGAGCATTTAAGGAAGGAAAAGCATCAGGACCAGATGGTTATACAGTGGTACCCCGGGATACGAAATACCCACGTTACAAAATTTCCGGGTTACGAAAAAAAATCCATTGAAAATAATTGTTCCGGGTTACGAAGGTTATTTCGGGTTACGAAAAAATTTTTGGTGCTTTTCGGCGCTTTTTCGCACGAAATCGCGGCTTTTCCCCATTAGCGCCTATGGCATTTCGGCTTGCGAATGCTTTTCGGGTTACGAAAGCGGCGGCGGAACGAATTAATTTCGTAACCCGAGGCACCACTGTACTGCTTTTTTTAATAAAAGTTTCAAAAAGGAAATCATTAAGGAATTGTTTCAAACCTTTAATAATGTTGTGGAAGAAGGTATACCAAACATGTGGTGTATGGCAAATGTAACACTTATACCAAAGGAAGGTAAGGACAAAAATGAAGTGTCAAATTATAGACCCATAGCGTTATTGAATATTGATTATATAATTTACACAGGAATATTGGCAAACAGATTGAAGAAAATTTTGGTTAAAGTTATACAGGAAGATCAGAACGGATTTCTCCCTGGAAAGCAGTTAAGATATAAGAACCATATTGAACATTATTGAATACTACATAATACATAATGAAAAAATGGCTTTAGTGTTAGTTGATGCCGAAAAGGCATTTCACAATATGTGGAGGAAATTTATGTCTCAGGTGTTGATAAAAATGGGGATAGGCAATAAGTGTTTGGCAAATACATGTCAGTTATATTCTAACCAGAAAGTACAAATAACAAAAAATGGACAAAAAAACAGAGTGTATAAGTGTGGATAAGGGAACTAAGCAGTGGTCCCATTGTCACCCCTATTATTTATAACCATACTGGAAGTACTTAATAACTCTATTAGAGCAAATGAAAAAATAAAGGGTACTAAAATGAAAGGTAGTTAATACAAGCTTCAGGCCTATGCCGATGATATGGTCCTGATATTAGAGGTCCCATTAAAGAATATTGATTTTGCCCTAAGGGAGTTAAAGGGGTTTGGAACATTATCTGGATTTAAGATAAATAAAGAGAAGACATTAATAAGTAAAAATATGTAAGTTGAAGAAGAGAATGAGTAAGTATTAAAATCAGGAATTAAAGTGGGGAAAAAGCAAAATATTTAGGAATTTGGCTAACAAATAAGAATATTGATTTATTAGTGGAAAGTGGTGGATCGGGGCCTCAGCGGCTGCTGCTCTGGCCACTGAGGCCCCGATCCGGCGGGGAAAGGGGCAGGTGCAGGCCGCCGCTTTTCAGCATTCTGTAACACGCCTAAATTTTTGGGCATGTGGATTACTATGGTTACATACTGGATTAAATTGGAAAATATAAATTTGTGGAATATAGAATCATTGAATATAAGATTTGGATGGCATGCATATATATGGTATCAAAAACAATAGGTCAATAAGGACTTCACAAACCATTCTATTCGTAAACCATTCATAAAATTTTGGAATGCAGTTAAAGCTAGATTCTATCAAAATAACCAAATTGGTTCTCAATTTATGAGGCATTTGTCAGCAGATGGGAAGAAAATTAAAGGTGGCTAAGGTATAAGAATTTGTTAAAAGTTATTGAGAATGAAAAGACTGAGCTAAGATCTAAAGAGGAATTTGAGAAAAGGGGGGAATTCAATGGTTTGGTTATTTACAAATAAAATTCAAATTTGATTTATTTAAAGAAGGTATTGAGAACAGGGAAAATGAAATAGATAAAATAATTTGGGACAAAGATAAAGAGAAGATTGCCAAGTTTTATAAAGTGCATTTTTCATGAGAATTAGAACATGAAACTGTAACATCAAGTATGATAAAATGGACACAAGAGATTGGGCATCCTATCTCTATGGATTGTTGGGGAAATTCCTGGAAAAAAAAATCAAAATTTACAATAGCACAGGATCTCCAAGAAAATTATTTGAAGATAATGAACAGATGGTATTTCACACCAGAAAGAATATCTAAAATGTATAACCTAGAGTGAGAATAAGTGTTGGAAATGCCAGAAGGAAAAGGATTCATATCATCATCTATGGTGGGTGTGCCCCAAAATTAAAAGTTTCTGCAAAATAATTCATAACATAATACAGAACATCTTTAAAATAAAATATCCTATGGCACCGGAGCTTTACTTACTCAATATGACTTCTTTTTTGGGAGCTGAGATAGAAACGAAGTAATGGAAAGATAGTGTTATATTTTGTAACAGCAGCTGGGATACTTTTAGCAAAAAACTGGAAAACAAACACAAAAAAAAAAATACCGGAAACATATAAATAGATACAAAAGATATTGGAATTAAGAGAAATGGATAAGTTAACTATGCTATTACAAAACAAAGATAATGAAGGAAAAAATTGCAAACTTTATGAAGAATATGTGAAGATGTTTTGTAAACTAAAAATATAAAAAATAATGGAATAAATAACAGTTAGAACCACAAAGAATAAAAAGGGGAAATTTGAAAAGTAGAAAATGGGAAAGGAAATACAATAATAAGATGATATGTGAGAAATGAAGAGTAATAATACAGAAGGAGAATAATATTTTATTTCAGGAATATTTAAATTATGATGGAAAAGAGGCAAAGAAGGTTATGTTTTCATTTGTATTTTTGTAACTGTAATTAGACATTAAAGGACAAGATGTAAATAGAAAATACATAAGGTCCATGACTATATAATATCTTGTAACAAACAAATGTTATTTTATGTGTACTGATTTTAATTAATAAAAAAAAATAAAAAAACGTTTATTGCTTAAACACCAGCTCCATCTTCTTTCATTAATCACATATTAAAACCCTGACAGAAACCATGCTTTCATGGTTCTGACACATAATCTCCATTCACAAACCAGACAGGCCAACGGTGGGCATAGGGTGAAGCAGAGTGAAGGGGAGATTTCAGGGGGACTCTATAATTGTGCTTTGCCAGTCTATCATTTGCACACTGATACATCGATGTCCTGTACTGATGGAGCATCACACATGCGACTGTGATCAAAGGAGCAGCCATGCAATGTGATGGCATCAGGGCAGATGTGAGAGGTACTTGGAGGTCACAGGCCATGTGTTTGTGTGATGGTGCATATACATTGTGGGCAGGCAACGGTGGAACATCTTTATGTTACTCCAACGGGGTGTTCCCATTCACCTATAAAATGGATCATGATGCGAATGTAGGGGGTATCATTTCCACTGAAGCCTGAATTAGACCTGCATTGCCCCGGAATCGTTCACATTGCATTTCGAATCTGATTCGGTTTATATTGTATAATCCGGATTATATGCCTATAAACGGGTTTAAAAAAACAGTGGGTTTTAACACGGATTATTTTTGATCCCAGGGTGCGATTCACTGTATCCGAATGGGAATGACAAGGGTGTCTGATTCGGGATCCTGGAGATGGGAGGAGCAGTGCTAGAGGGGCTGGCTTGGGGGTGTCACACTTTTGTTCTCTTTCTGCATTGCCAGTGCCATTTTCTTCCATTCGCATAGCCTTTCCCCCAGTGGAGTGGGAAGCAGGGTAAGGTGATCGCGCCACATTGAGCTCCAAACACAGTAAACACATTACTCCCCCTACGACCTCCCCTCTGCTCCACATTCATAGACCGATGTGTGAGGAGAGCCATTGAACACCATTTTAAACTATTATTTTTTCTTTTCTTTTTCTTTTTTTTTTGCCTCTGCCTGAGGCAGCAGATGGGCTTTGCAGTAAATGCCTGCTTGATCGTCCCCCAGACAGCCCAGGCAGCAATGGGGGAGACAAAGGGATTAAGGGTGATTAGAGCCTTTCCTTCTCTCTTTCCCAAATGGAATCTGGGGAGACATAGGAGAGCCTGGATGCCCAGCAATCTGGGGAGGAAATAGAGCCTTTCCTTCTCTCTTTCCCAAACAGAATCTGGGGAGACATAGGAGAGCCTTGATGCCCAGCGATCTGGGGAGAAAATAGAGTCTTCTCTTCTCTCTTTCTCAAAGGGAATCTGGGAAAACATAGGAGAGCCTGGATGCCCAGCGATCTGGGGGGAAAATAGAGCCTTTCCGTCTCTCTTTCTCAAAGGGAATCTGGGGAGACATAGGAGAGCCTGGATGCCCAGCAATCTGGGGGAAAAACAGAGCCTTCTCTTCTCTCTTTCCCAAACGGAATCTGGGGAGACACAGAAGGGTCTTTGTAGCTGATTTTCATTGGCTGCCCAAAAAACAACACCCCCCCCCCAGAAATGGGAACGGAGAGCAAAAATAAACTGTGTCAAAATGTTTTGAATCAGGTGATGACACTTGTGACGTCTGAAGCCTACGCGCTTGATTGACAGCTTGCAGACACAAATGGGAATGGGGAGCAAATTAATCTGCTTTAAAATACAGCGATTTAAAATACATGGGAATGAAAACAGGGTCTAAATGAATTGGAGTAATTTGCCCCTTTTCATAATGGAAACGATGGAAAAAATTTGAATTATTCTCGGAACATAATCCGAATCCAAATCGCACCAATATAATCCGTTTTATCTGCCAAGTGGGAACACCCCCCAAGTGTTTTGCCTTTGGCTTTTTGGCCTGCCTTGGGAGCAGGCCATGTGAACAGCAGGGGTTTGACCCATTCTTGGGAAAAGCAGGATTGAGCCACTTTTTTCTGCCTATCTTCTCAAGCTCTTTGTTACCTTGGTAACCATACTGTATTGCTTTTCACTGTAAATTGTAGAGAGGGGTGTCTGTGTTGTTCTGACAATTGCTCTACACTAGCAAGATCGGGTGTTTAGACCAAAAAAATTGGCAATGGGGCCACCCACCTCCATTAAAGGATTTGACAACTTTTTAAAGACTTTGATTTAAAAAATTAGAAAAGTAACCATTTCCACCCTCAAAACTCCAAAGGAGAGGTTCACGTAGTTTATTGATCATGATTTATTATCATTAATATTTTTAGTGAACAGAACAATGAGTTGATGTGTGAACTCTGTGTAGACATAAACAAGGAAAATCAGCTTGTGTGCACTAATAAAAAAAATTAATTTGAACCCATGGTCTTTGATTCCCATAAAATAACTTGTTTGCAATTGGACTAATATTATGGTAATTTGTTCTGATTTGGGTCTGAATCTCATATCAGAAATCCAAAGCTTTATTCTTTCCATCAATGAACACATACATTTATGAGGTTGAAGTAGATGGTCCTTGATGACCTTTCCAGTTCTGTGTTTCTGTTACTCTGTTTCTTCAAAAACAGTTTCCCCAAATGAAATCTGGAGGTGTGAAGAATTCTAAAACCTTCCGACTCCTGTGGTGTATGAGCAGTTTTGGTACACATCATAAAAATTTCCATTTAATAAATGCAAAAGCAGGGGGCATCTAAAAAACAAGGACTGCAAATTGTTTTGTTGTGTGTGACAGTTTGGAAATGGTTAAAGATTGAGAGGTTCGAGGGAAAGAATGTGGTATGGAAGATTTTTTTTAAAATTTTGTTTTGCTCAAGCTAAAAAAGACCTTTGCAGACTCTACCAAAAATGTTAACATTCTTGATCCTAGAAGATAGAAGAAACAAAAAAATGCTGAAATCACTCAATTGAATTACTTCAGCCTCTTGCCAAAGTACTAAGACTGCAGAGCTCAGGTAAAATAATTCACTGAGATCATAAGCTGGAGCTATTCGACACAAAACTCTTTTTTCCCCTGCCTCCATTCTAGTGTTTTTAGCTTATATGAAGCGTCTGAAAGTAAATATCAGTTTTTTGCAGTCACTCTCTGACTTTGAGTTCTTCTGAATTTTTAGATCACTAACAAATATTTGGATTTAGTTTAGTTCACTTTGGAAATACCTTCCTTCAGTATCTCTTGAATCTTCCAAATCGCTCTTATTTGTCACTTTGTTCAGGATTTGGCCAGAACTGTTGTCCACTTCATCAAGGAGCATTAGAAATGTTCATTCAACTTTATTATGTTCATCATCATCATAAGAAAAAACAGAGTGAATGAACCACTGATAAGAGATGACCATTTGAAATTAAAATTAAACAAAGTTCATGATATTTTGTTGCTTCTCATAAAAAGAAAAGTTTCTACATGCATGACAAGATAAAAGATATAACACCAATGCAAGCACGCGCACGCACACACACACACACACACACACAAATGTGCTAGAGAGAAACACAAAGTATCAAGAGTTAGCTGTTTCAAGTTCCTTGACTTCTAACTGTATAGATCCAAGTTTACATTTTGGTCCTCATTGCAACAAATACAGTGGGGTCTTGGCATCTGCCTTGTTTTGGTCTGGGACCCATCTGTGGATACCAAAATACGTGGATGCTAAAGCCTCATTATATAAAATGGTGTAGTAAGATAGCATACCACATATAAAATGTCAAAATCAAGGTTTGCTTTTTAAATTATTTTTGAGGGGTTATTATCAAGCTGTGGATGGCTGATGCAAACTCTATGGATATGGAGGGACAACTTTAGTACCTTAAAGTATATAACTTTGGTAAATTCTACATAACTTCCTAAGGCATGCCATGTTGAAATTCCTTCTAAATCTGTACAGCTGATCATTATTCCAATGGAATAGCCAGTACATTTTTTAAATTCATTCAGAATATATTTAAATATATGCAAAGGTCGAGTTTTCCTATTAGCATGTCTTTCAGAATATGTTCTACTTTAAAAAAATCTTGAGAAAATAGCCAGTAACCAAATCAATGCTTATCTGAATCAAAAGATATTCCTCCACAAAATGCCGAAAATAAAATCTGTCTTCCGTAAATATAATAATTAAAGTAATCCCTAGTTATACATGCTGTGTTGAAACTGCAGTAGCACTTGCATATACACCTGTGCCACTGTTGGATGCATAGAGTGAGAATGTTTACAATGTCCAAATAACCCAGGTCCACTTGAACTTTAATTAGCATAAATATATGTATGGCTAAAGCACAGTAAAAATATCAGCTACCTTCCTCCAGTGGAATAAAAATAAGAAAGAAGGAAAGTTTCTTGTAACAGCAATACACCATTTCCAAACCATATGTGTCATATTTCAGTTATCCAATTTAAAATGCACAGCATCGAAAACCTGAAAATTAACATTCTTGTATGGTTTTACAGTACTTTTCATTTTATGATTCCTTTCAAGATTTTTGTTTCATGTCATGCCTGTAACATCTTAGTTATCTAAGCATTAGACTCTAACCATTAGATTCTAATGGTTCCTCTGTATTATAAATTGCTAACATTCTTGATCTGTGGTAATTATTACATATGCTAATATATTGAGGGATGTGGTGGCTTAGTGGTTAAGACACCAGCTCTGATGATCAGAAGGCTGGCAGTTTGAGCCCCGAATGCTGCATGATGGGGTGAGCTTCTGTCACTAGTCCCAGCTTCCGCCAACCTAGCAGTTTGAAAGCGTGCAAATCCAGGTGTATAAATAGGTTCTACTTTGGTGGGAAGGTAACAGTGTTTGTTGCCGCTATGCTGGCCACATGACCATGGAGTCATCTTTGACAATGCTGACTCTTCAGCTTAGTAACAGAGATGTTCACCGCCCCCTACAGTCAGTTACTACTGGACAGTCATGCCAATTATATATATTAATGGCCTTTTAATATATAATTGATAAATATTAAATTGTTATAGAATTCATATTATTGGCTGTATTTTGTGCTTTGCTTAGTTGCTTCATTTCCTGAATTAAAGGATCCAGGGGGCAGAAGAAAAGTGACAGGGACCAGTAAACTAGTTTGATTCAGAAACTTTGAATTCTATATATTTGTGTTGCAATGAGATATTTAAAGTTATTTTAGCTCTGTGATTTTTTTAAAAAAAGATTTCTACACTATTTTCTACCACCTCATGCTACTTATGATATTAATCTCTGTTTTATTTTAAACTGGTTGTTTTACTTTTTCACTGCTTTTAAAATGTTTATATATGGATTTTTAAATTTTATTTGTGTAATTATTTTTGTATATCACATTGAACACAATTCTTGGAAGGAAACCAACACATTTAATAAATAAATAAAACCCAAAATGGCCACATTTGGCTTCAATCTACTACTTACATACCCCAGATATAGATCGCCATACACACCTGCAAGCTTCTTCTCCATCTTCAGAGAATAAACCTTTCAAGAAAAAAAAATCATTTGAGAGTTTTAGCTTATCTGTGCTAGGTAAATTTGCAAATGTGCCTTTTCCTCATTTGCTAGATTCTTACTAGTTCACTCTTCAAGACAAAACAGAGCTTTCAATTTGCTGGCCAAATGCTACCAGAATAGTTGTTTCTAGCAACTAAACCTGCTTTACCCCTTGGCAGTAAGTATCATTGAACTCAGTGGTACTTACTAATGAGTAGACACATGTAGGTTTGTACTAGCAAATCGTGTCATCATAAGAGATATGCATGGAAAATTGGAAAATCCTTACATCTTATTTATAAGTTTCTGGAGGAGTCAAAGCTACATCAGTCTTAGAGTAAGAGGACAGTCAATCCTCCATATCCAAAGATTTTTTTATCCACAGATTCAAGCATCCATGGTCTGAAAATCTTTTTAAAAATATAAATTCCAAAAGACAAACCTTGATTTTTCCTTTTTATATAAGAGACACCATTATACTATGCCATTGTATTTAATAGGACTTGAGCATCCACAGATTTTGGTATCCATGGGAGGGGGGTCTTGAAACCAAACCAAAGCAGATACCAAGGGCCCATTGCCAAGAATTGGAAAGGAACCTAAGTACCATCTAGTCATGCAGAAATACTTAGCTGAAAAACTCCTGAAAGAGGGCTATCCAACCTCTGTTTTAAGAGTTTCAAAGTAAGAGAGGTCACTGCCTTTCATTCCAGGGGAGACAGTTCATACTATCAGGAAGAAGAACTTATGTTTAGTTGAAATATCGTTTTGTTTTTGTTTTGTTTTTTGTAATTTAAATCCAAAAAATTCAGCTCTACAGAAGCTTTTATATGTGCACCTAGCCTCTTGCCTGTCTAGCTGGAGATTTACTTTTTAGTCACATCTGTCTTGGGAGGGTGGTGAAAGAGGGCTGGAGAAATATTGGTTTTATATGTCAGATTACACCAGCTTGTCTGCAGTAAACAATTCAATAGACAATTAGATTCTACTCTAACAAATCCTACAGTAGCCAGGGGTGCCTGCTACAAGAGGCAAGATAAAAAGATGATACTTTCACGTGTCTTACTGAACAAGTATGACAACAGTACAGAGAAAAAAGAGAAAACCAGTCATCTTTTGCCCCCCTGGCCCTGCTACCCAGTTCCTTTTTGACTTTGAGTCTTGGCTGACATTTTTTTCTGTCAGATGCAGTACCCACTTTGATCCTAGGTGACTTTAATCCTTGACGATCCCAAGAATCCTTCAACCTCTCGCTTCAGCTCCCTTTTAGCCTCTTTTGATATTCAACCTCATTCCAGCTCTTCAACCCATTCTCTTGGTCACTGCCTTGACTTAGTTCTTGATGCTAAGTGTGTCATTTTTGACTACTTGGTATCTAATTTTCCACTGTCTGATCATCATTTAATTTCCTTTACTCTTACTTATATTGCACTTCCTCGTCATTCTGTTCAATGCTATTTTTGCGATCTTCAGTCTCTTAACTGTGACCATCTCAGTCAGTCTTTGGATTCATCTCTATCTCTTGGTGACTCTGCTGACTCAGCAATGTCTTTAACTAACTCTACTCTTTCTTCAAATCATAACAGCTTGGCCCCTGTATCTGTGCGTGTGTCCTCCTCTATGAATAGGCCTCAGCCCTGGCTTACTCCCATTGTTAGGTTCCTCCGGTCCTGCTCTCGAGGGGCCAAACGTCTTTGGAAAAAGTCCCGGAAGTGGGTCGATTTTATTCATTTTAAATTCATTCTTTTATCCTTCTCACGCGCTCTGTATATGGCAAAACAGAATTACTATAAATCATTGGTCTGCGCCAATGAGAGGTGCCCACAGTGTTTTTCTCCTGCTTCAACACCTTGTTAAAACCTTCCTCTCCCCCTGTCTCTTCATTATTTTCCTCTACCGACTTCACCAACTACTTCATCACTAAGATATCTACTATCAGATCTGAGATAGTTCTTTCTGATTTGTCTTCTCGGACTAATCTTCTGGCACCTTCAACTAATCTCATCCTCAAAAAAGTTAAGAGAAACCCTTTCTGAACAAATCATGCCAAGAAAATCCTATTATAGATTTGCCTTAGGGTTACAACACACTGTAAAACCCAGCAACAGCAGAAGAGGGAATTTCAGCAGGTGCTGCTTGCTACCTGTTTGCATGACAAGTAATACCTGCTGAAAATTCTTCACCATTTTAAAGGTACACGAGCCATATCCAGTTTTCAATCTAGCAACTACTTAGATCTGTCACACCTAGCTAAGAAGTCATATTCAAACAGCATGTTCACTCTTAGAATGTAGAATGAGAATGACTGTCATATGCTTATGCTATATTTAGTACTTGAAATTGCAAAGGATCTTGTGTCCGAACCTAATGTCACTGTACTGCAGAAAATGAGTATAGGTTTTCTAAAACGACTTCTGTTTTAAATTTCGCTTACAATGTTTGTCATTTAAAAATTGTAGAATTCATTAGCATAAAAACAAAGCTATTCAATGAGCCATTTAATATTCAGTTATTTAAGTAATTAAGCAACATTTAGACTTGAAAGAGTCATTATACACATGTGACTAGATATTTTCATTCAGACCCAGGCACTATGGTTTCATGAAATGAATAAACAATAGCATGGACAATTGATGAATGCAAACTGTTCAAATGGATAGAATTCAATAATATAACTCAAATCCAATTTATTTCCATTTAAAATGCAGACTGGTTTGAACTAAAATCAGAGAATTTCTATACATACTGTCTAGACTGCACCACTGCAGAAAGTCAGTTTTCTTTGCAAATTTACATTACAATGAATTTAAAAGCAATTCAGGATATTGACTTGGAGCTAACTTTCTTTGTGCAAATAGAAGAACAGAGGCTCCCTATCAAAATGATGAAATAGAGGATGCATTTGCTAAGTACATTAGGCATAGCATTGACATATCTGTCATTCACTTGTACATAATTTTTGTCAAAAAATCACTTCTCAGTTTAATATAAGAGATATAAAAATCAATAGATTCTAACATAATTCATAGTAGTGCAGAGATTCCTTTAATCTATATAGAGAAAATTTTGCTAAATGGCACCTAAAAATTTGAGGACTCTTATAAACTGAAGCCAGAGCAAAATAGATGTAGCAGTAGCAAACTTTACATGCTGTGAAATCTGTGATGTGGGTGCTACCTCTACAATTTACAATTGATTTCTAATTTTCTAAATGATTAAACATGGCTCTGAGGGGCTGGGGAACTCCAGAAGCACAAACACTTGTAGATGACTTTAGTGGGTCTACAATTTCTACATATGCATCAGTATGGCAGGCAGTTGATTGGAGTGGTGGCATACCATCTTACAGCAGTAGTTAAGATACTACTCCTTATTTAGCTATCACTTATGGTGAGCAGATACTATCACTGAGTGATTATCTGCTTCAGCCCACTAAAAACAAGATCTTATGAAGGGATTCTGTTGATGTCTTTCCTCTTCAGGGGGGAAGAGATAAGGATGAATTGGATGACCAATGGAAAAGAAAGCTGAGGAGGGGGAAAGTTGAAAGAGATTGTTTGTCTTGGTTTACAGGGATTTTAATTCATGTTGGGGTCATCTCTAGGGCACAACTTTGGTGGTCATTTTCACGTTTTCAGTACAGTGACATCATACATAAGGCATATCTGGTGTTTTGGGTGGTCAGCATGGCTATGACATGGCTTTTTGTATGTGTGCACTACTTAATCCCATTCTCTGTAGAATCAGATGATGCCAAAATTGTGGGTGAAGTTGATGACCTCTGCACATATTACTCCAGGTGAATACTCACACTTCAGTCATACTGTGCAAAAAGCCTAGGCTACCATGATCAATTGACTGCAGAAGTCTGTTCCACAGAAAAGGCACCATATCCACAGGCACCGCAGGTTTTTGGTACTCCTTTGGTGCTGTGTCATCTAGACACAGTGCCAGAGGAGCACCATGATGACACCTGCAGTGTGGTGTGGTGCATGGCATTATGCCAGCCTGGGAGGCAGAGTTGGAGCATGCGTTGTGTGGACGTGAGCCTTAATGACGTGCACCTTAATGACTGGTTTTTACAGCCTCTTAGAGAGAATAGTTGGCACATCCTCATCTGCCCCAGTTCTGAATCTGAGGATGTCTCTTAGGATTTGTGCCAAAAAAAAAAAAAAAGCCACAGGTAAATTCAGATTGATGCCTCCTCTGTCCTACCAAAGGGGGAAGTCAGTCAATGATGTCATACTGGTTTAAACTCTATGCATTACATCTTTTGAAGCTGTAGTGTGTGGAGGGTGCAGAGTTGGAGTAGGAGAAATCTCACAAAATCTAACATTAAGGTTATTGCCACACTGCAAAATTAATGCAGTTTGACATTTAACTGTGATCGCTCCATCCTATGGAATCCTAGAATTTGTATGTGTTGTAGTACCAGAGCTCTCTGATAGAGAAGGCTAAATATCTCACAAAACTACAAATCCTGAATTCCATAGCACTGAGCCATGGATTGAACTGGTGTCAAACTGCATTCATTCTGCAGTGCAGATCCAGCCTGCACCCCCATGATTTTGAGTTGTTGGGCTTCTCAATAAATGGTTTGTTTTATATGGACCACATCCTCCCTATGGCTTGCTTGGAGTCATGTACTGCATTTGAGAGGTCCAGTAATTTCCTGAAGTGGGTCCTTAGGCAGTGAATGAGGCCAAGAGAGATATCATTATTTGGATGATTATTTGTCTGTTTATGGTTATTTGATTGCAGTATTTTTGCACTCAGGCATATAAATTGGTTGCCCCCTTGCCCAAGACAAAATGCAAAGACCTAACCACAGATTAGTATTTGCGGACATAGAAATCTATACCCTCAACCAGCAGTGTCACCTTTCACAAGAAAAACTAATAGCTCTGAGGAGAATAGTTTTCTGCTCTTGTCATTGTAGGAAGGCTTTGCTTAGGGAGTTTTGAAGAACTTAAAGGTCATTTAAATTCCACCAGCTCCCTTCAGTGCCTTTGTGATGCCATCTGTAGTGTCTGAAGGCCATACTGTAGGATTAGGATAATACAGAGAATTATAGAGAATTTTAAAGTTCGGCAAGATTTCCTCACAGGCTTCAGTGGAACATCTTTCTGATAGGATAACTTGAAAATAAATAATGTACTCCAGGTATGGTCTGATGCAGCAAGTTCAATTGGTTTCTGATGCAGTGGGTTTAATTGGAGCACTTCAGCCAGCTACTAGATTTCTGGACCTAATGTCAGCAAATCTCTGGAAACTTTGAGGAGTGAGATTCAAGGGCTATTGTTTTATTGCTATCTTCTGGGACTTGGAAAATTATTAAAGGTAGTGAGGGAATTCATGCAATTTAAGTCATGTGAGAGCTTGTGTGATGATAGGCCTTTGCCAATATCTCACATTTTTCAGTTCTGTATCTGTCCCTCATTTAGTGTTTGGATTCAGAAGATGAAAGTGACCTATCTGTCATCCTCCCTTTTGAAAGTTCACTTTCAGAAAACAAAACAGTCCTACTTTTGCTGTGTCCTCCCTCCAACTCAGTCTGATAGCCATTTGAGTTCCCCAGAGGAGAAGGAGGTAGTAGAAATAGCTCCAAGTTCCCAGGAAAGGTGAAGGCTTTGGCATTTGGCACAAACCTAGTCCATCCCCCATAGGTGATGTTAGACATTGCACACATGCAGCTGGGAAACACCCTCTTGAAATAAGGTTTGAAAGATGAATGAGACTGAGGGGCTATACAGACCAGGACTTTGTGCTGGCCTGTGGGCAGGGTTGGGGCACAGCATTTGCACGCTGTGTGTCCTAACCCTGCCCCAGGGCATCATGATGGTGCAAGCCCTTCTATGATGATGTGGCTACTTTTTGCACTCTCCAGAGGCGAGATCAGGGCCACAGCATGCGGTTGTCATGGCCATGATCTGGCCAATAAAGGGGTGGCTGCATGCCACCCATCTGTACAGCCCCTGAGTCAATAACCTTTACTGGTCAGGGACTTTTCCTCATTTGGTTTTCTGTAAACAAACCTAGGGGCAAAACAGATTGCCTCAAAGAGGTGGCTTGAAGCCAGCCTTGAGACAGCTGGGTTGGGGCCTCAGCAACTGTATGCCATAGTCCCAATCCGGCTTTTTGCTGGCCCAAAAAGAAGTGGCAAAATGCCACTCGTTTTTGATCTGACAAAAAGCTGCCTTTTCCCTTCTCAATTAATTCAGAGGATAGGGTATTGGAGGTCTTCTGCTTACAAAAATACATTCATCTGTTTAAGCATGAATGGTTTGGTTTGTCGTGAATTTTGCTAATTTTGTAGTTTCTAGGTTTTCCAAGGAGACATGATGCGTCCTTTTCTCTTAGCAAAGCATGGTCTAATGAGCAGTTTAACAAGTTTGGACCTCCCATGTTAGTTCTCACCTAGGTTTGTGTGGCTGGAACACAGGTGACTGGTTTGGGGAAAGGGGTCTGTAATAGCATGTTATTTGCCATCATGTTACTTGAGGAGTACAGGGGGGGCTCCACAACATTTTTTTGCCATCCCCTGTGGGGAAATGACATTGTTTTATTTAAGGGGAGGGATCTTATAATCCAAGCTGTTACCAATCACAAATTGATACAAACCAGATGGTTAGGGGTAAATTTATTATTATCGGCCATTCTGCTCTGCCAGGTTTGATGTGGAAAAGGAGGTCCATGCTGCCTAGACATGGCTCACAGATGGGTAAATAGGAAAGTTCAAAATGTGTTAATGAAGTCTCTAGGTCTTTTTTTTTTTAACCACATCATTACATAATTTATCATGTCATGAATTCTACAGAGCCTTGGCTGTTCACCTTTGAGAAGAAGGCAGAATGTTACTCTTGTAGGATCTGATGTAGGGTGCGAGGCACCTTTTAGACAGTCTGCTTGGGAAAGGGGCTAAGCAGATGCTTACCCTTTTCTGTGGCCAATAATGGAGGGAAAGTGAAAAATAAGCTTATGGTGAACATGTTTGGTACACATTTTGTAAAGGTGAGGATTTTGCATCTGCCTCTTTAAATCACAAGAACCAGAGATGAGAAGGGAGACTACCCTTGGGGATGGCCTGGTGGTTATACCCTCACTGAAAGTTGTGAGACATGGGGGCAAGCTTCCTTGGGTTTGCCTTCCATTAGCAGGCTGATCAGGGTATAAACCAGCAACTGGGTTTTCCTTGGAGCTCAAATGTTTCATCAAGGGGAGGCTGAGGTCTAGGGTGACTTGCTACATCAGCAACTTCCTTACCAGGTTTGTCCCCCTTCTTTCACTTCAAGGAATTTGATACAATTAAATGGCTTATAGGTCAATAAAGTGTCCCTTATTTATCAAATTCCCTGTGTCTAGTCTAATTATTCCCATGGAGGCCTGGTAAGTCACATTTCCCTCTCATTTATATGCTTTTCTTGATTAATTCTTTCTTGTCTCATAGCTGCTAATAGCACAGGAATTCTGCTCATTTAATTATTATTTTTTTAAAAAATACCCTACAAAATAATAAATCCTTCACCCACTGTTTGACATGCCCTCTTTTCCACACCATGCTTTCTTTGTGGTTTTCAATGGCCTGTTACAGGCTGCCAAAATAAAGCTGCTTCAGGTCTCTTTGGAGGTATGCTGTTTAAATGATGCATGAGTCCTAAGAATCCAGAGGTCGCACCAAAGCCACACTCCATTCCTAAGCACTGCAGCGTTGGTGCAGCTTCTGGATTCTTAGGGTGCATGCATCATTTAAACAGCATACCTCCAAAGAGACCTGAAGCAGCTTTATTTTTGCAGTCTGTAACAGGCCAATATGTCTAATGTAGCTACAATCTAAGTTCCAGGCATAATGTGAACATTTGAAGGCATGATGCTGAATAAATTCAATTTTGCTGACTGGCAGTCATGTGAGTAGAAAGAGAAAAAGCTTTTAAAAATTAATGTTTGTGGAATTCCTGATGGTACTAGAGATGTCAGTTGTGCTACCAGCCTCTAACAAAGATTTGTTTGCTTATATCTGGCTGGGTGATTAGAACCAATATTGTGAAACATAGACCAGGCTACATTGATTCAGGTTTTAGTTTCCTCCTGCTTGATCACTGTGAAGAACAAGTAATCAAAATTAACTTGTAAGCTTCCCTACTTTTTCATCCTGTTCTAGGCTGAAACAATCTGCTTCAAGAATTGACCTGTTTTTTATCAATAAAAACATGATTTATTATAGTTCGGGTTCTTCTCTAGGTCTCTTGTATAAATCAAGCCCATAAACTGAGGGAAAACATGGCTGGAGAGTGAAATACCTAAGACAGAATCTCATAAATGTCTGTTATGAGATAGTTACTTTCCTATCCTGATGTAGGAACAGATGTACAGGACAGACCTCCTTATTCAGCTTTAGATTTCTGATCTACGGCATGACCTCTGTATTCTCTTTTTGTATCTCTCACTTTCTCTCTCATGTATATGTGTGCATATGTGTTAGAGAGAGAGAGAGAGAGAGAGAGAGAGAGAGAGAGAGAGGAGAGAGATTTAGTAAAAAGCAGAATGAGTTCCTCAGTTTGACAGTTTAATGTCCACGGATTCTTTTCTAAAACTGCAAGGGGGCTTCTTTGTTGCTATGCTTTTGCCTGGAAAAAAGGAAAATGTAAGATTGCAATTTAAGGCATTTAAAAAAAAATCAGTGCTGTATAATCATCTTCATTGTTCTTTGCTACTGGGCAGCAAAATGGTGATCTGGATGAAAATGGAAGATCATAATGTTGGTTCTATTGTCATGGTACAAAGATTGCATTCTACTGAAGTTTTTACTGCCAGGTCCTATTACTCTTTATAGGAATAGGCAACCTATTAGAATGGTATGCTCCCAGTGATAGATGGAAGCTGCTGGATTCCTGAAGGCTTGTGAGGGTTTCAAAACAAGATGCCACCATTTTATTATTTTATACCTTGATGATTATTGAGATTTAAAATTTTGATCAAAATTACTGTCTTGAAAACAAGATGCATAGAACAAACATATTCAAGTTTGTCATTAAAAAGAACCAGAGTCTGTGTTTTGAGATAGTTATTTTTCTTTTGTTATCTAGTTTTTTTATCTAGTTATCAATTTTCCAAAATTTATTCTTTGAACAAATGATATTGAAACATCCAGTCAGAGGTTGTTGTTGTTGTTTTCAACAATAGACCCAAATGATTGAATTCTTGGATGGCACATGATTTCTTATTTGTCATCATAACATTATAGTACCAGGTAAACAGCATCTTGTGCTTCACAAACATCCATGAAGTGGAAACAGGGAGGAAATCTGCCCTGCCTTCACCCTTTATTAGGAAGTGATTATTATAGGCTGCATCTTTTTCACACAGCAGCTTGGCTAGTGGAGGGAGCAGAAAACTATTCAGCATTGCTGAAGGTGAATTATAAGATGTTGATATTTTGTCATAGTGATAGAAATTTAAGTAAGCTAAAAAAATCTCTAATTTTTACATTGGTCCAATGCATTATTGTGTCACCAAAGGGGCATACATAATGCATACCTAAAATAATACTAATTTAATGTAATACGTATGTCAATAGGTTATTATAATATAATATAATAATAATAATGAAAACCAATTGATAAAACAGTTTCAAATAGCATGAAAAGAGATTCCACCTAAACATTAGGAATAATTTCTTTATTTTAAGAATTGTTCAACAATGGATTAGATTGCTTCAGAGAGTGGTGAACTATATTTCTTTTGAGGTTTCTAGAAAGAGGTTGGATGGCCATCTCTTAGGAAGTCTTTAGTTGTATATTCCTGGTTGCTTCCAGTTCTGTGATTCTATATTATATGAAAACAGTTCTATTGAAAGTGGTGGTCTATGCATTTGTTCCAATCTATAAACCAATGATTTCTGGTTCCATTCCCTGGCATACTTCCAGGAAAGAAAGAAAGAAAGAAAGAAAGAAAGAAAGAAAGAAAGAAAGAAATTGTAGGCAATGGACACTATGTCCCTGGCAGGTTGTGAGGTGGGATATGGTCCCACACTGGCATAAGGGTTGTGGCCTATCCAGATTGTTATTGCCTACCAACATAAATCAATTACATCAATGGGAACTTAGTTGTAACCCTCAACATTTTGGGGAATTAAAATTAGCTCAAACATACCAATGTCTACTGGCCAGATTATATAGCCTTGGGACCAAATCCCTATGTATACCATGCTCAGAGACACAAAGAATTCCAGAGGCAGGATTCCAAAGAAAGGGTGTCCAATCCTGTTTTTCATATAAAATGTTCTGCATACATGTTGACCTGATAGGGTGAGAAGATGCAGCCTTCTCTGACCCCTTTGCCAATTGGGATCCATAATGTTTCTCTGTGTTCTGTCCTGATAGTGGCCTCCTGTCCTGTGTAAAGATTCCTCATTAGGGCTATCAGATGTGTTGGCACTCCCATGTCTTTGAGGGCATAAGTCTTTTTGTGATCTATGCAGTCAAAGGCCTTGCTATAGTCTATAAAGCACATGCTGATTTTCTTTTTGAATTCCTTGATGTGCACCATTAGCCACCATATATTTGCAATGTGGTCCCTAGTGCCTCTTCATTTCCTGAATCCTGCTTGCACCTCTGGGAGTTCTCTCTCCATATATGGTTGAAGTCTGTGTTGCAAAATTTTGACCATGATTTTGCTTGCATAAGAGCTATGGTCCTATAGTGTGTTTTTTGTGTGGATGAGAATGTATATTGATAGTTTCCAATCTGTTAGCTATCACTATGTTTTCCATATCTGTTGACATATGTTAGCACTGGTGTTGATTCTGTTAGTGTGGATTGGAGCAATTTGAGTGGAATATCATCGGTTCCTGGTGATTTATTTTCCCCATTTCTCTAATTGCATCTTCCACATCTGTTTTTATAATTTAGGGTTCATCTTCATATGACTCTTCAATCCATATGTCCTTCATTTTGGCATCCCTTTGCGATAACTGTTCTGTGTATTGCATCCAGTTTCTTATTTTTATTATCTGGGTATCTATCCCTAAACAACCCCAATACTTCTGGGTATAGCCAATTTCATTAAACTGGCTTGAATTACTTGGAATGCAAATGAAATCAAGTTATTCTGTATCTGTATGCACTGTATGGCTAGGGACAGATTGTGAATGCTTTTCTGTACTGAGTAGCCTAAATCCATGATGATTTCCTTTTTTACTACTACCCAATGGGACAATATGTGTCTTATTAAATCCCTTTCTTGGGACACATTAGTGAATCCAGTAGTGGTTGATACTTCCAAATCTTTTGTTTTGGAGCCAGTCGGTCCCAATCTGTTGGTCATGAGCCACCTCGATTGCTTTTAGCCGCCCGATTGCTTTTTGTAGAGAGGTGGGATATAAATAAATTTTATTATTATTATTATTATTATTATTATTATTATTATTATGACCTCTTTAGCCAAGCCACCAAGGGTCCTGCACACCGGGTTGGAGTTTGGGTTAGCACCATTTTGAGGCTACAAGAGGATTGCACCTATGTTATTTTCAGACATGGCTGTCTGGATATAAAAGGGTCTCTTGGAATTTGGGTGTGCTGATGCAGGGACTCACACTGAGTCTCTTTTGAGCATGGCGAAGGCTGTTATTCAGCAGGGACCCACTCCCAGGTGACTCCTTTCTTCGATAGAGCATATAGTGGCTATGCATTGGCAACAAACTTCCCTAGTGACTTCTATGGCTTTCTCCTCCAAGTCCAAATGAACCAATATGTCATCCACATATGACAGCACCTGGGCTTTAGAGTCCACTTGTAACCACTCCTACATTTTGACTACGTGTGAATGGCATATGGATGAACTGCAGTGAAATCCTTGAGGAGTACAGATGGACAATATTTTATTGCCCCGTAATGAAAAAGTGACTTTGTTTCAGTAGCTCTTGTGGAGACAGATAGAGTGGAACACATTTGCCAGATCAATAATACTATAAAATTTGGCCCCAGCAGCAATTGCAGACACGATCTCATTGTATTTCTCCACCACAGCAGCTACTGCATTCAGGGCTTGGAAATCTATAGTCATTCACCATGTGATTCCATCCATCTTATCCACTCCTTTTTTTTGGCAAGGATTAAGGTGGATTGGAGCTTCAGGGCCATCTGTTTCTGCCCTAAGAAACCAGTGGTCTGTAGTTTCTAAAGAGAAAACAGCCACAGCCAAAAGGAAAGAAAAAGGAGTACATTTCCTCATTGCCTCTACAAAGAAAAAAAAGACTGAAAAATGGAATAGACCTTGGTTTTGAACCACTAAAATCAAAGAGGCAATAATTTGGTTAAATATAATCCTTTTAGAATAAAATTGATGTCATAATGTGAATCTGTTACTTAATGATTCCATATTGCCTTCTTAAATTCTCATTTGTTTTTAATACTGGTTTAGAAATAAATATAACAATTACTCAGTGACTTACCAGGCTCATGTCAAGAAGATTCATTTCTAGGTCTAGCTCAACCAATTTAGATTGTTCTCCCATATCAAGTGTCAAGTTTATAATGCCCCAAAATAGCTTTTATATATTAAATAACAAATATCAATGATATTAAGAAAGAAGAGGTCAATAAAAATAATTAGTCAGTGGAAAGTAATTGACTGTAAAAACTAAATTAACAATTGGATGGTTTAAATGCAAAAGCAAATAATGTGGCATCCAATGCTCTGTGAGCTTATGAAATTATTTTCTGAGATATTTCATGAAATGTCTAATAGAAGAAATATTTGTGAAATGTCTAATAGAAGAAATGAATTCATTTCTTAATTAACTCATCCTCAGGAGTCCATTAAAAACGAGTTGTTCAGGTGTTTTGTTTTGTTTGCTTGTCTGCTTGTTTCAAATGCGTACTCAGACAATCCTGATTATATTTTTTTTAAAAAAGGTCACTTAACTGACCCCTCTTTCTTAGGAGAAAACTATTTGAATGGGCCAATTTGATAAATCACATGTTGGAAATAATGCTGGATATCTTGCATGGAGTTTTAAGAATTTAAGCATCACAGAATTAATAGATTTTACTTTACTGTAAAGGTGAGTGTGCTGGAAGGGTGAAACTGTATAAAAATGTCATTTGTATAATTTGTGGAATGACTTCGGTGCAATTATTAATGTCATATGAATATGTAACAAATTCTACAGTGAGAAGGTTGAAGTTCAGGAACAGAGGAGGAAGGAAAGAAGGAAGGAAGGACTATCAGCATTGTCAATACTATCAGCATTGAGTAGAGGCACTCCCATATCTGTAAAGACCATCCTTAATAGCTTTCTATGATCTATGCAGTCAACTGGTTTACTATGTTCTATAAAGCATATGTTGATTCCCGCCCCCTGGAATTTCTTGGTGCACTCCATTAGCCACCCTTTGTTTGCAATATGGTCTCAGAAATCTGGACTTTGGACAAGTATTAAGAGGCTACTATTAGAACAGAATATGGGGAAAATTTATAGTTACCTATTGGCAAAGACATTAGACAAGGCAGCATTCTATGATCAAACTTATTCAATATGTATGCAGAAGATGCCATATAAAATAGGTTTAGACTCGGAAGGAGGAAGAATACAGATAGGAGGAAGGAACATCAACAGTCTAAGATATGTGGATGATACCATACTGCTAGAAAGAAACTTCATGAACTTGGAACAATAATTAAGGAAAGTCAAAGAAGAAAGTGCAAAGGCAGGCCTACTGCTGAACATAATGAAAACAAAAATAATCACCACAGAGAATCTATATAACTTCAGCCTAGACAATGAGGAAATCAAAATAGTACCTGTTTCTGCACCTGTGGGATCAAATATTGATCAGAATAGAGACTGTGGTTAAGAAATCAGAAGACTAGGAATGGGAAGGGCAGCTTTGAAAGACAAAATCCCAAAGAGTAAAGATATACAACTGAACACAAAAGTTAAAATCATCCAAGTCATTGCATTCCCCATCATCACATACTGATATGTGTCCGGGATTGCTGCCAGCAATCTCTGACTTCTGCTGATAACCAAGCCTGCAGCCAACACATGTAGGAAAAACAAACCTTGTGGAGAAGAAGTCAAAGAGCAAGCCGAGGAAACAAGCCGGTGTCGTGGTTGCAGAAAGTCAAGCGTGCCGAAAGACGAGCCGAAGTCAGGAAGCCAGAAAGCAGCGTGGTCAAAACAGTCCAAGGTCACAATAGCCAAGAGATAACAAAGGTCCGGTCCGAGGTCAAGGTAGCAAGGTAACAAGATGTCTGGAGCTAGAGCGACAGCAATCACACCAAGGGCTCATGCAATAAACTCTAGCAACAAACTCAAGCCTCTCTCCCACTTAAATCAGAGAAGCTCTCCCTCGAGCCACCTGAGGCTGGTTTGCTAATTGTCTTTCTGCAATCCTCCTGGATCTGCGCCTGCAAGCACTCTCAGCCCTTCTCTCTTGATAAGAAGGCACTTGCAGGCACGCCTCGTCTCCCGAATCACTACTAGGCTGTGGCACCATAGAAGGCCTTTCCTCAGCACTAGGACCTGGTTGGACCTCTTGCTCTGGGGCTGGGGAAGCACAGCTGGGACCTGGCAGAACAGAACTAACACCTGGCGTAGCCTCAATCAGCCCTTGCTCTGGAGGAGGCTCCTCCTCCTCATCCTCCGAGAGCTCATCTTGGCTGGCCATGACAATATGAGAACTGGACAGTGAAGAAAGCAGAGTAGAAGAAAATCAACTCATTTGAAATGTGATGCTGGAAAAAAAGGCCTCATTCATAGGGCTGCTATAAGCTGATTCAACATGATGCCAAATAAAAACAATAACTATTTTAGTAATAAAATAAAATAATTATCTTTTATTAGATTGAATTATCTTTTGATGCACATTGCAGAATATTGTTCCGCAAACCAGAGAAGTCTTGCAAACTAAGGTCAAAAATTTATAGCAGAAATAATCCAATTTGAGACCACTTTAACTGCCCTGACTCAGTTCTAGGGAGTCCTGGGAATCGTAGCTTATTGTTGCACCAGAATTCTCTGACAAAAAAGCCTAAATCTCTCATAAAACTACAGTTCCCAGAATTCTCTTACATTGATCCAGGGCAGTTAAATTGGTCTCAAACTGGATTATTTCTGCTGTTTGTTTTGGACCCAAGTCTTGTATTAGTTTAAATGCCAAGTAAACTCCTACAAAGTAATTTGGTGTCTACATTTCTAGTATGAAAGTCTACAAAGAGTGGGCCTTTGTGTTTACAACAGTATGCAAGAAGGATTAATTCAACCTGGATCTAGACTAGTGCTGTTTCCAAGCTTCATGGACATTTTCATATCAAACCCTCTGTCCGTTTTTACAGAATATCTCTCAAAGAAGAATTGTTTTTGGAAATAACAGGAAAGGTTTCACTTTCTCCATAAAATCCCCCATTGTTCTGGGAGATTTTTGACCTCTGGATTCACTTTAAGGAACTATTACAAATGTTGTGTAGTGTGCCCTTTGTTTTAAAAATTCTCTGCAGTCTGTTGGTTGGAAAAAAATTCCAGTGCTGTTGAAATTGCTTCTGTTTCTTCTTGTATCCCAATATATTTTGAGAAGCTAAATAGATTTCAAATGTAGCATAGCTTTAAGTTATTGTTTTAAGTGCGATAGCATTAGTTATACTTGCAGGGCCCTGAAAAGGCTTTTTTTTTTTTCTTCACACAGCAAGACTACACTGTTACTGAGTTTGAAGACTCCTGCATTACAGTCAATCGAACTGGTTATGTATTAAAGATTACTGATGTAAGCAAGGCTTTGTAGAACTGACTTGCTAATGCAGGGGGAAAAAACGAGGTGTTATTCACAGAAATAACATATTTCACTGTGTTATGCTTTTAAAGGCACAGATGTTTCTACAATAAATTGCTTTGGACCACAAAGTTTTAAAAAATGAGCTAGATTAATATGCTGTAATTACATATTTTTGCACTACGTGCCTTTTTTATGATCCACTAAATATTTGATAAGTCCTTTATACAACAGACTATCTTGTTTACTCTTCCAGGAGTAAACATGGGGAAGAAAATAGCCCTTTATCTTTATGTGTTGTAAAAATGAAAATTGATATAATGCTGTAGAAATGAGACCAGCTGTTGGGACCTAAAACAACAATATTAACATCAACTCCTGTGATATCTGAAGAGACATAATGAAGGAAGGTGTTTAACCATTTCTTTCTGTTCTTTCAGTAAAAATCTCCATTCAGCTGCTGTTAGCTTCACTAGATGATAGGGAAGAACTTGCCTGTATATTGGCGTAACAGGGACAGTTTTGTCAAAGGAAACTGTGAATGGGTGGGGTGGAGATTTCTCAGTAACTTTGCTGAACCAATTTGTATTTTTATGGTTGACTAGGATCTCCAATAATATCAATACTTTTGCAGTTCTGAGTTTATTTGAAGAAGGGTGGGATAGAAATGTAAAGAATCAGTGTGTTGATAAATATGCACTACCTCATCATGTATGACAAAATTGCAATGTATGCTGTACATGTATTAGAGGTAAAACATAGGAAATTGGCTTATACCAAGACAGATCACTGGTTTACCTAGACCAGTATTGTTGATAGGGACTGTGAGTATCTTACCAGGGAGTCAGATAAAATACTTTCCTAGCCCTACAGAAAGATGCTGGAGATTGAAGCTGGAATGTTTTACATACAAAATGTATACTATACTTTGTAACTTGAATGTATATGTTGGATAACTTATTTTGTAAAGAAACTATGATCATCCTAGACTGTTTATGCTCTCACACACAGCTTTGACATATAAGGGGATGGACTGCATGACCCTGGGGATCCCTTATTTTCTCAATAAACAGGTTGCAAAATATGACTTTAGCACTCTAACAACAACAAGAACAACAACAATAATAATTTATACTCCCCCTCTTCAGTCAAAAGGCTATCAGACCAGCTTACAAATTGTTTTAATTAGACATTCTCCCGCCTGCAGGCTTACAATCTAAAGGACAAGAGACAAAAGGAGAAGGAATGGATGTGGGGAAGGGAAAAGTTCAGGCAGATCTTATTCCCCACTTCACCAGAAATTCACTGGGTGGACCTTGGGCAAGTCATAGGCTCTTCAACTTCAACTGCAACTCCTAGGTATTCCTTCATGGTGAAAGGGGGGGGTTGGATGACCCCGGGATCCCTTCAAATGCTAGGTTTTATCCATGGTAGAATTCCTGCATATCAGCCCACCCAGCCCCTTCTTCTCTCTGTGGGGGTCACACTCTCTCAGCCTCAGAGGCAGGGCATGACAAACCTCTCTTTCCAACTCTCTCAAGCTGATGCTAAGGCAAACCTACTTTTATTTGCATTTTATTTTTTTATATTTTTTTGGCAAGGAGAGTTCAGAATATCCATGATGAGAAAGTGTGATGTATCCAAAAGGGGGTTGGATGAGATGACCCTGGGAATCTCTTCCAAAGCTAAGATTCCTCCATGGCAGAATTCCTGCTTGGCCGAAGAGCATTGCCATTTGCCACCCCACCCCATCCTTCTCTCTGTGAGGGTCACACTGTCTCAGCTTCAGGGGCATCTCATGGCAAAAACTCCTCTAAATGCGAAGAAAACCTTGTGGTTGGTCACATAATCCAATGCATCATGAGTTTGACAGAGGGTCAGACTACATGTCCTCGTAGGTCCTATGTATTCCTATGTATTCCTTCATAGCAGAAGGGGGTTGGACTGGATGGTCCTTGAGGTTCCTCCCAATTCTCCATTTCTTGTTGGGGCTTCAATCAAATTTATTTGTTGAGACTGTGTGTGGTGTGTGTGTGTGTGTGTGCGCACCTTCAGTGTGCCATGTGTGTGTGGTGTGTGTGCCAAGATGACCCTTGGGAATCCTTCCAATGCTAGGAATTCCGCATTGTACCCCATTAGGGTCACACTCTCTCAGCCTCAGAGGCAGGCATGACAAACTCTCTCTCCAGCTCTCTCAAGTGATGCAAGGCAAATCTATTTTTATTTGCATTTTATTTTATTTTATTTTTTTGAAAAGGCAAGTTCAGAATATTCATGAGTGAAGTAAGAGCAAACCTATCATGCATTTTATATTTTTATTTTTGCAAGGAGAGTTCAGAATACCAGAATGAGAGAGTGTGATGTATCCAAAAAGGGGCTGGATAAAGGGAATCCTTTCCAATGCTAGGATTTCACCCCACCCTTTCTTCTCTTCTGTGAGAATTTGAATGACAGGACCATGAATAAAAGGGAGAAGGTCTATCCACCACCCACCTACCACACAAAATGCTCTCCCTTTTGTTCTCTTTTGTTTGTCAAAGCAAAGTTGTGGGCAAGATGGGGGGACATTACCCTAGCAAAGGAAATAGCCTCTGTAAAAGCCAGTATGAATGGTAGCTTTGCTTATGCAAAATACCCAAATCCTGGTCATCGAATTGTCAGCTGAAATCTCACCTCTTCACTTCATTTGGAATAATTAAAATCAAAATTCTTACTCAGTCAGAGAAGTGCTCAGAATTTTCTTCTCTTTAAGATGCTTCGAAATTTTCAATAATAGATATTTCTACCAGTTTTCGAATTTGGAAGAATATTTCTTTACATCACTACATAGTCCACAGAAACATTTTAGTTAGCAATTTGTTCATGCCGTGAGTTTCTTGAAACATACATGATATCTTAGGGGCTATGTAGCCACCCCTTTATTGGCTGGATTGGAGCCATGGCAACCTCATGCCGCAGCCCTGATCCAGTCATATGGAGAGTGCACAATGGAGCCATAAAAATGGCTCCATTTTTGCGCCCTCCAAGGAGCGCCATAGCCACAGCGGCACTGTTTTGTGATGCCCTTCGGTGCTGCATCATATGGATGCAACACCGAAGGGGCATCATGATGGTGCATGTCAAAACAGCACACCTAGGGGCAGGTTCGGCATCCAGGGCAGATGCTGCACCCTAACTCTGCTCACAGGCCAGCACAAAGTACTGGTCTGTATCGGGCCTTAGTCAGCTTGTAAGTTGTACCACAATCAAGGAAGGTGGAGAAAAAAATTACAGTTGCTTTAATAATGTGTTTTACTACTGGTGAGAATTTAGAATTTAGTCATGACTCCTTTTTGTGTCTCATGACCTGTCACAAATAATAGATGGTGCCTTGCTCCATTTTTAATCATGTTTCATTTGTTCTCTGGTACAACTGGCTCAGAAAACTGATCCTTTTTGATGGTTCACTTACAGTGGTGACAGCAGTATTGACCTTGTTTATTTATTTAAAGCATATCGCCAGAATTTCAAGGCAATATACATAAAACATTTCTATCACCATCCAAGAGGCAATATAGGCTGTCACCCTGAAACACATTTATTGAACAGATATTGGGATTTGGAGACAATGGCTTCAGTCCAAAGAAGAGTGGTGAGTACCTTTTGTGACTGTTTAGTTGAAGGTTGAGCTTAGACTTGCCTGATCAAGAACTGTTTCTGTGGTACACATGGTGTACTTTCCTTAAGATTGTCAACAGTTAAAACAACAATTTCTGATTACCAAACTGGATGGGACACTAACTATAGTGTAATTGTTAAGTTGCCTTCATGTTAACTTTAGATTCATGGAGACTCGTGAATGAGACATCCCCAAGACACACCATCCTCAACCACTGCACTCAGGTCCTTCAGGGTCAGGGCCATGGCCTCTTGGTTGAATCTATCCAAATATTATATGGTTGTATCTCTTTCTATCCCTTCACCTTTTTTCAACATTATTATCTTTTTGAGTGAACCCTGGCCTTCTCATGATTGTGGGAAGTACACATGCAGTGACGTGTGTTTGTTGATAGTCTGAGACCCAACTAAGTTCTCAACAACAATCCTCTACGTGTTTATTTCCTTGAAAGAGAAGTTCTCATGTTCCTATGTACCAGTTTCCTAGAGATGATTCTGTTCCCATTTAAATTAAAGCCAAAATTGCCTAAAAACACAGGGGCGATGAAGATGGGCAGGAAAGAGTGGCCAGAGGCATCTCTAGCCTGGGCCAAAGAGGCTTCTCTCAGCCAGGGCCCAGAGAACACACACAGCACAACCCCAGGGCAATTCTTGCCATGGTCTCAAATAGGAGTGGAAAAGTTTCAGCTCTTACTGGGGACAATTCTTGGGCCCCGGTTTGCCTCAGGGTGGCTTCTGGTGCTCTAGGGGCATGCATCTTATGAATCCCCCACACCCTTGGAGCAGCTGCAAGCTGCCCCTGTCTGCCTGGTCTGTTTCAGGACACAGTCCCAGGGTAAAATTTGAATACCACCACTTTAAGAAAAGAAGGGGATAGAGAGATTGCAACAGTAATTTATCATGAGGATTCAAATTTCCCTACTCTATTTTTATTTTGAGAAGCTAATCATTCAGACTGATGGATGAGCATCCAAAGTCAGGAGCCCATTCATATTCTTTTGATCTCAAGATATTTCCATCTCAAATATTAATAAATTTGTGTATTTTTTAATTTTTAAAATAATGAACTAAATTAAATTCTCCATGTATTTCTAGTTAGAAATTTAAAAGCAATGTAACTTTGGCTTTCTCCAGTTCAGATTTTTCCCCTTGGCGTCTGGTCATTATAGCACTACATTATTTATGTGGAGACTGCCATATAGGACAGGCGTGATGCTCCCATCCTTACCCCCATCCAAGCTCTTCTCTTGTTCTTAAAACTACGTGTGTCCTGTGCTTATGCAGGGGATCTGTTCCCAGACCCCCCCCTCCCTCGTGTAAGGCAAGTTCCGTGTATGCTCGAGCCCCATTGAAAATAATGGTGCTCGTGCACGCAGTGCAGCGTGCATGCCACTGGCATGCACACTATTCCTCTTGCCCAAACGCTTTCAGCATAAACTGAAACTTGTGTAGAATGTGCCGTGTTATGATGCAGGCGCACTGTAGTGTGTAGTCCAGTTTCTATGCTAGCAAATTCAGTCCGATACAGACCAGCACTTTGTGCCGGCTGTGGGCAGATTAGGGTGCAGTGTCTGTACACTGGATGCCCTAACCCCGTCCCCAGTGCATCATTTTGACATGCCCCGGTCACATGGCGCATGTCACATGACACCCG
>NC_056524.1:59808321-59888375 GCF_019175285.1 Sceloporus undulatus | reverse complement strand
ACACCCCTTCAGTGCTGCATCCATATGATGCAGCACCAAAGGGGCATCATAAAGTTGTGCTGCCGTGGGTATGGTGTTCCTTGTAGGATACGAAAAGGAGCTGCTTTTTGTGGCTCCTTTTTGTGCTCTCTTGAGGCTGGATTGGGGCTGTGTACCCAGGCTGCATGCTTGATGCGTGTACCCAGGCTGCATGCCTGGGGGTTCACCCTATTCAAACCTATGAAGCTTGAATACTCATGAGCCTCCGTTTTCACTGAGGGGGGCAGAATTGATCCCCTGTGCAAACGGAGGGCCAACTACAAATTCTCACACCTCAGTAAAAATGGTATTTTTAAATACTTGAGCCAAGCATTGAGAAAACCAAATATCACATATGTTTGATGAAAATTAAGATGGTTTCATCGTGTTCCTATTTCTTAAATTGTGCCATGACAGATAGAACACAAAACATTTGTTTCTATTTTGTATTTTGAAGACATGGCATTGATTTTATAGGCATTGGATGTAGTTGGAGGAAATGATCATACAAATATAGTTGGACATTAGATTCATGATTCTGATTAGGTTTCCCAATGAGGTTCAGACAAAAGAATAAGGACTTGGCCAAATCATATCCAAAATTAATCTAGTTTGGACTTCCTGCTTCTTACAAGTCTGCCAGACACTTTTAGGAAATTTACAAATGGGGCATTGTTTAACTCCATACATGTACACACTGACTAGCAGCCTTTAAGTGCCTTACATAGGTGTACATGCAGCTTATGTGTATCTGCTTTGCACTTTGGACAGTGTCAAAGGCCATTTACTTTACACTGTACTTCATCCAAAAACCTCCCTTTGTGCATAAACTATTAAGCTCCAAAAAGGATCCCTGCTGCTGTTAGCTGCTCCACTATTAACTGACAGCATCAGAGACCCCTCCTGAGGTTTGGCAGCTTCTAGGTAGTGGAAGGACATACAAACTAAACACTGCTATAGGATATTAGCCACTGTTTGTCTCCAAGCAATTGTTAATCAAAGGCATATTGCCTCTGATAGATATTCTAAAGTGCAGAAGGTGTCTTTTTTGCAGCCGACTATGGCATTTTATTTCATTTATCAACCACACAGTACAACTGAAAGTGATCTTTAGTTAGCCCCAGTTTGGATCCCAGTGGTGGTTGTGGTAATGCTTAATGTTGTTGTGTTTTTCCTTTTACTTAGTATGTGTTATTTACTGATGTGGGACAACATTATGTTTCCCATTTGTCCAGTTTTGATCGGTTTTTAATGTTCTTAATATTTGGAATCATTCTGAAATGAGGCTAGTTCATTAATTATGTTCTGCTTTTAGAACATATTTGAGTCTTGAAAGGCAATGGTCCCATAATACATTGGCCAGCCTACTAAGAGACACCATGATAATCATTATATTTGTCTATGTGAGGAGGATCCCTCTATGAGTAAAACTGTAGGACAGAATCTGATGCGTGTCACCAGAAAACTTTTACCAGTGAAGGTACTACTAGAAATTAGCTTGTGCTGACTACTAAGGTTTCTTTCAGCAGAGCATGTTGTAAATGTAGTTTCAGTTTTAGCTGACAAAATAAGTCTTTGTTTGATCAAGCAATACATACACATAAAACAGTTTTGTCTTTTTCTTCCCTTGCGTATGTCAAAATGTTGAATTAATGTCCCCAAATAATCCAGGTTTAGGCATTTCTTTCATGCATTATCTGTAAAACATATGAGGTATATCCAGAAATGTAACCACAATCATTTTATTGAATGAGTGAGTAAAATATTCATTTTGCAGAATGACTAGAAACTGAAGTCATTGAACAATGATGGACTTTATATTATGATGAACAACTAGACATGTTAAAATATAATGAAATGTAATATAATGCTGTATCAGTGCATTATTAATCATATGAATTGATAAAAAATGATCACAAAGTGGACAATGATGTGTCTCATATTTGTTCTGAAATATATCATTATGCAAGTAAAAAAAGCTGATGGGCAGTGAATTCATTTCAGTAGCAATTAACTGTGGTTTGCCAAATTCATATGAGAAATATATTGTTATAATAGTGAAAAAATTAGTCTGTAAGTATCATAAGACATCCTTTAAAGAGCAAGTACTTAACTAACAGGGTTCATGGACTTTTGAAGCCAGGCTTTATAGAGTTCCTGCTATAAAGAACAAATTAATTAGATATCAAAATGTCACCTGCAGTGAATAAAATCTCTAAATACTTAAGTGGGAACAGCACATTACTCAAGGAATTCAAATGAAAGGTGTTTTTTTTCTGCTCCTGTCTTCTTACTGTAATAAGAAAAGGAGACCTCTGAAATTATATAAACACACATAACAAGCCTATCCTTGTCTACTCAGATGGAAGTCACTAAGAATGTTCAGAGATATGCAAGTTTGTGTGTTGTTTTGCCTTTAAGTCATTTCTGATTATGGCAACCCTAGGGCAAACCTAACACGGGCGTAATAGTACGGACTGGGTCCGTACTAGGGTTAGAAAGGGGCTTCCCTTCCGGGCGCCCCTAACCCTAGTATGGATCGAGTCCATACAAAATGGCAGTGCCCGTTCCACATGGGGACCGCCATGACTATGTCACCACTGCACCACCTCCAAACAAGGCGGCACGGTTGTGATGTCATCGTGCCGTGTGAGGGCACCTAGAGCGGCCTTTCCGCGGCGTGAGAAGGAGCTCCGAAACGGAGCTCCTTCTGCAGTTTGCGTCGCTGGTGCCGCCTTTAGACGGCTGCGCCAAGGACACAAGAGAGAAAGGGGCCAAGTGGCCCCTTTCTCCTCCTGCCCACCGCCATTGGGTGTCCTTGGGGCATGAACCCCAAGGACACCCATTTCCAGGCCGCAGGGAAGCGGTCTTTTGCCGCTTCCCTGCGGACTGGAAAGCGGCGGATTGGGGCCTCAGAGGCTGCCGTTCTGGCAGCTGAGGCCCCAATCCGGCAGGGAAAGGGCCGGTTACAGGCCGCCCCAAAGGGGCGGTCTGTAATGCGCCACAGTTTTTTCTTGGTAAGGTTCTTCAGAGGGGATTTGCCATTTCCATCCTCTGAGGCTGAGAGACTGTGAGTTGCCCAAGGTCACCCAATAAGTTTCCACAACAGAGCAGGGATTTGAAGCCTGTTCTTGCAGTGCCATGGTGCTGTGTTCAAACCACTACACCACACTGGTTTTGCATGTTTATTCCTGCATAATAGCATGCATGTTTATAACATAGGGCATTCTGGGGGGGGGGGATCATCTTACATTCACCTGATGTTTACATGAGAAATCTCCCAAGAGATCTGCAGATCACATACCAGTCTACATTAATTTTTCTTTAAAAAAAAAACTAAAGATCTAACTCTTGTTAGTCACCATTACACAAAATCATGAATATTAGCCTCAGCCATGAATTGGCATCCTTTTGCTCCCCTTCCTGGCCAACTAAGAAATCAAAGAAGACATAGGTGGATACAGAAATGATTTATAACATGATTCTATATTTTGACATTTCCTTGCATAGGAGAAGAAACAAAAGAAAAAAGGGCATCCCCAAGAATCCATGCCACAACCAATTGTGTACTTTCTACCCTTTAAATGATAGGCATCACTTTATTTTTATATTAGGTTGTGCTTTGTGAGGATGATGGTGCTACATACAAATCATATGTGTCTTGTGGCTGTGTCTACAGAAATAGATGTGAACTCTATATATTTACCCAGTGACCTTATAAGACATCTTTCTTCTTGCTGCTGCTGATTTTGTTTCTAGATTAACCTGAAGGCTCTCATAGATCCTTTCATTATAAAATAAATAAATAAATTTTTTATTTTTATACTGCCCTTCCAAAGATCAGGGCGGTTAACAACATAATAAAAACAATGCGAAATTGATTTGCCAAATTATGAGGTTACATTTGTGCTGACCTGGAAATGATCCAAGTGATCTGCAGAGATTAAGGAGTTTTCAGAACAGTAACTAGTTTTGTCCATGAAGAAAATCGGAGTGCAGTCCTAACTGCCAGCTATGGAGGGGATTAACATTTACACACAAGCATCCACAACTACTGGCAGAATTCTCTTCTACTGTCTGATCACCAAATCTGCTTACAGAACAATTTCTCAACAGAACTGTTGACTGAGAACTGTTGGCAGATTTATTTTTAATTTAATTTAATTTATATGGCGAGTGAGGGATGAGCCATGTTAGATCTAAATCTGCTACAGCCCGGGATGATGGCACAAAGCTAAGGTATGTATGACAGCAGGAGGATAGTCCAGCATCCTTGGCTGAGAGGATGGTTCAGTTTAAAAGCTCAAATAGTCTAGTGTTGGATCAGCTGGTCTTTCTCCACCTTAAGCAGTTAGGACTGTGCTATTAGTCTGATGCTCATATGAAAAAATACTGGTACCAATACAGAGGGACAAACGTGACCATCTTTATCATTCTTCTAAGCTGCAACTACAATTTTAGCACACACTGATTGCCAATGCTAGGTAGATCTGCAATGAGATCCTCATCTACCTGAGATCATGTAACTTATGTAACTTTGTATGGTTCATTCACATGGCAGTTTTAACTACTGTATAGTTTTCATGAAAAAGGCTATGTTCTACTCCAAATGAAATGAGAAATGTTCAGCTGTTGACCTTCTTCAGTCCATGCAGCATATTCTGGAACGGTAAAATGTGGGTGGAGGGCATGGTAAAATTACATGTCTAAACTCATTAGCAGGTAATCATTCACATTTTGCTTAGTAAATGATTTTGCATTCTGTAGAAATGATTAAAAAAAGGTTTTCCTGTCATATTTTGTATGATAAATCTCATAACGCACATCTTCTTTGAAGAGTCAGGGTCCTATCCATTTATTCTATTTACAAGAAAAAAAAAATAATTCAAACATATCTAACAAATAAAGGATGGGGGAAGTATGAAGTTGAAGCCTTTCATGACCAGCATCCATAGTTTTTTTTGTGGCTTTTTTGGGCTATGATGCTATGTTCTAGATGAGTTTATTCCTAATGTTTCACCAGCAGCTGTGGCTGGCATCTTTAGAGAATGCTGGAATGGAAGGGAATGGGGTATATATACCGTAGTTGAGGAGATGATTTGCATGTTAATCTGTGTATTGTTCTGTTGTTGAATGGTAAGGCCTACAGGGTGTCCATTTACTTAATGATTCATTGACTTCTGGGAATCCCCCTCACCCTAGGTGGTTTTCATTTGCATTTTATGGGTCGTGATTTTGTTGAAGAATCAGCAGTAGCAGAACATGTTATAAAGCAACCTGGGCATAAAATGCTGTTTGAAAACACTGAAATTCTGGACCATGCCAATAATCAGGTCAGAATGCACAGGGATTCCCAGGAGACAATGAATTATTAAGTAAATGGACACCCTATAGGCCTTGCCAATCAGCGACAGAACAATTCACAGATTAACATGCCAATCCCCACCTCCTCTCAACCAATAGTATATATACCCACTCCCTTCCATTCCAGCATTCTCTGAAGAGGCCAGCCACAGCAGCTGGCAAAACATCAGGAATAAATTCTTAAAGAACATGCCTCATAGCCCGAAAAAGCCACAAAAAACAAAGGATGGTAAAATCTGTCAGTTTCACTTTCTCTTGAATTCTGATATTTTAAACTCTCAATTTTTTTCTGTTTGAGATATGAAGAAAGTTGTAATTTGGGGTAAATACTTATTGTTACTCCTAACTAGAGTACACCACTGAAATCAATGGAACTTACAATAAGTACTGATTTGCCAAATTACCATTCAACTGTATTGATCTAGAATTTCTACTCTAATTGGGACTAACAAGTCAGGTCACTGAAGGTGAACTGAAACAAAATACTGTCTTATTTTCACCATTCAGACTTAATAGGTAAATATTCCAGCATGTAGAGGCTTGCCACATGTGGTGTTACTGAAGAAAACAGAAAAATGAGGTAGTAGGCAACCCTAATTCATCACTAATGTAGGTTGAATGCATAGGGATTCGTATCCAGACTTGTTAGAGTTAAGTACTAAAAACCCTAGAATGGGTTTGGATGGATACTTCCACATTTAGATTTAAAATGCTGAATTCCTTGTGTTATGGATACAAAGAAGATTTGAAGCTTAGTAATGTCTTATCAAAAATGAACTAGAAAAAAAGTTCACAGATCCCTAAACTAAGTGAGGTTGAAAAATTTTCCCGTGTTTTGATGTATCATTTTCCACACACATCTACAAAAGCAATTAAGCAAGTCAAAGCTATACGGGTGCATCATTAAAACATTGCTAAACCTTTTTTGTGCAGTAGGGGACTTTCATCCTTTTCAGTTATTTTTTTTATGACTCCTTTACTTGTCAGCATTTGAATGAAGTTGTTATAGGCTGAAACTGTAAGGTTTGTACAAATTTGTAAGATAAAAGCCTTGGCTCTCTGTCATCTAATACTGCTACACTGTTGAAAACTAAATAATTTAATTAAATGAAATAAAATGTTGACTTATCTTTAGGTTCACCCTTGCATATCTGTTTTTCATAAAACTCTGAAGCATATTCTGTGCATACTCATTTCTGCTACCATGGAAATTCTGTTAATTTTTTTATATCCTTCTCACAGACCTTATGAAAAAAAATGAGAAAATATATTTCACCAATCAATCTATAACAAGCTCATGAAGTATACTTAATTTGATTTTCAAGATCACATTTGCACAGTTTTTAAATAAATTTATTTAATTCCTCGTGTATCAAATTACCTTAACTATGCTCAATTAAACACAATGCTTAGGGAGAAAACTATGATTACATCACATATTGCATTCATGTTGATTTCTCTACATTAAATAAGTAAAAGTGGGATGTGTCTTGGTGCTCCTGAAGAGAGCTGCAGCCAGGCAGCCATGCCTTTTTCTACAATACTTCCATAACATACTCTTTCTTTTTAAAAAGTAAAATATGTATAGAACTGAAGTTTTGCTGAGTTTCCCCCCTTTACACATCTGTTGACTTATTCCAATATTGAATATTGTCATATATTCCAACTCTTCAGACAGAGATTAATAATGTGTCCCTTTTATTTTATTTTCTTCTTTAGCAAATATACATGTCTTGACAGAGGTAAGGCTATAAAATGAAAATTATGCATTAATAAATAAAGGAGCAAAATGATAAACCTAAACACAACATTTGTCAAACCTAAATGGTATAATTACTACCCTGAAAATGAAACAACATCCTGTCAATTACTACACATGTATTCTGACAGCAGAAGGCAGCAAAATCTGCTGCCATGGGATCACATGCAAAACCCAGTTATTTCCTGTGTGCCACTAAGGCCATATCTCAATTCACTGTTGTCCATTTGTTGTTTTTAATCACTCTTGAGTTGATCTTGACTCATGGTGATTCTGTAGATGAGACATCTCTAAGATCCCATATCCTCCACTACTCTTCCCAGTTTCTGCAGATTCACCCCCATGACTTCCTTAATTTAGTTCATCCATCTAACATGTGGTCTTCCTCTCTTTTTAATTCCTTCCACTTTTCCCAAGATTATTGTCTTTTCTAATGAGTCATGTCTTTTCATGATGTGACCATAGTACAACAGCCTCAGTTTAATCATCTTTGCTTCCAGGGAAATTTCTGGCCTGATCTGCTCTAGGACACACCTATTTGTTCTTTTTGTTGTTCTTTTTATATCCTCAGCACTCTGCTTCAACACCACATCTCAAATGAATTTATTCTCTTTTTGTCCATTTTCTTAATTGTCCAGCTCTCACATCCATACATCATAATGGAGAATACAATTGCTTGTATGATTCTGACTTTTGTGCTTAGTTGTACAGTACGCCCTCCCCATACACAGGGAATCCATTCTCGACCCTCTCTCCCACATATGGGGAAAAATGTATGCTCAAACTCCATTTGTTTTAATGGGGGAGCGTTTCCACGTTCAGCAGGGCACACTCGCCATTGTGTTTCCACTGGCTTATCCTTCCGCATAAGGTTAAAGCCACATATAGTGTGCCCACGTATGGCACGGGGGTGCTGTATATCTTTGCTCTTTAGGGCCTTTCTAGTTCTTTCATATCTGCCCTCCCCACTCTTAGTCTTCTGATTTCTTGACTGCAGTCCCCTTTCTCATCTATTATTGATCCCAGGTATAGGAAGTCTTTTACTATCTTTATTTCCTCATTGTCTAGATTGAATTTGTGAAGATCCTGCGTGGTTGTTGTTGTTGTTGTTATGTTATACAGTAACCCTGCCTTTGCACTGTCTTATTTGAGTTTTTCAGTAGTTGCTCTAGGTCTCCAGTGTTTTCTGCTAATAGTATAGTGTTGTCTGCTTATCTTAGATTGATGATGTTCCTTCCTCCTAATTTCACTCCTCCTTCTTCTGTCTCCAAGCCTGCTCTTTGTATAATACAGTATGTTCTGCATACAAGTTGAAAAAATAGAGTGACAGGATGCATCCTTATCTGACCCCTTTGCCAATTGGGAACCATTCTGTTTCTCCATGTTCTGTTCTGACAATAGCATCTTGTCCAGAGTACAGATTCTTCATTAGGACTATCAGATGTGTTGGCACGCCCATGTCTTTAAGGGAACCTTTAATGATCTATGCAATCCAAGGCTTTGCTATAGTCAATAAAGCACATGCTGATTTTCTTTTGGAATTCCTTGGTGCACTCCATTATTCATTGTATGTTTGCAATTCGGTCCTTAGTGCCTCTTCCTTTTCTGAACCCCACTTGAACCTCTGTGATTTCTCTCTCCATGTATGGTTGGAGTCTATGGTGCAGAATTTTGAGCATGATTTTGCTTGTGTGGGAGATTAACACTATGGTTCTATAGCTGCTGCAGTCTTTTGTTTCTCTCTTCTTGTGGCTGGAGATGTCAATTGATTGTTTCCAATCCATTGGTCACTGTTTTGTTTTCCATATCTTTTGACATATGTTGGCTAAGATGAGACGGAGTAGTTTGATTGGAATGTCATCTGTTCCTGGTGATTTGTTTTTCTATTTCTCTTATTGCAGCTTCCACCTCACCTTTTAAAATTTGTGCTTCATCTTCATATGACTCTTTATTCCGTGCGTCCTTCATTTATTCATCTGTTTTGTATAGCCTTTCTGTGTATTCCCTCCTGGTCTTGAATTATGTTATGTGTGTCATCACAGAGCATCCCCTGGTTTGAATGTCTCTTTAATTTCCTGGATCTTGTGGAATAGGTCCCTCATTCTTCCTTTTTGTTATTGTTGTTATTGTCTTCTATTTCCTTGTATTGGTCATTGTAGTAATTGTCTTTGTCTTTTCTCACTAGTCCTTGTCATGTCATTTCAGGAGAAGAGGGTAATATGAATAGAGTTAAACCTCCCTGTTCCTGAGCATTGAAACATGTGGAGGGAAATACACATGCGTCTTTGTATGTGCAGTTGTATGCCTGCCCCATAGAGGTATTGAGAAATTTTGCCAATGTCTTGCTTATGACAGATATTGGTTCTCTCACTACGGCAAGACATTTTATGAATATTCTGAAGTCCTCACAGTGCAGCCAGTGAGACACCAAGAATTCCCCTGTCCATCATACCTTGCACAAAGTTTCTCTCATGTTCTTTTCTTTTGTGTATAGTGAGCGATAAATAATTGGTTAATTACACACAAAGATCCAAGCAACCTTTGAATTCTTCTACTTTTGAAGTCTTTGCAACAAAGCAGCATTTTGCACATTACACAGCATAAACTGTCTCAATAACAAAACAAAATAAAACAAAACAAAAACAAGTATCACTGTTTTATGTTATTTTGTTTGTTGTACTTATTTTGTTTAGCCTGTCAAGGCAAATTGAGTCACATTTCAGTTCCTTAACCTCTCCCCTTCTTAGACTGTCAACACTCTATCGAAGCCTTAAGGCCTCAACATACACTCCCGAGTCCTCTTGCTCATCACAGAGTAGAGAATCTTGTAGAGTGAAAGAAAATGAGACCAGCTTGATTTTCTTCAGCTGTCACAATGAGATGCTGGTTGGTAGTATATATGGCTGGACACATTTTAAAAACCCTTGGTACAAAATACTGGGTGTTCCAAAGCAGTTTAACCCATGCTTTTCAACATTTACATGAAACCGCTGGGAGAGATCATCCGGAGACATGGGGCACGGGGTTATCAGTATGCTGATGACACCCAAATAATCTTCTCTATGTCTCCGACTGATGCAGTGACTGAGGATGGCGTCTCTCCTCTCGTGGCCTGTCTGGAGTTGGTAATGGGCTGGATGAGGGAAAACTGACTCAGTCTGAATCCAGAGAAAACGGAGGTACTCGTGATAGGTTCTCCTGGCCCGGGGATGGCAGTGGTTCCACCGGTCCTGAACGGGATCATGTTTCCCGTGAAGGACTCGGTACGCAGTCTGGGGGTGCTCCTTGACTCGTCGCTCCACCTTACATCTCAGGTGGATGCGACGGTCAGGAGCACCTGCTATCAGCTTCGGCTGATCCGCCAGCTGTGTCCCTACCTAGGCCAGGGGGACCTTGAAACGGTAGTACATGCTCTGGTAACCTCTCGATTGGATTTCTGCAACACGCTCTACATGGGGCAACCCTTGTACCAAACCCGGAAGCTACAATTGGTACAGAATATGGCAGCCAGACTGGTCACTGGCATATCCAGGGCCAGTCATATAACACCAGTGCTGAAAGATCTGCACTGGCTGCCTATTCGTTTCCGGGTGCAAAACAAGGTGTTGGTTATAACCTATAAAGCCCTAAATGGCTTGGGCCCAGGATACCTAGAGGCCCGCCTCTCCCCATACAATCTGCCCCGCACACTCAGAACATCTGGGCAGCAACTATTGAGGGTCCCAGGGGCAAGATTGGCCTCCACTTCTAGGAGGACCTTTACCACCTCGGCCCCGACCCTCTGGAATTCGCTGCCCGGAGAGCTCCGCTCGGCCACCTCCCTGGCCCAGTTCAAGAAGGGAGTAAAAACCTTTTTGTTCAGAAAAGCATTCCCGGACACATGCTCCAGTTAGCCTTCCCCCCCTCTGATAGCACTGGCAAGCTGGCCAGAATTGTTTTTTAATGTGATTTTAATTGTAATTGTTTTTGATTATGTGTATGTGTTTTTTACTGCTGTACACCGCCCTGATTGCAAGAAGGGCGGTATAAAAATAAAACTTTTATTATTATTATTATTTATTATTATTTAACCCTCTGATTAACTATATGTCAACTATGGGGCTGTACGAACTGGTCAAAAGGACTGGTGTCGGGGTGGAGTGTGGGCATGGCAGCCACATGCTGCAAGGCCTGACTTTGTCCCCCATCCACCATCACACTGCCCACCTGACCAGATGGTGGGCAGGGTTGCAGTGCTCTGGTAGCATGGCAACTACATGCCACATGCAAAAAGGAGCACTGAAAAGTGCCACCGTGGCAGCAAGAGCGGCTTTTTTCCCTGTTCATAAAAGGAGCAGCATTTTGCTGCTACATTTGGGGGTGGAAAAACTCCACATCAGGGCTGCGACATGCCCCAATCCAGTGAGCACTGGGGCAGCCTGTTTTGTCCCTGTGTCTCCCAGCATTACCAAAGATAGTTTCCTCCAAGGGGATTCTTTTTTCCAGGATCACTTTTGAGAAAACAGGTGCATTGAGACTAATCAAAACAATGCAATGGGAAAGTAATTATTCTGAATATAAAAGTGACACCCATTACTGTGGACGGAGAAGAATCCTGTAGTCCATATTTCTCTGAAGCCAAAGGAGGGGTGTGGCACTAGCTGTTGCCGTCATTTATGTGGTAAATTGATTTACTCATTTAATCAATTTACTAAATTCATTTTGCAATTAAAAATAATTGCTTCCAATCTAAAATACATAATCCAAAGGGTAGAAGTTTGATAGGCATAGTAAGAGGAAAATAAATAATTCAGATTCCAAATCCCACAAGAAGCCACTGAATGGAGACACAATGAGCAGAGTAACAGCCATTGGCAGACATTTCTGTGCCTAGTTTGAAACTAGACCTAGCCTAGTTTGAAGGAAGCCAGCTCACCCAGGATGTAAAAGCTTTTTCAGGGAAAGAGGGAGGAAGCAGAGGAAGAGCTCTTTGACAGGCTGCCTCTTGGGGTTTGGCTTTCTGATTCACCTTCCACAGCAATTATGAAAAATTGAGGGAGTCTCTGCTCTGTGCTAGAAGGGGCCTATCTGCTGTACACGTGTCAACTGAGTAGCCAATAAACCCCTCCTGGGATACTTTAGCTGTACATAGTGGGTCTTTAGGGCCTGATTCTGCATCATCTTGCCTTGCTCATCAGATTGCATGACATGGCGGCTTATTATTGTTTGTTTCTTGAAAACAAAGCAGAATCTGATCCTGCCCTGACTTCTCCTCCTCCTGGCAGCTGATGTTGGCAGAACCTACAGACTACTAGTCTGCAGGGGAAGAGTATGAAAGGCCTCATATCTAGCTTGATGGGAAGACTGGAATTTTGAAACTTGTGTAATGATTTAGGACTAATTAACATCTGTGGAATAGAATTTGTTGTTGTCTCTTGTGGCGGAACAATGTAGACTGAGGACTTTGATCTCCTAGTGTCTACGAAGGAAGCAGAATGCATCACAATATGTAATAGAAATGGGATACATATTCTATAATATTTGGAAAATCTTTGAAAAATAAATTTCTGAAGCATTGGGAAAGCTTGACAAGGAAAATTCCAGTCAAGTAAGAATCTTCACATTCACTACCTCTATGTTTCATTGTTGTCGTTGTTGTTGTTGTTTCCTTAGATAACAACATTTTCTTTGGAGAAATGTTGTTTTCTGAAGAGAAAATGCCATGTTCTATTTGTTGTTGTTGTTAACTGCCCTCACATCATCCCTGACTCATGGCGGCCCTGTAGATGAGACATCTCCAAGACATGGTATCCTCCACTGCCCTGCTTAGGTCCTGTAGTTTCTTGCCCCAGAACTCTTTGAGTCTATCCATCTAGAGCAGTGGTCCCAAATTGTGCTCTTTAAGGGATGTTGGATTTCAGCTCCCAGAATCCCAGACTATTGGCCAACATGGCTGAGGCTTCTGGGAGATGAAATACAAAATCTCTTAAAGAGAACAGTTTAGGGACCACTTATATAGTTTGTGGCCTTCCTCTCTTTCCTAGTATTATGTTTTTCCCCCTAATGAGTCATGTGTTCTCATAATGTAGCAAAAGTACAACAGCCGCAGTTTCATTATATTGCCTTCCCAGGAGAGTTCAGGCTTCGTCTGTTCAAGGACCCATTTGTTGGTCTTTTTGGCCATCCACAGTATTCTTAGCAGTCTTCTCCAGGGATACATCTCAAATGTATTGAGACAAAGCCCCTTATGCATTTTATTTTGCATAGAATAAGCCCTCAGATGCAAATAGTATTTAAAAACAGCAGAATTTTCAGTGCCCCCCCTTTTTAAAGAAGTGTGATTTATTGAATTAGAAATGCTTTGGAAATTAATTAAAATACTGTTATAGTTCTGTTTGTATTTTCTTGGCATCAGACCATTAAGAACCACATAAGAAAAAGCAGGCCTATCTAGCTCAGGATTCTGTTCCCAACCAGATCCTTCTTGGGAAGGCCACAAGTAGGACAAGAAGGGAAAGCTAATAGAGCACCCGAAGAGACAGGCCAAAATGACGCTGCTTCAGGTCACTTTGGAGGTATGCTATTTAAATGATGCATGCATTCTAAGAGGCCAGAAGCTGCACCAAAGCCACGCTCCAGTCCTAAAGACTGGGGAGCAGCTTTAGTGCAGCTTCTGGCCTCCTAAGATGTGTGTGTCATGTAAACAGCATACCTCCAAAGTGACCCAAAAGCAGCTTTATTTTGGCCTGTCTGCTCTGGAAATTAGTTGTTTCACAAAGAACATGGCCTGTGAGTCTGCTCCATGATGTGCAAAAGGGGAAATGTGCCACATCATAAAAGAGGCAAACAGAGGCAGGGAATAAGATGAATTATTGACACTGGCAACAAGAAGAATCACCATATCATAGATTCTCATAGATGAAGATGGGAAAATCTATCAGTTTTGCTTTCTCCAGTCTTCATAGTTTAAAGTACTTTAAAGTTTTCTCTCCCAAATATAAAATTTGTAATGTTTGGTTAATTTAAAAATAATAGGAATCAAAAATATCTTTTACTGCTACTGGTCAAATTCAAAGTTGCAGATATTTCTAACATGGACGCGGGACAGATCACCCAAAAAGGGTGGGCTGCTGGTAGCCTAATTCCCTCCGGAGGGAAGCTGCACCTGCCAAACCGCATGGCTTCACTCCAGAGGAAAAAGAACCCAGAAGAGCCGGAAAATAACCCTTACATCACAATGACAGTGCCCGTGTACATGGGACGCTGCCATTGTTATGCCACTGTGCTGTGCTAGGGTTAGGGATTGTGCGGTTGCCTAACCCTAGCACAGCACGGCGGCAAAAGGGTGGTCTGTCCCGCGCCCTGGACAGGAAATTATGTCATTCCCATCTGCTCTGTAGGCCTCTAGAACAAAATGAAGTTACAACTTAATGCAATACTAATATGGTTAAACACAAAGAGATTCAGACTCATAGTTTTGTGAGCTATGCTCTCATTGACCTTGGTTGAGATACATTCATTTGTTAGTTTCTTGTTCTCTCACATTTGAATGTTTTCTACCATATCCCATCTTAAATGTGAAGTGAAGTAAAATATTTTTTTCTCAAATCCCAAGCATTGGCTGAATAGCTTAAAATAGGATCTAGGGATTGTCTCCACATTCTCATGAGAGCCTGTTCTCTCAATAATCTAGCTACTTGGATATTCGGGTTGATTTTAATGACCATAATGGGTTCATTGTCATCCACAGAGAAAATGATACATGGTTTAAAATCCTCTCCCAGTGGGTACAATTCTATTCAATGTAACACATAGGTTCTAATAATCTGCATTTTAAGAAGGTGCTAAATAATATTTATGTGAGATGAAATCCAGAATCTTTATAAACAGCCAGAGGTCTTATTTGTATGTACCAGCCTAGAATAGTTGCTTTTGAAAGCATTGCTGTTATTACACAGACATAAAGAAAAAATATTTTATGTTAATTAAAATTGTTCTAACCTCATTATTTTGCTGGCATTAATCTCTTACATTTCTTTCATATGCACGGTGTATATTAGCATGGAATGTTTGGAGCTTAATAGTTTAAGAAAATTGCTTCTTTGGTAGTACACAAAAAGTCACAGTGTGTTCACTGGGATTAAGTTTTAAATATGGAAAATCTGTTCCTCATACATTGTCACAGAAACCTAATTAGATGAACTTTTAATGCTGGTAATGCTAGTAATGAATCCAGCTTTTAGTTAAGAATCAGTGAGTCACAAAAGGTGCTTGGCTAGTTTAATACTTAAGAGGTTCACATTTAATTAATACAACATGAATCAAAATGTTCAGCCATGCTTGAATTTTGCAAAATTGCAACCGATGAACTGTTGGACGCTAGGATAGGGGAAAATGAATATTAAGAAGTGGCTAGGAGGATAATTCACAACTCTCTCTCTCTCTCTCTCAATTTTACATTTAATAATACAGTGAAGAGATTGTGTGAAGGCACTTGTTCAGGTTAATGAGGAAAAATTCCCAGTGTAATCCCCTCCCTCCTGCCCTTATTTTGGCATAAGAAGAGTTTAAAGGGTTCACCCAGTCTCACACACCCTTCAACTGTCCTGATTTCATGGTATTCCTCCACTGTCATATATCAATCAACTCTCCCAATTTGGAAGGATCAGTCTGGCAGGTTCTCATTAATTTTCTGTTGTCCCACTTTTTTTCAGTTGTTTTTAAAATGTCCCAGTTTCTCTCCTCCTCCTTCTCCCATATTCCTCAATTGTCCTCAGTTTACTCAAATTGCTTCAAACTGAGTTCAAAGTGATGTGCACTCCATTAACTCAAGAGTAGGAGGGGTTTTGCCCTTCCCAGCAGGCTATGGCCAAAGCAAATGCTGTAGCCTCTCCTAACTTGTGTGTCCCTCTTCATTAATAACATTTGTCATCTTGACTACACTCTGATGTTGCTTGGCTACATGTGACCTAGTTTTACCAGTAAATGTTGGAAGGTCTACTGTCACTTCCTTTTAGAGGAAGATCTTGATGTTAGTGTTCATAAGGGTCATTCTTAAGGGTCAAAATATTTTAACATATAATACTCACATGGCTAAAAAGATTGCAGTTCCTTCAATCCAGCAGTCCTTTTCATTTTTCTATCTGACTGGGATTTAGCTCAGACTACAATTCAGCTGATGTGGGAATTATCAAACCCTAAAAGAAGCTGCAATATGGCTTTTGAGAAATGGCCTCTGGTGTGCTCCATCCTCTATTGGTGGATGAGCCATGAATGGAAAATTATGAAGTGGGTAATTAAAATCATAGTTAGATCTAGATGGCAGATGCTGATTAGACAGCTGGACAAAGAAAAATGTTTTAAAAGGGGCCAAGGGCAGGCTTCAGCAATGGACTCTGATAGAACACCAGGGTCCAAGAACTGCCCAAGGATACAAAGTCCTGATAACAGAGCTTGGAAAAGTTATTCTTTTAGACTATAATTCTCAGGATCCTTCCAGTTTGCATTGATTTTTCCATTCATATTTTGGTGAATTTTCCCTTGAAATACTGAAAGGAGACCCTGTGTGGGCACTAGTGTTGTAAAATGACAGAATAATTCTTCTTGTGCCTGAAGAATGGTGGGAAATAAAGGCAGGTTACAGACAGCCCAAAAAGAGGGGTCTGACCGCACCTTGTTTTGCTGCGTGAGGAAGGATCCCACAACTTGCACCCCATTAACCAGGTCATCCCTATTGGTTAGGATCAGATCTAAAATAGCTGACCTCCTTGTTGCCTTTTCCACCTTTTGGGCAATGAAATTGTCTTCCAGGCAAGTGAGGAATTTGCTAGACCTTAATGTTCTGGCTGCGTTTGATTTCCAACAAATATCAAGATATTTGAAATCTCCCACCACTACTACATCTCTCCTATCTGAGAGCTGAGAGAGTGGTCATGTGTTCTAGAAAGGCATTGTCCAATTCCACCTTCTGACTTGGGAGTCTGTAGTAGACTCCCACAATAACATCCCTGTTTCCCTCTTTCTTTTTTATCCAGATGCTCTCCAGTTGGCTTCCAGGATTTAAGTCATGGATGTCCTCATAGGTGTAGACATCCCTGACATATAAAGCTACTACTCCTCCTTTCCTGTTTGACCTATTTCTCTTTAAAATTTTATACCCCTCTATTACTACATTCCAATCATGAGACTCATCCCACCAAGTTTCAGTGATACCTATTGTATCATATTTGCTTTGTTTTGTTAGGTGTTCAAGTTAATCTTGCTTATTTTCCATGGTCTGTGCATTAGTGTGGAGACATCTAAGACCATGCCCCCCCAGCTGCTTGTGTAAAGCTTTTTTTTCCCCCTCACATTGTTTGGTTCCCGCACTATTTGCCTTGTTCCATCAATAACAGGTTGACTATTATCTCGAGCCCTTGATGAATTCCTGCCTTCCCAAGTACTGTCTCCCTTCCCCACATAACTCAGTTTAAAGCCTGCCTGATCAAATTTTTGAGACTACTGTTAAAACCATTTCTGCCAACTGGCATGAGATGCAACCTATCCCTTGCCAGAAGTCCCCCCTCATGGAACTACAGCCCATGATCCAAAAATCCAAATCGTTCCCTGCCGGAACCATCTGTGGAGCCAGCTGTTCAGCTCTGCTATCTTCCTCTCCCTTCCTGGATCATGCCCTTCAACTGGGAGAAGAAATGGAGTTGACAACCTGTGCATTTGCTTTATAGCATCATTGCTTGTTCATTTGCATTATGGCCTCATTGCCATAAAATGGCAGGGGTGCCAGAGGGTGTGTATTTTCACACACTAGTGAAGGTAAAGCTGTTTTGCCAATGAAGTGTTGAGAATTCCAAACTCTACTTTTCTTTCTCTATCTTTCTCTCTTCAGCACATATACTGCACTGAACTGAGTGATGGAGTCCAGCTACTGTTGGACTGCAAGTTCCTGCAGCCCCTAGCTGGTGTAGCGAGTGCTGAGAAATGCTGGGAGCTGCAGTCCAACAATGTTTGGACCTTGGAAGCCATGCAGGGTCAGTCAGTCCTGATTAGTACTTGGATAGAAGTCTGCCAGGGAATACCAGGTGTTGTAGGCTATCTTTCAGCTTTCCCATTAGTGAGCTCCTTCCCAAATCTATGATGGACAAGTCTGGCTGGGCCATACATGTTTCTGATTTGTCATTTGGTCAAGGGGGATTTTCAGGCTGCTTCATGCGTTCTAAGACTGATCAGGTTGAGATAGGGCAGTCAATTTTCTTAAACACAGGTCATCTGGGGCAGCTGTGGCTGGTCAGGGTGGTGGAAGAATATTTGAAGATCTGCCCAGGGGTCCCTGGTTGTCTCCTTGTTCATGCATCCAGCCTTCCACTAGCACAATTTCAATTCCAGGCTATATTCAAGAAAGCCATTGTTCGTATCAGCCTGTCACCTAATTTTTCTCCCCAACACATTTATTCTGCATTGGGGCAGCAACAGTGGCTACCACACAGGGATTATCTCCAGCAGTGATCTGCAAAGTTGGATGCTGGCAATCCAGGGCGTATGCTTCATACCTACACCAGCAGGCTAGCAGGGCTCTGGCAGATTGCCTGGGGGGGGTGCCCACCTGGTGCCCTCATTGTCTAAGATCTCTTTGTTTTCTAAGCAGGACACCTTTCCACAGTATGGCTTGTTGGGCACAGCACTCTCTTTTGAGCTGAGAGTCATGCGACTTACTCTGGCAAAGAACATGACTTGGGCTTATCAAGGCTAGTGACCTTACACTGGTATGCATGTTGAGGGATACGGTGGGGTGCCCTTTTACCATGTATCATTGTATTGGCTACAGATAATATCTGCCCTGATATAAACCTAATTCACCTGGGAGAGAATGACCTGGTAAAGATGCCTAGCTTGGAGCTTGTGGGAAGGACTACTGCAGATTTACATGAAATACAGAATATATTCCATGGTGTGACCATCTTCTGGACTAGGCTCTTTCCTCAGTGGTTATGGCATGGTGACAAGAGTGTTGCTCCTATCAATACTGTGTGCCATCGTTTAAAAAAAAAAGTAAAAAAACAACAACAATTCAGGTGCATCATTTTAAGCTTTTAACCTTCTGTTCTGAAAGTATCGTAATTTAAAATTTTTAATATGTATTATATGGACACCAATTACCTTTTTAAAAGAACTTTTAACTCTAAGAAGCAAAGTAAGCCCTACAATTCCCAAGGTGATTCCTCAGGCTAACTTTCACTGATTTCCTTCTTTAACTTTGTTTTCCTTTCTCCAGAGCTGTTAGTGCAGATTTATATTGCTTCTTTGTCAGCCACCAACCATCTTCCTTATTTGGTCCCAGATGGTCCAATTAGCCTTTTCTTATTGGGCTGGTAACTAGCCCTGCCAGCACCACAGGGGTTTGTTGCTTTTCTTTAGTTCAAAACTCAAGTGCCAGGAGAAATAACTATCCACATCCCAATGTGAACTGTCCACTAGAAAAGAACAGTTTTCAATGAAATCAATCAGCATGCTAGGAATCAGTGCCACCCAAGTTTGCAACAAGTGGGCAGGGAAAATCTCTGGATTCTTGAGCAAAAAGAAGTGACTTCTCCATTCTCATAAGCTAGGAAGTTCTAAGCTTTGGCTCCTAAAAAAAGTCTCTTTCTTTTTTAAAAGAAAAAAAAATGGCAACTTTTTTTTGGCCTATCTACTATTTGCTCATTTAATATATTCTTTGCACATTTATTTGTTTACTTCTGTGCAAAATAATCATGTACACATTTTGAACAGAGTAAGTCCTGAACTATGAAGATTCTCACCAATCCAGGATGTTTTCTTGTTCTTCTTGGGGCTTAATCTGAGGCTATCTATAACAAAAAGTTCTTGCATGTGACTTTCCCCTAACATTTCATGGATGTCAAAAGAGAGTGTAAACTCAATTATGGTGATGTATCGCCAGTATTAACCTCACAGTTGTTTAACTTACTTTAATTATGCCTTCATTATTATCTTATTAGCAAATTCCAATACTTTTCCAGGACTCCTGAATCAATTGGGTAGACCTCTGTTAAATCTACTGCATCATGATGGGAAAGTTTATTTCCTCAGTTTCACTTCTGTCTTGCAGAACATATACAATAATAGGTCACAACTGAGTTGGTGTATAAAAGGCCACAAATGTGTCAAACAATCTTCTGCAATGTGGTAGGAAATACAGGAAAATGCACAAGCAATGCCCAGAGGCAAAATTCAATTTGGTTCAGACACAGGATGCCTAGGCACCCTGATTATTCATTACCAGTTTTCCCATAAAGGGTAACTGCAGGGCTGCTGGCAAGTGGCCCCCTGGTTGCTTGTCAGTAGTCCTGAAGGAAGTATTCCACTTCAGGCAAAGGATCAGCCCCTGGCATAACATCTTCAGGTTGTTGGCTGTCTGAAAAGCTTGAGGCAGATTCCTCCACATGCTTTTGCCTCAAGAAGATCTCCCTCTTTTGTAAACTATCTGAATGCTCATGCCCCTCTTGGTGAGGAGAGATCATATGTTAGCCTTAAAAGGCTGTGTGTCTGACATCACAGAAGTGTGATAGAGCTGTGTGCCTTCATTCAGTGTCGATCTGCAAAAAAATGTAGCAGTAGCTTGCAAAGAACTCCAGGAAAAAAGAGTATCGAGAGAGCAGAATTGTACAGCATTGTTATCTGCAGTGCAATTAATAGTTTCCCTACATTTTAATGATTTACCATGAAATACAGCAACAAATAGGTCAAAACCATGTCTCAACAAATTAATTGTTTTTTTCCATTGGTATATAGGGTTACAGTTGGTTGGCTTCGTTCACGGAAAACTGAAATTTCTTCCATGGTGGGACAATGGAATTCACAGAGTTTCGGAAATGTTCCACAATACACTTTATATTATTCAATAATACTTTATTTTTATTCTATCTTCTGTTTTCTGTATCAGAGTGTTCAATTGCAAAACACTTGATTCTTCACACAGACATTTCGGTGGATGCAGAAGCAAAGAACTTTTATACTACACAGTCCATTTGGATAAGAATCATTAGGTGAGAAAATAACCCACAATAGACAATGGAACTGTTACGTGGATTAGTAACTGATTGACCGGCTGAACCCAAAAGGTACTCAACAATGGCTCCTCTTCATCCTGGACAGAACTGACCCTTGGGGTATTTATCAGTGACTTGGACAAAAGAATAGAAGGCATGCTTATCAAATTTGCAGATGACACCAAATTAGGAGGAGCAACTAATACCCCAGAGTAGAGGATCAAAATTCAAAATGTCCTTAATAGATTAGAAAGCTGGGCCAAATGTAAGGTACTGCACTTTGGGGGGGGGGGATGAAATGCATAGATATAGGATGACAGACATCTGGCTTAACAAGAACTAGAAGTCCTAGTAGAAAACAAATTGAAAATGAGTCAACAGTGTGATGGGGCAGCTAAAAAGGCCAATGTGATTCTAGGCTGCATCAATAGTAATATCTAAATCAATGGAAGTAATAGTGCCACTCTATTCTGCTCTGGTGAGGTCCCACCTGGAATACTGTGTCCAGTTCTGGGCACCACAATTCAAAAAGGATGTTGACAAGCTAGTGCATGTCCAGAGGACAGTGACCAAAATGGTGAAGGGTCTAGAAACCATGCCTTATGAGGAGAGACTTAGGAAGCTGGGTATGTTAAACCTGGAGATGAGATGGGTAAGAGGTAAGATGACAGCTCAATTTAAGTATTTGAAGAGGTGTTATCTTGAGGATGGAACAAGCTTGTTTTCTGCTGCTCCAGAGAATAGGACCTGGAACAATGGATGCAAGCTACAGGAAAAAAAGATTCCACTTAAACATTAGGAGGCACTTTATGACAGTAAGAACTATATGACAATGGAACACTCTCCCCTGGATTGTGGTGGAGTCTCCTTCTTTGGAGGTTTTTATAGAGAGGCTGGATGGCCATCTGTTGGGGGGATTGTGAGTTCCTGCATGGCAGGGGTTTGGACTGGATAACCTTTGTGGTATATTCCACCTCTATGATTCTATGATAGGATCTCACATACTTGCCCCTTGTGCAAGAAGGTTAAATTCCATGTTCTCTTATTCTCTTTTACCCTGTCCTATATAAATACATTTATGTAATGTAAAACTAATTGGCTGTCCAGAAATCTGTTGCATCACATGTGATAAATGGAAGAGCCACTTTTTTTTTTAACAAGGTTTCTCCTTTAGATTTCCTTGTGATTACAGAAGACAGAAGGAGGATTGAGTCTTGGTCCCTTAGGATGTTTTACTGTTGTAATGGAATTAATAGACCTGATCAAATGAATGATTCATGAATGCACTCTTACTTGACAAAGCTTCCCAGTTGCCTTCAGCATAGGCCAGGAAGTTTGGGCAATTATAAGCATTAGCCTTTTTCTTGGTAATAAAAAAAAAAGTAGAGAAACACTTTGTAGAACTGTTTTATAAAAGAACAAAGTTACAAGATGCTTAATAACATATTGAAATATAGTTGGGTGTAGAGTTTTCCATGTAAGATATGATCTACAGTATTTTGAAATATGTACAAAGAAAAACATATACATGCAGATCACACCCACATTTGAGTTCAGCTACATTTACTTCCAAGTACAAAGACCCAAATCTATCTCAACACAGTAAGAAATCCTGTTGGGAATTCTCTAACACCCATGAGATTTCTCTCCACCAGCAAGAAAATGAGATTAAAAATACACAGTAAATAAATAAATAAAATGAGATTCCTACAATTTGTACACAATGTTTCTGTACAAAACTAGTGTTTCCTTCCTTTGTGAAACAGAATTATACACAAGCACAGAAGACTAGCAGATAATTTTTAAAAGGAACAAACAACATGTCCAATGTTGTCTTGCAGTTGAGGACAAATCTATTATGTTTTTGCTGATGCTGCAGTGCCAGCACCACATTGGATTGGGGTCTAGGATTTCAATCTAAGGCATGGTACAGACTGCCCCAAAGAGGCGGGTCTGTGGCGCCCCTTTTACCTCCAGGTTGGGGGCAAGGCAGCTTCACCGGCAGCTCTGTAGCCCGAATCCAGAGTTTTTCCAGCCCACGGAGAAACAGCAAAATGCCACTTTTCCATGGCATGGACAAGGGGTCTCCTTGAGGCTTCATACCCCTGGACACTCTGGGAGCCACAGCCATGGGAGAATGGGGCCGCCTGGACCCTTTCTCCCTGGCATTGTTCCCACAGCTGTTTGGTTTCTGCAGGAATGATGTGGCGCCCAAAAGGAGCTCTGTTTCGGAGCTCCTTCTTGCACCACAGCCAGACTACCGTAAGTGGCCTAGGGCGGTGCAGAGATGCAGAAATTTAGTACAAACAGATTCCACAGAATGATTATTGTAGGGAACTTCTGGCCCTCTTAATATTGCTGGACTCCAGCTTCCATTTGCTCTAGCTAGCATAACATCAGTAAATATACAGATTACAATCTTGCAATATCAGGTGGTCCACTGGTTTCCAGCTACATGTTTCTATTCAGACATACATCCCACTGGATTCAGTGATAAAATGTTTAGTTTAAACAGAGCTTCCCAAATCATTCCCTTTTTACATATTGAAAACTGGGCTTTTTACCATGCCCTCTGTCAGTTAAAGTGGTGTCAAACTGCATTATTTCTACAATGTAGATGCACCCAAAGGAGCCAAAAAATAAATAGGGCTATAAACTATATCTGGAGAAAGTATCCTGAAGAAGCCAAGATTTAATATCTGCTCAGGCTGAAGCTGTAAGTACTCTGATGGCTTATTTCTGTTTTCTTGAGCTTATTTTAGCCTGCTTTCAAATTATACTTGTGGCTTTAAGTTTTCAATAGAGCTTTCACTTGTCTTTGCTCTGATTAATAAATATTGGAGATTACCACACTAGGGTAAAAGCGTTCCCCAATACGTTCTCATGGGCACGAGCCTGGAACGTGATGAAGGCCAGAACGCTAGTTTACCGCACAGCGGAACGCCGCCGTCCGCCGGGCTTCCAAATGTGTTCCAAATGTGTTCCCAATGTGTTCCAGGGAGGCCATTTCTGGGAACAGTTTTTGAAACCGTTCCCAGAAATGGCCTCCCTGGAACACATTGGAACACATTTGGAACGCCCGGCGGCACGGCGGCGTTCCGCTGTGCGGTAAACTAGCGTTCTGGCCCCTCATCACATTCCAGGCTCGCACCCGTGAGAACGCATTGGGGAACGCTTTTACCCTAGTGCGGTAATCTCCATTGATTCATTTAGACTTGTTATATTTGCAGGGCCTCACTTATGTGATTCTGATCACTTGGGTGACCAGAAATCAATTTGGGATCTGGATGAAATTGATGGATGATTTCCAATTGTTCCAGGATCTTTCCTGACGGATTATATAGAGAATATGGAAACCAATAGTGAGATTCCATAAATATGCTGTTGAAATATCATGCATATAGAGTCACAGACCTGTCAAGAAAAAGGTGTGCAAAAGATCTACCATCCTGTGCCACACTGTTCCTGTTTCATTCCATGTGTAGAAGGTTACTATCTGAAGAGACTGTCCATGAAACCTCTACACAAGATTTATAACTCCAAAAACATCTAATGTTTTCTGATATTAAAGTCTCCACGAGTGTAGATTTACATCCCTACTTATGAGTATTGTTTAGAGCTGTCAGTGCTGAACAAACACCGGACCAGATGTAAATGAACTCATGAAATCCTATTCCAGAAATAATTGTCATGATGCTGAATGCCAGGATTTATGGTTTAAGAATTATCAGAGACAAAGGATGCAAAGATCTCCCTTGTTTGGTTGAGGCAGTTTGTCTCTAAGTGCTTTTATAAATCTACTGCTCATTATGCAACCATTAATTGTTAAAATAACTATTATGCCACAATCAATTTCATGGAGGTAAATTTAAAATATCTCACTGCAGGAAATAATGTTCCAATCAACAATAGTTTCCCCTTTCCTTCTAAAATATGTGAAATAATACTTCAATTCTGTGTGGGTTTTTTTTACTGCTTTTGCCTTGGGCAGTTTATTAGGAATTTCCAAGCTAAACTTTCAGAGGAAGTTAATGTCTGTAGCATAGCCACTGTGTTTCTAATAAATTCTATTTAAAAACAAAATTAAAAATATCTTATACAGTGGTACCCCGGGTTACGAATTTAATTCGTTCCGCCGCCGCGTTCGTAACCCGAAAATCTTTGTAAGCCGAAAAAGCCATAGGCGCTAATAGCGAAAGCCGCGATTTCGTGCGAAAAAGCGCCAAAAAGCACCAAAATTTTTTCGTAACCCGAAATAACCTTCGTAACCCGGAACAGTTTTTTTCAATGGATTTTTTTCGTAACCTGGAAATTTCGTAAGGCGGCGCATTCGTATCCCGGGGTACCACTGTATTGAGCTTTCATTTAACAGTATAAAAAGAGAAACAACGCATTATAATAATATATTACAAAGGCCCATTCCTCACGGGCATAAAGTACCTCCTAGGGACATACTAAGGTTAGGAAAGGGCATGCTTTATGCACGCCCTTAACCCTAGTACGTCCTCAGGACGTACAAAATGGCGGCGCCCATTTTACACGGGCGCTGCCATCTTGACGTAGAGGATGCTTAGTGTCCGCATGTCGCACATCGCTGATGATGCTGTGAGTGCACCATTGGCGCTTTGCAGCATCATTAGCGCACCGCAACAAGAAGTGCCATGTTGGCGCTTCTTTTTTGCAGTGCCAGGAAGCCTCACAGTTTGGTACTGGGGCTCCTTGGTGCCGCCAATGGCGGCGGCAGCAGACCGCCGCTTTCAGGCCGTCTGTAATGCACTAAAGTTTCCTTTCTATTGTTATAACATGTATCTGTATGGCTTTTGTTATGTTTTTGAACAAACATACTATTATGTTATAACTCTTTACTTGCTTAGGCTCATAGCGGAAGAGATTTGTGGACTGGATTATTAAATTATGATGCTGTATAAAATATGTGAAAAACATTCCAGTTAACCACTATTGCTTGGCAATTTTTTTATTTTTTACTTGAATAGCTGGATCTTATGCATATTATTTCAGGAGTAAAAACTACTATGTACAGTCGCCCCTTCCCTTACGCGGGGGATCCGTTCTGGACACACGCACACACACACAACCGTGTATGGGAAAAACTGCAGATGCTCGAATGGGGCTTATGACCGTGGCGGCATGGCAGTGGCACGCGGGGTGCATGCCACAGGAGAACATGCCATTGTTTTCTTCTGGCGTGTGGCTCCCTTCCTTCCAAGTGGGCTTCCAGCATATGCTGGAAGCCGTGTAAGACACACCCGCATATGACGCGGCCGCACTGTACTATGCAACAGTTCCCACCTCCCCACCAGCACTACACAATTAAATTTAGTGCTCAGTTAATTATTCAGATTCGCTCATAGTTTGGCTCAGATTGATTGGCTCAGATTGACTTAATATGAATTAAAATGTGAAAATCTAAATGTTCATGCTTCCCATTGTCTTACCTTGAGCAGCCCAAATGGCCATAAAATTTTAGTTCTCCCCCACCCCCAAAAGTATATGGAATCTGGAAGCATGTTAGCCTCTTCGTAGTGGATTAAACTGACAAATATTATATAGATAAGTTCAGGTTTACTTATGCTACTTATAAATAAATTTGTTTTAATATATTTAAAATGGCTACTCTATGTACTATTTTATTTTATTGCATGATGAAAGCAATTATGTTATGTGAGTCCTGGTTGTGGACAGTCATTCATTATGTATACATAATTAACTGAAGAGAAAAGAGAGAGAAGAAACATAATAAACCAGGGAGGAGAACCATGCAACCTTTCATATAATGTGGGGCTACAACTCACAGCAGCCAGGAAAGCTAATGGTAAGGGATGCTGGGAATAGCAGTCCAACAATATCTGGTGAGACACTTTATTCCCCCACTCCACTAAACAATAATGATAGAATGATGATAGAAAGCAAAATAAAATGGAAACTTAAAAATCTAAGATCAAAATATGAGAAAAAAGTTAAGGGGATAACTGAGGTCAACATCATAAGAGAACTACTAATAAATTAACATGGAGAATAATACAGAGGAAAACTTAATGCAACATCAATAAATAAGAGTCTCTATCTCACTACACAGTTTTCACTTTGATACCACTTTAACTGTAATGGTGACTTCCTATGGAATACTGTCTTTGTAGTTTGGTGAGGCAACTTTTGCTGCCTAGCAGAGAATTATAAGTACTGCCAAAACTACAAATCCCAGGATTCTATAGGATGGTGCTATGACTGCTGAAGTGCTATAATTGTGTAGTATGAAAGAAACTAGTACAAAGAGTAGAAATGATGGGGCTGGATTGGAAAAATCTTGAGAAAGTAAGTTTGAAAGATGGATGCTGAGAGCCTGAAGAAAGGAGAAATCAATGAAAACAAACACAAATTTGTCACCGAATTTGAAGAAAATTCTTCCAAGAATGTCCACACTGCTAACAACAAACTAGCAAAACACAGCAGAGTGCATGGAATTCACCTGTGCTTTGCTGGAAAATGTCCAAACTGATAAGAACTACTTTTGCTCCTGCTCAGTTCACTTTTGGCTACACCTAATGCCTTTACCTTTGCCCACTGCTGGATTGTGGCCACTGAGACCACTCTTCTCTTGTAATTTGGATCCTGAACCAAAAACAACAAAAATAACTCAGTTCAATAAATTTGTATGTATGCATTACTAGAGGTAAACCTGATTGGATGCCGTAGAACTTCTCCCAGGTGAATAGAATGGCAATCTATGTGATGTTCTGATAAAAATTATTGTTAATTTACATCTCAGATACAATGTTGTGTCACACCAAGTGTACATTTTGCTCAGAAATTCTTGGGCCTGCATCATCAGCTTTCTGAATTATAACATTTCTTTCACTGTAATTTAAGTATTCCTTTGATCCATAGTTAGATACTGTTGTCACCTAACAGATGGCTGGCAAGTTGATGTTTCCCAAAAGTATAATTTTCTGTACCATATGTGGCTGTGCAAGCTGAGGAAAAATTAGGCACTGGTATTCTGTACATGTGAGCCTTGTTAATGCTATGTGTTTATGACGACCTCTGTTACACTTAGTTTGCAAATAATATGGGAGAATTTCAGGGGCAATAAGAATAGTTCAGATATATGAGATCAAAAACATAAACAGACAATGACTGGCATCCCTTATGATTCAATATAATGAGTTTTGCATGCAGAAGTACACTACATCTGGCTCTTCACTTATCCCTGGACTTCCTGCAGACCTGCTACAGCTCCTATATTTCATGCCTAGTAGAGAAGGAGGGGGAAGAGATTAAAAAAAAAAGGCTGACCATATCATCTGTAGCCAGATGTGAAATGATTGGGGCTGATATTTGTTGATATATGCTGGGGTCCTCCAGAAGTTTATAATGTAAGCATTTTGCATATTGCTATGGAAATATAACCAGATTCTTTTTCAATACCCTCCCTCACACTTCTCATCTGGAACAGAATGGTTAGGAGTCAGGGACTGAAGCTGCTCCAGGGATGTATCTCCTCACTTTTTTATTCTCTAAGGCAACATTGAGTAATTTCAGGAAATGTCTTCCCACTGACTTCCCAGTCTTTAAAAACCATGTAGTTTTCATAGGCTATTTGTAATTCAGAGCTTATTCTCCACAAAAACTGCATGTAATTGTTTTGCACAGAAAACGGTATTTTCTGCACATGACCCAATATTTTCTTCATGGAAAATAATATTTCAATACAGAAATATTAATCCCTCGTCAGAAAATGCTGTTTTCGGCATAGAAATTACTGTTCTGCATAAAGATTAGACACAAAGGTAGTGTTCTTCACTGCTCCACATTTCCCAGGACCCAAAGAAGCAGTTCCAGAGCCCTCCCATTCACCAAAAGTGTGCCAAGGTGTTCAAAATAACACTTATTTTATCACCCCACTACCTGCCAGGAAAAAGGTACAAGCATCTGCTTACTCCCTTTCCCCACCAGGCTGGCCAATATGGTCCTCATTATCTGTTGCAGATCTCCCAGGAATAACATATTGCCTTTCTCAGACAAATACATACCATTTGCTCTGTATAGCTTTGGCTGCTGAAAAATTATCTGTGGATGTGGAAGAATATACCCCTTCCCTCTTTTCAAAGGATTCATAGGCGCATTACAGACCACCCAAAACGGGCAGTCTGCTGCCGCCGCCGGTTGCTGCGTCCGGGAACCACAGTGGCCAAACCGCGCAGTTCCTGGGCACAGCCAGAAAGAAGCGCCAAAATGGTGCTTCTTTCTGGGCCCCGAAAGTGGCGCCCCTAGGCACTAGTCACGCACTTACGGTGTCACTTCCTCCGTGTGATGTCCAGATGCTACGCATCCGCAACGTCAAAATGGTGGCCCCCGAGTGGAACGGGCGCCTCCATTTTGTACGGACTTGGTCCGTACTAGGGTTGAGGGGCGCCAGGAAGTGCCCCCCCTCAACCCTACCACGCCCCTTCCTAACCCTAGCACGCCCCTTTGGCACATCTGTAACACACCTAAATTTTCTAATTTACTCTTCCACATGCTGTATCAATTCAACAAGGATCACACTCACCCTGCCACACTTGACCAAGCAAAATTTCTGACCACACCAAGATTATTCTAAGTCATCTAGTTTGGATGACCTGAAAGTCATGCCAAGCCTGAAGAATATGGTCTTTGCCCTTCAACAAACTCAGGTTATCACCATGCAAATAGATAAGCAAAATGTAAGGGGGAAACCTTTTGTGCCTCCAAACAAGATAGGCAGAAACCTGTACTAACATAGGGCTCTTGTCTCAAGCCATTTCGTTGCATCCTGAATGCTAAGCCATAGTTAATCCCCAAAATGGCAGTTCTGGGTCTTGTATCCAGTAAATCATCCTACAGTTACAGATCAGGACCCATCACCTGTCCAGACGATACTTAGAATTTGGAAAAGATAACAACAAAAATAACATAATAAAAACATGAAAACATGAGAGGTTTAGCATATTTTCTATATTCAAATGACTTCTAGTGCCTGATACACTGGATTGAGCTTGTTCTCAGACTCTTTGCAAAAGCCATAGAAGCAACCCCAATCCAAACATAATAATAAAAAATAGCCCCTTGAAGGCCCAAATTGTGTGAAGCCTTAGATGTAACACTCCATAATTGATATTTGAAAAGAAGCAAAATATCTGTGTCAGAGAATGAGGGACCTGACCTAGGTTCCCAGATCTGAACTTAATTCAGCAAAACATGAATAGGGCATAAAAGTAGATGGCTAGAAAGTCCTAACATTAATTTCACTCCTACTCCCTTCTGATCTGTCTTAGAAATACAAATGATCAGTACTGCCTGTTGTCCCAAAAGAATAAAATCCCAGAAATCCAGTGCTCTCCCAGATACATAGTTTTTAGACAACATGGCCAGTTCACTAGGTGCAATAAACAAACAAACAAAAAGAAATAAAAACACTTCATAGACTAATGTGCAAATCGCTAACCAAGTGCTCCTCAAAACGTTGAGAATATCAGGAAGTAATGGATCATCCCTGTATATTCTTTTGTTCCATTCACAAGGCCAACCCTCCAGTACTTTATGAATTATAAAGTTACTCATGTTGTGCTGGTACCCTTGGGCTTTTGAAGCAAAGGCCAAAACTGACAAGCCATCCCTGATGGACTAAGGAACCTGTCAAGATGAGTCCCACTCACCAAACTATTTTCCTACTGTGGCAGCCCAAAGGGTTTTTTTCTATCCCCTTGCTGCCACCAATTTGTTACTGACCCTTTTAAATAAAACAAATTATTATTTAAAAAATTTCTTTAGACTTTGTTTTTAAATGCTTTATATTAGTAGTGTGGATATATACTCAAAAGCAGACAAGCTTTTGTTAAAATGAAAATAGAACTTTTCCATACCCAAACAAAGTGGTTTGCCACTTTATGAGGGTGGGTGTGTCTTTGAGGGTCTGTAATCAAGGCATGGCCTCATTGGCTGAGCCTGGACACATGAAGAGGGTAGATCTAGGCTATTTAAGCTCCTCACCTGTTTCTCCTACCCTCTTTCAAATTTGCAACATCATGAAGCAGAGACCAGAGCTTACCTTCGGTCAAGGTTTGTGTGGTTTGGGTCATGGGGAGAAGGTTTTGGCCTGGTTGGGGTGGTTACTGGAGATTTGTGTTTCTGAGGCATCCCCAAGAGTCTTACTTCAGGCAGGCTGGAACCATGTGGAGCACTGCTATGCAACCCAGAGCCTTGGGTCTCAGGTCCCTACTCAGACATATGCCCCAGACGAGTAATGCTCCCTTGTCCTTGGGGGTGTGGTGGCGGTGGGCCCTTTCCATGCCACAGCTTGTTTGCTGCTCTGGGGGATTGTGGCACTGTTGCAGGGCATACTGTGGGTCTTCTGAGCGAGTGTGCTTTGGGTCCTGAGTGCTGGCAGGTGACCCTGGCACCTGACGCTATGGTCCCCACCAGGATGTGTGGTATGCTGGGATACGTCGGACAGGGCCCCTTGATAATGATTATTGGTGTGCGCCAGTGTTGTGTTGGCCATGGTTCTTGGCAGTTGGGATGGCCTAGCAGTTGGTGGGCTTGCCCCCTGATGGGTGGGCTTGCCCCCTGATGCCGCAGACTGCTGGTTTGGGCCTCACCGCCTTTTTCCCCCCAACTTGAGCTTGGCCACATGGTGGAATGGTAGCACTAGTGGCATTGAATTTCCCCTCCCCATCTGGGCATTTGCTTTCTGAATGGCAGGCAGTCAAGCAGCAGTTAGGTGCCATTTTAGATGGATTTTTATCATTGGCCACCATTTTATTTTTGGTGCCAGGAAGTTTTAGAAGCTAAGCAGGTTCAGCCCAGGTTTCAGTTTGGATGGGTGTTTGCCAAAAAAAAGAGAAAATATGTTAGCTGTGTTATTTAGTTTTGAGTTCTTTTTCCTCTCCTGTTTTCAACAGCAGTGTGATATCATTTAAAATAAATAAATAAATGTTTTATCTTTCTTGCTGATCAAGCCATATATCAACTTAGCTGTTCCCATATTATTTTAAGAACACAATTTTGCTCTGTTTGTTTTTGGGGCTTGGGCACCCATAGATTTGATGCCCTTTGACAGTTTTGGGGATCAGCCCCAGTGGATCACAAAAGTTCACTATAGATTGTGTATGTGGATATATATGTGTATGCGGGTGGGGTGGGGTGTATTGACAATACATATTTTAAAATTGATATATAATAATGATGATGATGATGATAACAACAATAATAAGAGTAACATTCCCTTGTTGCTATACTCAATTGGCATTATATAAACCTGGCTATTTTTTCCCCCTTTAGTCACAGGGTGATGCTGCCTAAAAAGGAGGCTGGCAAGGCCAAAGGAAAGGCCCCATCCAAGAAGACAACCATGAAGAGACCACTGACAGTGCCATCAGATTAATTTAGTGACAAAAGTGACATGATGGCCAGGGTTGCCAACCTGTCAAAACTTGACAAGCTTGAAAAACTACATGTGGATTTGCAGAAATCTAAGCATCGTGAGGTTAGTAAGGTTGATAATGATATGTTTAACTCTATGGTTCTCTCATTTAGAGGCTCTGGATAGGGCATATCATGATCAATCCCATTTGTTGCTCGGCTCTCCCACCCTCCCTCCCTCGGGTTGGTGGTTTTAGTCACAACTTCAGGGGCGGCAGCATAGGTCATGGATCTGGCTGGTGTGGTTACCAGGGCTATGGAGCACTGGTATGGGAGTCATTAGGTACCCGGGGGTGATGAGGGCATACGTTGTGGCCATTGCGGGGGCCACAATGTGGTAGCACCTCCCGGTGACTAGGGGCTTAGAGAACATGTGAGCAGCTGGTGGCATGGCTGCGAGATGGCATTCCTTAGCCCCTAGGTTAAGCCTCGGGGGGGTTGTTCGATAGTACAGAACCTGACCTCATGCTTTGGGCCAACCCTACCAATTTTGTTGCTTGCTGAATAAAGTTGTGGCCTTTCCTCCAGCTTTGGCTCATGTGTTTACTTGCAGCGGCCTCTTAGGCAAAAGGAAAATTGATAGAAATTGGAGCAACTGGTTTTCCGGCATGATTATTTATGTGGGTGTCATTGCCTGAATGCAGCCTGCCAGAGCTTACTCCCTGATGTGTTATATGGATATCATCCACAGAGTTTGTGCAGATTTTGTGGGCTCTGCATGACTCCAATATGATGGAGAATTCAGAATGAAGGTCACTAGGACACCATCCCTCCACTGGGATCAGGTGCACTCCCAACTGTCGATATACTTGATGACCCTAGCCCGGCCTCTCCCAGGTGAAAGGTCTCATAGTGGACACATGGTATAGCAGTCCCAGGCTCCTTCGACGTTGAAAAGGCAGTCAGCTTCTACAGACCAATCTAAAATTTGTTGGGAATTCAGAGTTCAGGGGACTTGCAATAGATGCCCGTGTAAATTTTGCCATGAGTGCTCTATTTGAAAAGGGTCACATTTGTTTTGCCACTTCCCAAAGGCCAGAGTTTCAGGGACTATACCATCAAAAAGGGAAATGGACCTCCCACCACACCTGCAAAAGGGACCCAGCCCAATTAAATTTGACTATTGACTAAATTGTTGTATGTTTTCCCTAACAGAAAGGAGACTTCTTCTTAATATGACAGTTTCAAGTATGGTTTTTGTATCTCTCTTCTTTGGTAGTGAACACCCTACTTTTCTAAAAACTTACATTCTGCTCATAGTTCAGAAGATATTGCATGACACAAAATTCAGAAGGAAGTGGCTATGGGCCAGGCACTTGGCCGATTCTCATTCCTCCCCTTCCCAATTTTAGAGTCTCACCTTTGGGGATTGTGCCCAAGAAAACATCGGGAGAACTTTGATTGATACATGTCCTTCCCTACTGGTGGATCGGTAAATGACCACATAACCCAGGAACTTTGTACAGTCAAGTACACTTCCTTTGATTATGCAATGGAGTTAGGGCCCATATAGAAAGGCCAAAATAAAGCTGCTTCAAGTCACTTTGGAGGTATGCTGTTTCAATGATGCATACATCCTAAGAGGCCAGAAGCTGCACCAAAGCTGCGCTCACTTTAAATACTACTTGTTTACAATTTTGAGGCATAGAAATCAACATGATTCACCAGTGCTCTTGACTTCCTACAGACAAGCTAGCTCATCTTAAGACTCTAATACTTGGATTCTTGGAGATATGAAAAACCACCCTTAAGGAATTCCAGCAACTAATTGGTCACTTGAATTTTGCTTGCAGGGTTGCTGCCCTAGGCTGGGCTTTCCTCACAGGTGCTGCTACAGTGGGCATTAAGCAGCCACACCACAGAATTAGAATTACTGCTGATATCAAAGATGATCTGCATGTGGGGCTAGCCTTCTTGGATTCTCTATTGGGAGTGAGAATTTGTTTATTATTATTATTATTATTATTATTATTATGTTTTTATAGAGTACATCAAGACAGAAAAGGGAACCCAACATACATATACAAATTATCAACACTGACAACATGCGGTGTGTGTGAGAAATTGCGCTTACATGGGGCTTTACAAGTGGCATATGATGTGGCAGGCTCTTTAGGTATTTGGCTATACTTCAATGGACAATGGTACATCGAGAAGACAATTCCATAATCACAAAAAGTCAACAAGCTTAATGGGGTCCACCTTTCAGAAGAAGGTAATGTTTTATTCTTGGGAGATATTCAACAAGGGGTGAGAGATATGTTAGCCGATCTGGTTGGGGAAAGGGACAAAGCAGTCACTTTGTTTTATCCGTGGCCTTAAGGAGGGTTGGGGAAGATTCGGTCTACACCTAGGGACCTCCTTCTGGTGGAAGATTTGGCTTTGGGCCGCCTTTACAGGTTAAGGGACCTGGGGGTTGCTCAAGAAACAACCTTTGGGAAGATATGGACATTTTACCCTCTCTTACAAAATCGAAGAAGTTTGGGAGAGTGTGCTTCATGTCTAACTCCCTGTAATAAACAATAATAATAAATTGTTCATTTATTAACCACTTTTCTAACGATCAAAGCGGTGTACAGAAATTGTTAAAAACAGACAATAAGAACAGTAAAAACCACATCTTAAAAGTACATAATTAAAATGGATTAAATGCGAGCAAAATTTAAAAACATCCAATGACATTGTTAAAATCAAAAATCATAGAAACTATACATCGATAGGGGAATATATTCTTAAACGGAATTAGGAGGGAAGGCTTGAAGGAAGAGATGAGTTTTTAAAGCCTTCTTAAAGGCTTCCACTGATCCACTAAGACGGATCCCTTCAGGTAAGGCATTCCATAGAGAGGGCGCCACGGCCGAAAAGGCCCTTTGTTGAGTGGACGCCAACCTCACCTTAGGTTGGTTAAGAGACAGTTTTCCAGAAATTCTGAGTGTGCGGGGAGGATTAATGCGGGAGAGGCGTTCCCTCAAGTAACCCAGGCCCAAGCCATTTAGGGCTTTAAAGGTAATAACCAACACTTTGTACTGGGACTGGAAACCAATTGGCAGCCAGTGTAGAGATTTTAAAATAGGTGTTATATTATCAAATCTCGTTGTGCACGTAATTAGCCTGGCTGCTGCATTTTGGATCAGTTAAAGTTTCCGAACCTGATACAAAGGTAGCCCCATGTAGAGCGCATTGCAGAAATCCAAACGAGAGGTTACCAGTGCATGTACTACTTTTTCTAGGTCCCCCCGGTCCAGACAGGGACGCAGCTGGTGTATCAGCCAAAGCTGATACCAGGCACTCCTGGCCATTGCATCTATTTGAGATGATAAACATAGGGATGGATCCAGGAGTACTCCCAAACTACGTACTTTGTCTTTCAGGGGAAGTTTAATCCCATCAAGGACAGGATGACAAATTTCCCTGCCCGGGCCATCATGAGTACCTCTGTTTTCTCTGGATTCAATCTGAGTTTGTTTTTCCTCATCCAACCCATTACTGACCCCAGGCAGGCGTCCAGAGGAGAGATGCCATCCTTAGTCACTGTGTCAGTCGGAGACATGGAGAGATAGATCTGGGTGTCATCAGCGTACTGATAACACAGAGCTCCATGGCTCCAGATGATCTCTCCCAGAGGCTTCATGTAAATATTAAATAGCATGGGGGACAGAATGGCGCCTTGAGGGACGCCCGATGTAAGCTCTCTTTTCCAAGAGCAGCTGTCCCCCAGCCTCACCATCTGGAACCTTCCCGAGAGATAGGACCAGAACCACTGGAGCGCAGTGCCCCCGATACCTAATTCTCCCAGGCATTCCAGAAGGATACCATGGTCAATGGTATCGAAGGCCGCTGAGATGTCCAAGAGCACCAACAGAGTTATATCTCCTCTGTCAGTGGCCAGACAGAGGTCATCCAAGACCGCCTGGAGCTGAAAAGCGACTGCCCTCTCAATCACCTTGCCCAAAAATGGTAACAAGGAGACAGGTCTATAATTGCTCATGGATAGGGGGTCAAGGGAAGGTTTCTTCAGCAAAGGCCTTACAATTGCCTGTTTCAAAGATGTTGGTACAGTACCTTCCCGAAGAGATGTATATATTATTTGGTGAAGAGCAGATGTTATAACATCTCCTCCCTGTACGGTCAACCAAGAAGGGCAAGGGTCATGGGGGCAAGTCGTCTTTTTCATGCATCCAAGGAGCTTGTCTACGTCCTCGGTACTCACAAACTCGAATTGATCCAGAATAACCTTGTTACCAGAGGCGCTGGATACCTCTACTAAAGGTTCTGCTCGAAAATTGGCGTAAAGATCAGCCCTTTCTGAGAGACTTTATCAGCAAAGAAGTTGTTAAAAGCATCACAGCAGGCAATAGTTGGTTCAAGCAAAGGGTTCTGGGTGGCCGGGGTTTGGGTTAGTTCCCTGACCACCCTGAACAGCTCTGCTGGACGAGACTCTGCTGATGCAATCCGTGCAGCACAGTACGCATCCCTGGCTGCACTGACTGCCACTCCGTAGGAACGCAACAAGTTCTCATGGAGTGTTATGTCAGATAATTTCTGATGTTTCCGCCAATAGCGCTCTAGCCATTGCGCAGCCTGCTTCATCTGGTGAAGATCTTCTGTATACCAGGGTCTTTTCTTTGGAGCAGGCCGGCAAGGACGCTCGGGAGCGATTCTGTCTATAGCCCCAGATAAATTACTATCCCAGTTGTCAACCAGGGTTTCGACAGTATCACCATCGTTCCCAAACACAATACCCTCTAAGGCGTCTTGGAACCTTTTGGGTTCCATTAGCCTTCAAGGGCAGACCATTATAATAGGTCCACCACCCCCGGGGGGGGGGGTTGGATAGTGGCATCCAGTCTTATCTTGACCAGGAAATGATCCGTCCATGACGGGGGGAGATGGCATTAATTCCCACCCACAGACGTTCTCGGACCATACTGAAGACAACATCGAGTGTGTTACCAGCACAGTGTGTTGGCCCCGAAACCAATTGAGACAGGCCCGTGGCTGTCATGGATTCCATGAACAACCGAGCCACACCTGTTGGATCTGTTGAGCTGGCCATGAAGGGGATGTTGAGGTCCCCCAAGACAAGAAGCCTGGGAGACTCCAACACCAGCTCCGAGACCAGCTGTGTCAGCTCAGCCAGGGAGTCTGTTAGGTTACGGGGTGGACAATAAACCAACAGAATCCCCATACTGTCCCTGGCTTTCAGAGTCAGGTAGATGCACTCGATGTGCCTCAGTTTCGATACCGAGTTCTTAGTCAAGGTGATGTGACTTTTATGGACCATTGCCACTCCCCCCCCCCCCCGCCCACATTCCCTAACCTGTTCTTTCAGCGTATACCCGGCTGGGAGGGCTTTGGCCCAAGTTACAGAGCTATCCTCCCCCAGCCAGGTTTCCGTGATACATGCCAGGTCGGGAGATTGCTCATGTAAGAGGTTGTATATAATATGAGATTTGTTCTTCACCGACCTGGCATTACAGAGAAACAAGGTAAGGGACTGTGGTATGTTTGGGACGATCCTTGGTTCTTTTGGGCTAACAGAGGGACAGGAAGACGAGATAGGTATTAAGTATCGATCTTGACTTCCTCTAATAACCTTTGTCCGACTGTTAACGCCATACCTTCCCATACCCCGCACAACTCTTATTGGAGCACCACACTTGATGTTATCTCCTATGTTAATACAATTGAGTTCCATACTTATATCAGTGGACTCTTCCATAAGATCTTCTAATAGCTGATTTTGATGTGATAGTGACTCAAAAGGGCCAGATATCAAAATACATCCAAGTATAAGACAGAAAATGAACAGGAAACCTGATGTTATAATTCCTAGGGATGCCATAGGTGACAAGATGACATATGTGCCACCATATAAACATAAAACAGCCCACGAATGTTGGGAGTCTCAAACCCTCAACCATAGAAGTCACAATCACTCCCTCCTCCTTCCTTAATCTCCCCTATTACTATCCTAAGGCCAATGTCAGCATGAGTGTTAATGCTGTATCCCAAACAGAGGGGGGGAGAAAAAAAAACAAAAAACCTTTCCCCGGTGTCTTGGGGCTGGCGCTGGCGTTGGTGGTGGCCGAGAGCCAGCTTTAAGGAGGAGGAGGGCTGCTCTCACTGGTTCCTCCCTCCCTCCAAAACGCCACGGAGCAGCAAGCCAAGTCCTCCTTTGTGCTGGGGAGCTTCCCTTCCCCGGTGTCTTGGGGCTGGCGCTGGCAATCCAAGTCATCGGATTTCCCTCAGGGTCTGGAGTTTTCACCCAACGAGGAGGCTGAAGAGATGGACACCTGGCTTCAGCTGAACACTCATCAGGATTCCAACCTCAACCAATGTCTGTCAAGAGTAAAAGTTAAGAATTCTCTTTAAATAGGTTTCAGGCCTAATAAATGGCCCATTTTATGCATTCAATTTATGTCTGGTCTCTTTATTTCATGGTGGGGTCTCAAATTTATAAGATCACTTAAACAATATTTCACTAGTAGATGATGGATTAAACAATTGTTACTTTATATAATGGTATTACTTGTTTCACTTTTTGATTTTACTTTTTTAGTCTTTTTTTTTTTCCAGTTACATTTCCTCTTATTCCACTCTCCTAAGAGAACAATAGTTGCTGTTACTCAGGACTCACACACTGTCCTTCCTTTGGGTTATTTTCCTTAAACCCTATTAATAAACCAGTTTTTCCAGCTACCTCTATCCTGGATGATATTTGTCTACATTAACTTCCTCACTTGGAGTTCTGTATGGGTTTTTAAGTCCCTCACTTCTGGACTTTAACTCTGTTCCTCTTCAACTCTCATCACAAATGTCCCTATCTGGACTTAACTGAAACTCTGTGACCTGTTACAGACTGCCAAAATAAAGCTGCTTCGGGTCTCTTTGGAGGTATGCAATTTAAATGATGCATGGGTCCTAAGAGTCCGGAGGTCCCGCCAAAGCCACACTCCATTCCTAAGCACCAGAGTGCAGCTTTTGGTGCAGCTTCCAGATTCTTAGGATGCATGCATCATTTAAATAGCATACCTTCAAAGAGACCCAAAGCAGCTTTATTTTGGCAGTCTGTAACAGGCCTTTCTGACTCCCAACTGTCACTAACTCACTATTTATCCTCTCCAGCCTTCAATTTGATTGGTTATCATCAGCTTGCATTCTATTGGCTGTTCAGTCCAATTTGCAAACCTCCTCTTCCCATGGGGAAAAAACACCTAATTTAACTCCACTTGCTTCTCTCCTCAGTCTGATATTAAAACCTCTCCTCCAGCACCTGGGAATCAGTGTTAGGTGGTCGGGAGAGGTCCAGAGAAGGAGAAGAGGGATGGAAGTGGTATTTCCCCCTTTCTATACTTCCTTCTAGCCCCCCTAACTTTTACTCTTGACTTATCCATATGTCATATCAAAATCCATTATTTTGACTCTGAAACCTTCCCTCAACTTATATATGATGTCAACTTGTACACGAGTATATCGTGTAAGTTTTGTTCAACTGTGGAAAGTATACTTCAATGTAAATATGCATAGGACTGTTCTGTTGTTCTTTTCACAGAACAAGTAAGGTTGCAAATATCCTGGGATCCTTAATTCATAGTGGTTACTGAAATGAATGTGAAGGTGAAAGAGAAAAAAAAACGTTCCTCAAGAACAATACAAAATTCTTACCCTTGTGTCTCTGAACATCTTATAAGGCTTTAATCTTAAAAGTATGATCTAATCATATTGCAGATGCACAGGCTAGATGCAGATAATCTGCAAAGGAATCAAGAGATATCTTGATTATTGATTATTGATTATCTCCATGAACCCATGGACATACATGTAGGGAAAAGAGTGGAATATTTGTGGGTGAGTGAGTGTGGGAATGGAGTCCTTCCATCTTGCCATGTTCACACTCTCTTTTTTGTCACTTTTTTTTTATTTTTTTTATTTATTTATTTATTTTTTTTGCCATGCAAGTTATTTGTGCTCAAAGCATCAACAATTTCATTTGGATAGGAGGGAGATGGTTAGAAGGAGATGTAGTTAGAAGGGGACACTGCAATACTACTGCAATATAATTGGGAATGTTTATAGCTTTGACTAAAACTCTGCATCCCACTTAAACTACTTCTATATCTGACTGGGACATGTGCCACTGGTTGAGAATCACTGGTCTAGTACACAAGTAGAGCAGGCTCTGTTATTCAAATATTAACTTTCAAAACATGGTGAATGATGGGGCCAGTGATGACAATGTAACAAAAAAGCAGGACTAGTTCACCCAGTTGCAGGGATGACATAATCATCCCCCATTCTTCTCATTTACTTCTTTTTATGTGAGAGCTCTGGAAAGAGCAATTCAGACCTTCTATTTTCCTAATATTCCTTCAAGTATAGGGAGTAGGCAGGATAAAATATGTGCTTACTGGGAACCTCCATGTATGGGCACTCATTCTCCACTGTAAGTGGATTGTGTCTCTGGATTTCTCAGACATGTAGGAAGTCACAACTTAAATGGGGCTTCAGCAACTACCAAAAATCAATGAAATTATAGATGTAGTTATAGATTTCTGATGTATTACACTCTAATTATTTTACTATGCTTTATATCATGCATATGGGTGAAATGTGAAAGGCTGAGGAAGGCATTTGAGCTCCCAACTGCTTTTCTCCTTGATAAAATTAATTGGCCATGAATTTGTTAGTAGTTGAGCCTTGAAGTGGGATGAGACTGGAGCAAAGGTATGTATTATCTTAATGAACAATGATGTGTGCAACGAATCATAGCCTTGTCAACAAGGTAATAGTGAATTATGTGCTGTTCATGGTTGAAAGGCTATGTGACAAGCAGGCTGGGTGTAGTTTTGTAAAAGCTGCCAATTGACATTTATATTTGAAAACTGCACAATAAAGGAAGCCAAAATGTGTTCATTAAGCAGTAAAGCATAAAAGAGCATGCAGCTTCCATGAATCTAGAGTTCTTTGTTGGATGGGGGGTGGGGGCAAGTCTGAATGTCTTCTGCTATAGTTAGGTGTGCAGTCATAACAGTCAGTTCTCTCTCTCTGACAGATGCCAGTTTGACATTAATAACATTCACTGGATCTGACAATGGGTTCAAGATACACGAATCTGTATGAGCAGCACCATAAATTCCTGCTGCATTTAGGGACTTAGCTTGATGTTTAAAATGCTTAGATATCCTGGCAATATTTTTCACCTTACAGATTTTTTTTTCCAAAAAATCATTCCAAGATAAAAATTATTTGAAGAAGGTTCTCTCGATTAAGATGACTAGCACTACTTTTGAATTTTTCAAAGTTTTTCTTAAAATAGCATCTTGAAGACATGTATGTGTCAAGGGTTTTCCCTATGGCCTTTCAGGAAGCAAAATACTTTGCAAAATATAAAATGTTTCACTAGACCACAAAGTCACTCAGTGTGTAACAGTTCAAGGGAATCTGGCCCTTGAATGGTCTAAATCAATGGATTTTGCCACTCTGACCCCCTTTCCATCTAGATGAAGATGTCATCCCCCTCAGCGTAGTATGTGAATAGAAACATTTTGCTTTTGTAGTGTGCATATTTTATTTTGTTTCACAGATAGTGCCATGTCAATAGTGCTTCTCTCACACATACAGGTCTCTTGTGCCACATGCACCCTCTGCCTTAACTTTGAGCTCTCATGCTTTCTGCCTCCTCTCCTCACTTTAGAAACTGCCTCCTGGTTGCTAAGGGACACATGCCTCCATGCCAAGAACAAAACATATGGAGAACCTCAGCTGGAAATGCATTAAAAAAAGGTAAGCTAATTTCTATATCTGAGGTTGGAGGAAGGCTAATGGAGGAAGACACTGAGCATGACTTTTGCAGGGAACAGTCAATCCTCAACAGTGCCTATACATACACATGGGTTTGCCTTTTTTTCTTTTTTCTTTTTTTCATTTGCTGTACTTGTAGGCTGCCCCTGCTTGAGTAATTATTGTGCCCCCCAGGGGTCGTGCCCCACAGTTTGAGAACCACTGGTCTAAATGCTACATATTGACTGAATTCACAATGAGGGGAAGCATCATCCTCAGTTACTTGAATCCCCAGTTAGAAAACGATAATCAGTTTTGGGTGATTGACTTTGTTACATGAAGAATATGATATAAGCTACAATTTGTTTTAATGCATTGTTCAAAATAGCATAAAATTCAAATGTTAGAGCTCTTTTCTTCTACCAAGGTGTCTTAGTGTTCTCTAAATTTCTTGCATGTGAGCAGCTGTAGCCATCAAAGGAGTAGTTCAGTACCCTGATTGCTCTTATACCACAAGGCAGTCAATCTCAAATGTGTCTGAGAGCCTGGTGTGCCAATCCAGAATTTTTAAACTGTGGATAATTCAGATTTCAGCTTGTTCTACAATGGTTTACCAAACATTTTCCATCTGAATTACATTATCCTGTCCTGGTTGTCTTGCCTTGTGGTTTGGCCAACATCTGCTGCTGTCTCTCTCAAGATAAGAATTGCCAATTCATTTTGTTTTCCTTTAAAAAGTGATGTCTGCCAAGCAATTTTAAGCCTTCTGTCAGTAGCTCTGATTTAACTGCGGTTGCATCTGCACTGCAGAAATAATGCAGTTTGACAACACTTTAACTACCATGGTTTAATGCTATGGCATTCTGTGATTTGTCTTGTGTTTTGGCACTATTGCTCTCTAACAGAGAAGGGTAAATATCTCACAAAACTATAAATACCAGAATTCCATAGCACTAAGCTATGACAGTTAAAATGGTGTCAAACTGCATTATATCTGCAGTGCAGAAGCAGCCTAAACCATCCCCAAATCTTATATACTCCCTGAAACCTTCAACAGTTTGTCCTTGCTTTGTGGACTTAGTATAATAAAGCGAATTCTTGGTTAAGAAGCTTAGTCATATTATAAACAACCAAACATAACTTTTCTACTTTGTAATAATAATACTAATACTAATAATAATAATAATAATAATAATAATAATAATAATAATAATAATAAATCCTGTTGAAGTTGTATTACATGAAAATACCTTTCTTTCTGGAGGTCTCCTCATTTTACTCTTCCACCATAGGATTCTGTTCATCCCGAAGAACCCCTGTGTCCAGGCCTCTGTACATGTGGAGTCTCTTTTATACAAACTCTGAACAGGGAGAGGTGTGTATCAACATTAAGGGAGCCTTAAGTGGAGAACTTGGCACTGAGAAAAAGAAAAGGGAAAACATTTCCCTGCATTTTCCATCTGTCACTTACAGATTCTTTCCAGTGGCAAGAAAGTACAAGACAGTGTACACTTTTGCAGACAATCTTGCAGATCATGAATTGGATAAAATAATTGTTGCTGTTGTTTTTAAAAAATTGTTGTTAATATGAATGTCTTCTACAGCCCTTCACCCAGAGTCACTGTCACTGGTGGTTGAGTGGGGAAGAACAATTTTTCTGTACTCTTCATTGGTAAATGCAATATGTAGAGCTTGTTCAGGTGAATCATCTGGCTGTACATTCAGAGAATAACTGCAATTAAGTTTGATATCTTACAGAAAGTCAAACAGATGATCATAGATTATTTTTCATCTCTAAAAGAATTATATCTTTCTTGCTACAATTCTGTGTTTGTTTGTTTGTTTGTTTACCTCCTTCATTGAATGTACTGTGCTTTTGCCTTGTGGGCACAGCAGCACTCATGACACTCCCTACAGAAATCTTGATTTCCCCCTTTCTTTTTGTCAGGAGGTGCAACTACAATGGATCCAGGGGGATCCATTCTATCTCTGGAGATGCCAAAAACTGAAGCAAAGCAAATGCAGCAAGGGCCAGATGTCTACTTGTGGTTCTTGGTTTTTTGTTTATTTTAAACAGCTACTTCATCATATTATATAGTCCCAGAAGAGCCAAGCAGCCAATTGAATGAGTGAATTACCACTACTCATTTTTCATGGTCCAAAGACTGTTGAAGGAGCCTAGAGGGGGAAGAAGGGCAAAGAAAGCATGAACATGCAAATATGTGCCTAGGCCCACCTCTGCTCTCTATGCTTAGTACTAGTTCCTATTTAGACAGTATAGCATCATTTGTTTTCAGAATGAAAAAATGTTGAGTTGATCTCAATCTCGATCTCTCCTTCCCTTCCCCTCTCTCCATCTTTCTCAGTTATTTTGTTATATGGTGTGACAAATCACTACGCAGAGTCAATTTCCCCAACAGACAATCATGGTTCATGCTGACTGTAAAAGAGAGAGCTGCTATGGGAGGAGTGACTATAAAAGGGGGAGAAGTGAGTCAGAATCAGAATCAGAGTGTGTCAGTTAAGAGATGAGTGTGTCAGTTTAAGAATAAGTTCAGAGCAGTTCAAAGCTGTTTCATTCTGAGAATTGTCAGCTGGAATTCAGGCCAGAGAACCTTAACAGAATTCATAGTTCTGTTTAAGGGGAAGCAGTTTAAAAGTATAAGAGAAGAAGTTTAAAGGAAACAAGAAACAGTTTATTTTTGAAAGAGTTCAGTGAGGGTTCTGAATAAGAAATAACTTGTAACTTGTAACTAAGCTTGTAAGTACTGTAACAGCTGCAACCATACAATTTGTGAAACATTCTTGAAAAGATACTGCTTAACTCATGCTTGTAAAAAAAGTTAATGTTTATTTTGTTTCCAAAAAGACAGCACACTACCAAAGATAACTAGGACTGGATGGCCCTTGTGGTCTCTTCCAACTGTATGATTATATGAGTCTATGATTCTATAAAACACCTTTAAGAGGAGGACACTGGGGACCCTAATCCTAATTCATTTAAAGGAAAGTGTATTAAGAGTAGAAGTGGGGCAAGCAGCAAGGGCCAAGGGGTCTTCAGATGTTTATGAGGTGAAAGGACAGCCTTAAAACATTGACAGGAAGATTGCCTTTGTCACACATGGTTCTACCATTATTATTTTATTAAAATATATAATAACTGAAGCACTTTGTTGTGTTACATTTTTATTATCTTTCTCTTTTCTAAGCTATTTTGTGAAGGCTAGGTATAGATATACTGGATTAGATATTCTGGCGGGATACAAACCACCTCTTTGCGGCGCTTCCCCACCGGCGCCATTTGCTCCGCGCGGGAGCCGCAGCAGCCAAACCGCGCAGCTCCCGCGTGGAGCAAAAAAGAAGCTCCATTTTGGAGCTTCTTCTTGCGGCGCACTGATGATGTCGCGAAGCGCCGCTGGCGCATTCGCGACGTCATAGGTGCCGCGACATGTCTGGACGCTATGTGTCCAGTACGTAAAGATGGCGGCGCCCATGTGGAACGGGCGCCGCCATCTTGTACGTATTGTATACGTACTAGGGTTAGGGGGGTGCGGAAGCACCGCCCCTTCCTAACCCTAGTATGTATACAATACGTATTATATGGCAGTGTGTATCCCGCCAAAGTCACTTTTCTGTGAAAGATGGGCTTCTCCTATTAATGAAGACATGACAGACAGTGAGGTCTCCCTGCTAGAGAAACATTTATGTGCATTTCTTTCTTCTTCTTCTTCTTCTTCTTTTTTGGGGAGGGGAAGGCACAACATTTTCTATTCTGTTCCAGAAGCATCCAAACATTCTACTATGTTTCTAGCAGTTTACAAGAAGTTTACAATTTTACAGCAGTTACAAATTACAGAGGTTATACTTTAGCGGGTTACAGACCACCCTCAAGCGGCCGTTTTCCCGCCGCCATTCGCTGTGAGGGAAGCTCCAGCAGCCAGACCACGAGGCTTCCTGGCACAGCGAAAAAGGAGCGCCAAAATGGCACTCCTTTTCAAAACGCGGAAGTGGTGCCACGAGGGGCAAAGTGCACCCTCGCGGCGTCACTTCTGCCGTGACACGTCTGGACGCTATGCGTCCAAGACGTCAAAATGGCGGCGCCCATATGGATGGGCGTTGCCATTAAGGATGCGCTCTGCGCATACTAGGAAGAAGGGCCGTGAGGAAGGTCAGACCCTTCCTAACCCTAATACAGCCCTTCCTAACCCTAGTACGCACAGAGCGTGTACTTTATGGCAGTCTGTAACCCACCATTATAAGCAACATAGGTCCTTTTTGCACTGGCTGTACACCTGGAGCCAGTACAGAGCATTATGGTCCAGATCTAGCCCCACACCAGGCACTATGGCAGCTGCATGCATGGAGTTGCACTTGGTGTGGCAGTGTAGAATTGTTTGTACAGACCAGCCAAGCTGATACCATGCATGTGCATGGCTGGCCCATTCCCCATCCCTGGAGTCACAGCTACCACACCTGCAGGAGCTCCATGGATAGCCACCCAGCATGCCACCACTTCTTCCTGAGCCATGTGATTGGAGTGTCCCTCTGCCCTCTCTCCTCATTAGCAAGCCCAACATCTGGAGAAGCTGTGGCATGCAGGGCAGCTTGATTACAGAGCTCCTGAAGGTATGACTGTGGCAGTCATGTGTCCCAGGACAGGCCATTAGCTTTCCTTGTGCTACTCAGCACAAGGAAAGGGGATGGAACAGTGACTGATGTGCAAACAGTGGTCCAGCCCAATTCAAGCCTGATCCAGATGAATTACACACCACAAAACCTCATGCTAACCCTGTGTTTTCAAGAAAACACTGGTGCTTCCTGCAACTTCGCTAGCAATTGGATAAAGTTGGACTAATGGAGAAAGCCTGTTCCTATCTCCATGTATTTCATTGGAAGTCACTGTGTGTCATGCAAACAGACAACACCAACATGGGGGTGGGAATAGTTGTTGTTGTTTTTTGCCAGTGAAGACAAGGCCTTAGCTTCCTATAACTAGTTACTTTTTTGTTTTACAAGAGAAAAACCATAGATTCTTAAATATTAAAAGGAACACAAGGGCTATGTTGTCCAATCCTCTCTTATACCGGAAATAGAACTGAGTTGCATTTCAAAAGTAATATTATGAGTAAGTATGATGTTACTTTATTGGTGTAACAAGTTATATTCAAAAGTTATGTCTAAAGAGAATTTTAAGATATATTTTGAATACTATTGTTCAATTTCTTTTTCATTCTCTTTTCCTAAATCCATTTCCCTCCCTCAAAGAGTAGAGTTAAATAATTGAAAAGTAAAGACTAGCGCAGCAATCAAGAAAGGGTGTAACTATTTCAGCTATGGACTTTTCAAGCATTTAACAAGTAATGGAAATACATTTCCAAGCTCTACTTAGCAGCAAATTAATGGGAAAAGCAAACATTATTACATCAACAAATTTAAAAAACAATCTGTAGCACATCCACTACTAATGGTTTAGGTGATATGAACTTCCCTGGGATACCTGCTTTCTTTGTAGTTAGCAGTAGTGCCCTTCTGCCCAAGCCACATTTGAAAATATGCTGTGCTCATGGAGAATCTATATTGCTATCAAGTTCTCTTTTTTGTATTTTGTCCTCATTATTCCAGGGCATCTTCTAGGAAAACATATAAACTGAAGAAAAGGAGTGTACAGTGATCTTTATACTACTGGTAGTAAAATTTATTCGGTCATTGACCAGTACAAAAAATGATAAAATAATTTCACATACAGTTATTAAAAATTGTGAAAACAATTTCAAATACAATTTCAGATCAGCTATAGACATTATACCAGAGCCAAAGTAACAGCAATCTCCAGATATATGTTGTTTTACTCAGTTTTTAAAAATAGCATTGCTTTCTTAAAATTCTATACATTTTCTAATTCACTAAATAATTAGGAACTAGATCTAGATATTTGTTAACAAATAAAATCCATTCAGTGTGGAGGGAACTTGTGGCGAGATAGGAGGCGTTGGGAGGGAGAATGAGAGAGAGGTGGGGACTGACAAAAGAGAGAGAAAGAGAAAGAGGACAAGAGAGGGAGGTGGTGAAAAAGAAATAGGGGAGATGAACACTTCCAGTTAATTTCCAGGGTTAATATTGCAAGTGCTAAGCACTATTTGAGCAACAATAAGTACACTAAAGGAGTACCAACAAGTTTAGTTTATTTCTGAGTAAAACTGCAGAGCTCATAGGTATTAATCTTCTCACTTCAAACTAATAAATCCAACCTCACTAAACTCCACATACTGAATCAGAGGATGAGTGAAAAACAGTATGTGAGAGTGGAAGACATCAAGCGAGTAGGAAACTGGGAGATAAAAAACTACATTTTATTCTTCAAGTGCCCAACAGTGTGTGAAAAATAATAAACACACTAAAGGGTTAGAAATGAGTCCAATAATAATGCATGATAGAAAACTAAAAAAATCACAGAGGAGGAGAATTCAAAGACTCACATAGACTGCTAGGGCTACGTTGTCTGTAAGCCATAAATGCTTAAGTGGTAAGTGAATAAATGAGTCCTCACTCCACCCCATCCCCACACACGACCCCCTGTTTTTTCTTCCTTTACTTTATTCTTCCTTTACTTTATTCTCCTACTACTACCCAGTCCCAGCTATTTAATTATTCAGCTGAGTTCTGCTTCCTAACAGTATAGTGCAACAATGGATGCAAGCTATAGGAAAAGCTACAAAACCCAGAACAATGGATGCAAGCTACAGGAAAAGAGATTCCACCGAAACATTAGGATGAACTTCCTGACAGTAAGGGCTGTTCGACAGTGGAACAAACTCCCCCGGAGTGTAGTGGAGTCTCCTTCCTTGGAAGTCTTTAAGCAGAGGCTAGATGGCCATCTGTTGGGGATGCTTTGATTTGGATTTCCTGCATGGCAGGGGGTTGGACTGGATGGCCCTTGTGGTCTCTTCCAACTCTATGATTCTATGATTCTACTCTGGCACATGTTATAACATCAAAGTGACCCTATATGTTCATTCTCTCTGAAAGAACCACCATTATATGTGACTCCTTTTCCCCTAATAATAATAATAATAATAATAATAATAATAATAATAATAGTTTATATTTCACTTAATCACTTGGAATCCAAGCGGATTACAACAATAAAAGAGGATATAGTTAAAATTCTAAAACCCCTATCCCTTCCCAAAATTTGCAACTTTAACATAGTTTAAACAGCAACTTGGCTACAAAAAAAAAAAAAAAAAAAAAAAAAAAGGGGTTCAGGGTTAATATATTAATGGTCTTTGGGGAATATTTTCTCCAAGGCTGGAATTAAAAACTAAAGCTATTCTCACTTGATAAATCACATGAAGGAGAAGACAGTAGCATGATTAGTGAAACAGAAAAGAAAAGGTCAGATATCAGGACCTTTTCATTCCTGTTCTGAGGTAAGTTTCATACTGGCTGCTAATATTCATTCATTCATCCTACAGCTAATGATTCAGTCCAAATGCTAAAAATTAGCAATATAATTCATCCCTTTTTGTGCACTGGAAATGCCGGGAAAATGAAACAATACTTTTAAAATAATGACATTGTTTTATTAGAGCTTTTTAATTATATTTATTTGTAGTCAATAGACCTTAAAATTCTCAGATTAAAAGACACATTTGAATAAAAAAAGCATAGAGTACATAATAAAATGGCTGAATATGAAAATAACTTTTAAAAATCAGGACCCTAGAAAAAGCTGAATAATTACTAATATTAGCTGAATAATTGAGAATATTAGTTGAATAACTGGGAATCTTTCACAAAGAAATATGATCTGAGAGATTCTACTTTGATATTGTTATGGGGCAGCACTGATTGTTCAATGGAATTTTATTGCTGCTTCTAACAAATTAGAAAGAAGGCCACTGACAAATTTCAGTATAGTTAACCAACCAAAATAGGGCATTTCTTCTTTATAAATTGGAGAAACAATGTTCTTCTTGACAATCTTGAATCTGTAGCCAAAAGAAAATGTTTGACTAAAGATCTGACACCATCAGAGTCTATAGATAACAGGTAGAAGGGAGATAAATCTACAGAGATAATTTTATGCACTAAAGCAGGGGTAGGCAACCTTTTTGAGCCGGGGGCCGGGTTGCTGTCCCTCAGACAACTGGGGGGCCGAAGCCAAAAAAGAAATAATTAAAGAATTTTTTTAAAAATTAAATATATAAATAAACCAGGACAAATGTAGGACAACATTTTCAAATGGAAGACACTTTTTTTAAAAAAATGGAGGACACGCGAAAAAATTTGCTGATTTTTTAAAAAAATGTTAATATAAATGCATGTTTCTGAGGCTTCTATAGACAATTGCCCCCCAAAGGCCCCGGCGGCAATCGGCGGCAGGACCGGGCTGGGGCCGGTCCCAAGGCCTTGCCGGGCCGCATCCGGCCCGCGGGCCGCAGGTTGCCTACCCCTGCACTAAAGCCTTAGTGATATCAAAGTTAATGAATACCTCTATTCCCGATAGCACACTATATGTCGCATTCTACATTAACTGCAATTTCTATGGTATTTTCAAGACAGGACATCACCACTGCATGTACAGAACAGAACACAGAGTACAGGAATAGCCATAGTTGATGGGACTAACCAAGTCAATAAAACCACTTGAACAAAAGGCAACTGACAAAGTGACAAAGATAAATCTTGATATACTCCCAAGATAAATACCTGTTTATTCAAGATGAGTATAAATCCACCTGATATGCTCAATTTCCAGAATTACGAACCAACAGCCAACAGAGCCTCTATGGAATATTTATTTATTTATTTAGTTATTTATATTTTCCCACCTCTCCCAGATGGATCGAGGCGAGATCACACCCTAGTATAAATACAATACAAAATGAAATACAACAAGTCAATAAAATACATAAAAATTACCAGTTTAATTGAAATTAAATACAGATAAGATGGAGGTACTCTTGGTCAGTAGGAAGCTCAAGGAAAGGGGTTCACCCTGTTCTGGAAGTGGTGCACCAGCTACAATACCTTTGCTGACTTAATCTGACCTGGCAACAGTAATGAGTGCATCATCATGTTTAGACCACTGCTTTGTGCTTTATTTGGAACGATTATTGAAGAGTATATGAAATATCATTCCATTCAAAATGCAGCAGCTGGCTTGCTAGTTCTCTCATGCTATGACCATGTCACTCCAATACTAAAAGAATGTCATTGGTTCCTAGTTATTTTCTGAGTTCAGTTCCAAGTGTCAATTTTAAACTTTAAAGTTTGAAACAGCCTAGAAGTTGGTTATATGAGATACCAGCTTTCCTTGTAAGTACTTGCCCATTTATTAAGATAAGGTTGAAAGACCCTATTGAATATATATTAACTTGTAAATCTCACTGGTTGGGCACATGGAAAAGATTCTTCTTTTTTTGCCCATCCCAAACTCTGCAATACATGCCTTAATCATTTGTGAATTGTCCCCACTTTGTACAAATAGCCCTGAAGGGGCAGCCTCCAGCCACCCCTTCTTCAGCCAGATTGGGGCCGCAGCAACTACATGCTGTGGCCCCAGTCCAGCATTTCCAGGGAACAAAAAGGAGCCACAATAAGCCCTAGAAAGGGCGCCATTGTCAAGGAAAAAAGCAACATGGGATATACAGTAAATGAAATAAAACATGTATGTGAGAGTCAGGGTGACTCAGCAAAAGCCAATTGGGAACCACACAGGTGTAAATGGTAAAGCAATTAACAAGTCCTGAGTGCCAAGGACAAGAAATGCAAAGTGGATAATTGTACACACCTGACAATTGTTAAGTGGTCAAGGCTGAGATGATGAAATCACTAATTGTAGGATGAACAAAGAGAACCAATGAGAATGATGTACACGCCTACTGGGTGGAAACAGACAACAGTGGGTGGTGTCTTGAATTGACTATAATAATGACTATGCATCCCAATGTATTTTGTGGGTTGTAGAGTGGGTAGTAGTAGTGGATAGTGAGGAGTAGAGTATTGTTGTTTTGGAGTTGTGCTGGATAGTTTTGGAGCTGTATATAGCAGAATAAAGTAGATCTTTTATTTAAGACTACTGAGTGGTCTGGTGTCTTGGGTGAAGCTACAAGAACCAGCTGGATCCTGAAGAAGGGTGAAGACTTCTGTGGAAGCAGAGTGAGAAGGCTTGGAGAGTTTGTCGGGGTCTTCAGCCTATTCTCTGTAACTCTGCTAAGCTATAACCACTGGCCAAAACTGGTCAGCGCGGTGTACAACCAGGTGGTGAGTTCGAGCCAGAGGTGAAGAGCTACAACTCCCATCATCCCTGACAGCCATAACTGCAGCGGTGTGGTTATATGGCACTCCTTCAGTGCTGCCTCATCTGGATGTAGCACCAAAGGAGTACCATGATGCTGTCACTGCACTTTGGAAATGTGGGCATGACACCCTAACTCCTCCCCCAGGCTGGCCTTAATGGCCAGTCTGAAGAGCCCCTTAATTTAGAAACTGGCTTTAAAAATGTGTTTAAAGTAGTTAATATTTTTAATTGATTGCAGTGTTTTATGTTATTACATTTTAAAATTTTTGTACATCCCATTGATTAAAAAATGCAGGATATAAAAATATTAAATAGTATAGTATAGTATAATAGAAATAACAGAGCCAGCTTGGTGTATTGGTTTGAGCATTTGGTCATAAAACATTTGATTTCTTAAATGTGAAAAGAGATGGAAAGATCCATTTGGACCTGCCACTCCAAGACAAATAAGATATAATAGAGCTCAGAATGCTGTAGAAAAGGTGAACAAACATTATCCAAGGACTGAAATATTTTATTTACCAATAAATAAATAAATAAAATAAAATAATAAAAAATTAAAAAATAAAAAAAAGCCACAGTACTTGGAGCTTCTATAATACCCATTGAAATAAAGTTGGATTGTTGCTCTGAATGTGGTTTTGAATGCTACTGCTGTTGGAATTTAATATCTGTTATTCTGGAGCATTCCAAGTAGTAATCTAAAGAATTCTCATCAAAATTTGACAAACACACAGAATATCTGTTATTCAAAGATTTCATAAGATTTTTAAAGAGAAGAAATTATTAGCACATCTCAGTCAATGAGTAAGTTGTGTTTTTAAATCATTTCCAAATGAAGTGAAGGGATGGGACCTTTCAGCTGACAGTTTAATGGCCAGGATTTGCTTATTTTGCCTAAGCAAAGGTACCATTCATACTGTGTTTTACCAGAGGCTATTTCCTTTATTAGGGTGACGTCCTCCCCCCCTCCCCCCGTTTGTCCACAGCTTTGCTTTGAAAAACAAAATAAAACAGAAGGAGAGAGCATTTTGTATGTAGGTGGTGGTGGATGCCTTCAGACGTTCCCCCGTTTCTCATCATGCTCCCTCATTCAGATTCTCACAGAAGAGAAGAAGGGGGTGAGTGTCATATCCTAGCACTGGAAGGGATTCCCAAGCATCATCTTGTCCAACCTCCTTCTACCATGAAGGAATACCTAGAATCTAGTGTTGGTCTTGGAGGCTGAGAGCATGTGACTTGCTCAAGGTCACCTAGTGAGTTTCTATGGTAAGGTGGGAAGCTAGAGTTGTAATCCCAGCTCAGCCATATAAATTTACCTAAGCCACTGGGTGAGCATAGGTAAATCATACTTTCTCAGACTCGGAGACATTCTGAACACTACTTGCAAAAAACAAAAACAAAAAATACCCCTATGATAGGTTTGCCTTAGGATCACTATGAGAGAGTGAGTGTGCAGAGGGATGTTTGTCATGCCCAGCCTCTGAGGCTGCAAATTCTAGGTATTCCTTCATGCTAGAAGGGGGTTGGACTAGATGACCTCTAGGATCCCTTCCAATGCTAGGATTTCTCCATGACAATATTCCTGCTTGGCAGAAGAGCATTACCATTTGCCACCCCACCCTGCCCCACCCAGATTATAGTAAACTTAGAGAAGTATTGAGGGTGATTCCATGGCCAGAAATACTAAAAGATAAAGGAGTTCAGGACGGATGGGACTTTCTCAAAAGGGAGATACTGAAGGCACAAATTCAAACAGTTCCAGCGAAAAAGAAAAATGGGAGGTGTCTCAAGAAACCAGGATGGATGACTAAGGAACATTCAACCTAGCTAAGTTTGAAACGGAACATGTATAAGAAATGGAAAAAGGAGAAAATCATGAAAAAGGAATTCAAAGAAATAGCAGGCATGTGCAGGGGTAAAGTCAGAAAAGCTAAAGCGCAGAATGAACTCAGGCTTGCTAGAGAGGTTAAAGACAACAAAAAGGGCTTTTTTGGATATGTCCGCAGCAAAAGTAAGAAGAAGGAAATGGTAGGGTCACTGCGTCGAGAGGATGGCAAAATGTTAACAGAAGACAGAGAAAAGGCAGAATTACTCAACACCTTCTTTGCCTCAGTCTTCTCAGAAAAGGAAAAGGGTGCTCAACCTGAGGATAATGGAGCAGAGGACAGAATAGGGGAATTTCAGCACAGAATAAGTAAAGAGATAGTAGAGGAACACCTTGTTAATCTAAATGAATTTAAGTCTCCGGGACCAGATGAATTCCATCCAAGGCTATTAAAAGAACTGGCAAATGTAATATCGGAGCCATTGGCAATAATCTTTGAAAACTCCTGGAAAACAGGAGAATTCCCAGCAGACTGGAGGAGGGCAAACGTTGTCCCCATCTTCAAAAAGGGGAAAAAAAGTGGATCCCAACAATTATCATCCAGTTAGTCTGACATCAGTACTAGGAAAGATTCTGGAGCAGATAATTAAAAAAGAGTCTGTGAACATCTAGATGGCAATTCCATAATCACAAAAACTCAACATGGGTTTCAGAGAAACAAGTCATGCCAGACAAATGTAATATCTTTCTTTGATAAAATTACCAGCTTGGTAGATGAAGGAAATGTTTTGGATATAGTATATCTGGATTTCAGTAAGGCCTTTGACAAGGTTTCCCATGACATTCTTGCAAACAAGCTTGTAAAATGTGGACTAGACAAGGTAACTGTTACATGGATTTGTAACTGGTTGACCGGCCGAACCCAAAGGGTGCTCAACAATGGCTCCTTTTCATCCTGGAGAGAAGTGACCAGTGGGGTCCCACAGGGCTCTGTCCTGGGCCCAGTGCTATTCAACATCTTTATCAATGACCTGGATGACAGAATTGGGGGCATACTTATCAAATTTGCAGATGACACCAAATTAGGAGGAATAGCTAATACCCCAGAGGGCAGGATCAAGATTCAAAATGACCTGAATAGACTAGAAAGCTGGGCCAAAGCTAACAAAATGAAATTCAACACGGAGAAATGTAAGGTATTGCACTTAGGGCAGAAAAATAAAATGCACAGATATAGGATGGGTGACACCTGGCTGAATGAAACTACGTGTGAAAGCGATCTAGGAGTCCAAGTAGACCACAAGTTGAACATGAGTGAATAGTGTGATGCGGCAGCTAAAAAGGACAATGCAATTTTAGGCTGCATCAATAAAAGTATAGTGTCTAGATCAAGAGAAGTAATAGTGCCACTGTATTCTGCCTTGGTCAGGCCCCACCTAGAATATTGTGTCCAGTTCTGGGCGCCACAATTCAGAAAGGACATTGAGAAACTGGAGCGTGTCCAAAGGAGGGCAACAAAAATGGTGAAGGGTCTGGAAACCATGCCCTATGAGGAATGACTTAGGGAGCTGGGGATGTTTAGCCTGGAGAAAAGAAGGTTAAGAGGTGATATGATAGCCCTGTTTAAATATTTGAAAGGATGTCATGTTGAAGAGGGAGCAAGCTTGTTTTCTGCTGCTCCAGAGAACATGACCCGGAACAATGGATGCAAGCTACAGGAAAAGAGATTCCACCTGAACATTAGGAGGAACTTCCTGACAGTAAGGGCTGTTCGACAGTGGAATGCACTCCCTCGGAGGGTGATAGAGTCTCCTTCCTTGGAGGTCTTTAAACAGAGGCTGGATGGCCATCTGTCAGGGATGCTTTGATTTGGATTTCCTGCATGGCAGGGGGTTGGACTGGATGGCCCTAGTGGTCTCTTCCAACTCTACGATTCTATGATTCTATGATTCTACCCCATTTCTTCTTCTTTTCTGTGAGGGTCACATTCCCTCAGCCTCAGGGGTAGCCCATGGCAAAACTCCTCTTTATGCCAAGAAACCTCTGTGATAGGTTTGCCTTAGGTTCACATCCTCCACTGCCATCCTGATGTTGAACAGGGGGTCAGACTACATGTCCTCTAGGATCATATGTATACCTTTATAGCAGAAGGGGGTTGAACTGGATGGCCCTTGAGAGTCCCTCAACTCTATCATTTCTTGTTGGGGCTGCAACAAAAGTTTACTTGTTGAGATTGGGGGTTTTTTGTGGTTTTTTGACATACTAATTGAGTTTGAAATGTAACTAAAATTAACACCAACACACATAATTAGCATAAATGTTCACCTTGTCTTTTATTGTCATTCAGGAAATCTATGAAAAATGTTTGTCTTGCCCCTGCCAAGGAGAAACAAAATAACCTTTTTAAAGTGGAATATTTTTTAAAAATAGTTAAAAAAAAAAAGGAATTGCATCTAGTTCTCAATGGAAAATACTGGTTTCTAATTACACCAATTCCATGGTCACATGCTATTGTAGAAAATAATTTTTCAGTTCTATACTTCACAGTGCTGTAATGAAAGAATTTTTTTTAAAAAAAAATCCAATAAAATTTTAGATTCAGGTTAATCTGAATTTTAATCACAGCTGACAAGCATTGTTGATATTATTAAAATTGACCCAAGACTACATACCAAAAAAGGAAATTAAATATGTGTTTTCATGAGGAAAAAATGTATGTATAATGCTATTTTGTTTGGTGAATGTGGACAGCATGCTAATTTTAGAGGTAAACTCATAATTAAGCTCACATTCATTTGCTATTTAGACAGAACAAACATCATGTTAATAGCTACTGTCCTATTGCCAGCTCAATGAATCCTGAATGCTGTTTAGAAAACCTGATACTCTTAGGAATCTTTCCCCTTCTTCTCTTCCCAGCATCTTGTTCCATTACCTCCACTAAAATTGAAACTAATTTAGTTCAGTGTTGGATTAGTATCCTTAGAAAGGTTTTTAAATCGTTAATGGAATTAAAAACCCACTCATGGCTGATTTGCATAGAAAAATAGCATTTTCATCAGTCCAGACACATTGCTGTGTTTCATATCTTTTCATCACAGGTTCTCAGTATTCAAAAAACCATTTTTTTTAACAATTTAAAAATTATTTTGAATGTCCTTTCCATTTCCACTTTGCTGCTTCATCAGAATTGTTGGCAACTATATGTGTGTGTGTGCATGTGCACATGTGCATGCACATATACTTTCACAAGAGAAATGAACAGATGTAGGAGTAGTCCAGTAACATGCTTCCAGTATTTTACAATGTCCATGGCCTCCTGAACATTGCTGCTTTTTTCATATCTGTGTCCACAAACGTATTTACTTCCAGTCTCAATCCCTTGTCCTTGACAGGCATGCTTAATGTCTTCTTCATTGGAAAAGAAGAGATTATACGAAGTATGTTAGTTTATGGACATGTGTTTCCAATTTTGATTAGAGAATTTAGATTCTGTTGGCACAAAAGCTGGGCAAAGAAACTGAAAAGGGAAAGGTAGCAGTAAAGGTATGGGGGAGGGAGATTATTATTATTATTATTAACCTTTATTTATGAAGCGCTGTAAATGTACACAGCGCTGTACATACAATCTTTTAGTTAGACGATTCCCTGCCCTCGGGCTTACAATCTAAAAAGACAAGACACAGAAGGAGAAGGGGGTGGTGGAGGGAAAGGGTAAGAGGTCCACCTCTGAGGCCTGGACCAAGGCAGATGGACTGGAGGGAGGGCGAGGCTTCATAATGGATGGTTAATCATTTTCTAGGGAAAATACATACTCTCAAGTAGGATAATGCATATACAATACATAGCAATACAGGAAATAGTTCAATAAACAGGCACCACAAGAACATCAAATAGTAAAGCGACAATATATGCAATGCGGGAAGGCTTCTCTGAACAGGATGGTTTCAACTCCGTTTTGAAGCTGTTAAAGAGTGATGGCTCTTGCTGTGGGGGAAGAAGGTTCCAGGAGCGAGGGGCAGCGAGTGAAAGGGCGAATCCGGGATGGGGCAGAGGAAATCCTGGGCTGAGACAGCAGACCTGACTACCAGAACGGAGGGCCCTGGTGGAAGGTGAGGAGAAAGAAGGTCTGATAAGTAAGGAGGGGCCAGTCCATGGAGGGCTTTAAACGTGGACAGCAGGAGCTTATACTGAATGTGGAAGGAGGGGGAGCCAGTGAAGGGATGCCAACACAGGAGATGTGGTCAAGAGTGGGTGGAAGTGATAATGCGTGCAGCTGAATGCTGAACAGAGATTAAAGGACGGAGGTGCACAAAAATGTTATTGGCCATACACATTTTGAAATAAACTGAAAATAAGAACAAGGAACATTTATCCAAAAACATCCAAAAAATTACACAACATAATTACAAGAATTTGACTAATTTTAGTGAAGTAAAAGGAAATTAATACCTGAAAGACTTGGTATTACAATAGCTGTATGATTTTTCTTTTAGTTTTGTTCAATGTTGCAATTATTAAATCTTTCCATAGTTTTTAGCATGCCTGCATTATCATTATTTTGTGTGTGTGTGTGTGTGTGTGTATGGTTAATGATGTTTATGTACAAAGTGTTTTAAATATGTCTGTTTTATCAGTAAGCCAAATCTCATTTATCTTTTATTTTGGTTTTAGATAATCTACTTATAAAAATACAATCTTCTCAAACTACAGAGCAGCATTTTTTTTGTTAAGCAAATTTTCTGGATTCTCTTCTAAACTCTCAGTGGGATTCCCTTTGGTGTATTCTCATTAGGAAATGATTGCACATTAGCTTCTTAACTTACTGAAATCTATGAATTTTAGAAATAATGAACTTCTGGTTATTAACAGCTTACCTATGTTTTACATAATTCTCCCTCCATTCCTCCTTATCTCTGCCTCATTTGGGGACTTCTTTGTTTATCAGGGAAGCCAACTCAACACAAAAGGATTGCTTTCTCATGTCAATCTCAAAGACTTGCATAGCTATGGTCTGAGTGAAGCTCTTTATCTCTCCAGGTAGATGAAGCCAAAAAAGATGAATACAGTGACAAAAAGGATGTCCCTCAGAAGATACCACATCTGTGTGAATACCTTTGTAGGAATCAAAATATGTGCATCAGAGTGGCAACAAGTAACTATAATCCTTTCTTTGAAATCATTCATTGAACAAATTTGAACTGTACCTTCTGTGGGTTTGCTATGAAAAATGGCATCCAAACATCATTCCTTGTAATGTGCAACCACATTGAAACAGGGACGTAGCTAGGATTTTAGGAAGGGGGGGGGGGGCAGACTCAAAGTCCCCCCTATAAATGGGGGGGAGTGGGCGGGGGCGGAGGCCCACGCACACACCTTTTTTTTTTCTGGTGGGGGGGGGGGCCCCCCCCCCCCCCCCCCCCCCCCCCCGGCTACATCCCTGATTGAAAACATTTCAAACTATAGTTGCTCAAGCTAACTGTATCTGAATCTTTATCCTGGATTCAGACAGGGAATGACACCATTCATAGAATCATATAATCATAGAGTTGGAAGAGACCGCAAGGGCCATCCAGTCCAACCCCCTGCCATGCAGGCAATCTAAATCAAAGCATCCCCAACAGATGGCCATCCAGCCTCATCTTGAAGACCTCTAAGGAAGGAGACTCCACTACACTCCGAGGGAGTGTGTTCCACTGTCGAACAGCCCTTACTGTTAGGAAGTTCTTCCTAATGTTGAGGTGGAATCTCTTTTCCTGTAGCTTGCATCCATTGCTCCAGGTCCTAGTCTCTGGAGCAGGAGAAACAAGCTTGCTCTCTCCTCAATGTGACATCTTTTCAAGCATTTAAACAGGGCTATCATATCACCTCTTAACCTTCTCTTCTCCAGGCTAAACATCCCCAGCTCCTTAAGTCATTCCTCACAGGACATGGTTTCCAGACCCTTCACCATTTTAGTCGCCCTCCTTTTTAAACATCCTTTTTGAATTGTGTTGCCCAGAACTGGACACAATATTCCAGGTGGGGCCTGACCAGAGCAGAATAGAGTGGAACTATTACTTCCCTTGATCTAGACACTATACTTCTATTGATGCAACCTAAAATCACATTGGCCTTTTTAGCTGCTGCATTGCACTGTTGACTCATGTTCAATTTGTGGTCTACTTGGACTCTCAGATCCCTTTCACACGTAGTTTAATTCAGCCAGGTGCCCCCCAACCTATATCTGTGCATTTCATTTTTCCACCCTAAGTGCTGTACCTTATATTTCTCAGTTTCTCATTTTGTTAGCCTTGGCCTAGCTTTCCTGTCTATCAAGGTCATTTTGAATCTTGATCCTGTCCTCTGAGGATGTTGAATAGCACTGGGCCCAGGACAGAACTCTGTGGAACCCCACTGGTCACTTCTCTCCAGGATGAAAAGGAGCCATTGTTGAGCACCCTTTGGGTGACCTATGTAAGGTCACCCTGTGGATTTACTTGGCTGAGTTGGGATTAGAACTCTAACCTCCCACTTCACCATAGAAACTCTCTGGGTACCTTGGGCTAGTCACATGCTCTCAGCCTCCAAGTCCCACTCTAGAATCCTAGGTATTCCTTCATGGTAGACAGGGGTTGAATGAGATGACCTCTGGGATCCCTTCCAATGCTAGGATTTCTCCATGGGAGAATTCCTGCTTGGCAGAAGAGCACTGCTATTTGCCACTTCACCCCACCCTACTGTGAGAATTTGAATGAGAGAGAATTATGAGAAAGGGAGAAGGTCTGAAGGTATCCACCACCACCTACACATAAAATGTTCTCTCCTTTTGTTCTCATTTGATTTTCAAAGCAAAGCTGTGGGCAAAGATGGGTGAGGACATACCCTCACAAAAGAAATAGCCTCTGGTACAACCCAGTTTGAATGGCAGCTTTGCTTATGCAAAATATACAAATCCTGGCCATTGAATTGTCCTCTGAAAGGTTCTGTCCTTTCACTTCATTTGCAAATTATTAAAGAACAAAATTCTTACTCATTTATCAAGAAGTTCTAATAATTGCGTCTCTTTAGTAAAGCTTACAAAATCTTTGAATAACAGATATTTCATGTATTTATCAAATTTTGACAATAATTCTTTACATCATTATTCCAGAACCTTAGAGCAGCTACTGAGAAGGCCCTCCCCTGTGTTCTCACCAGATTTATATGTGAGGATGGTGAGGCGGAATGAAGAGCCTCACAGCAGATCTCACAATATTTTCTCCATAAGGGAAAATATGGTCATTAAAATAACGTGGCTATATAGAGCTTTATAAGTCAAAACTAGCATGTTGAATTGTGCCTGAAAATGGATTGACAGATAGTACAGCTGTTGCAACAGAGGAGTTACATGTTTGCTATAGTCAGCCCCACTTAGCAATCTGGATGCAGCTCTTTGGGCTAGCAAACAGTTTCTGAACACTTGTGAAAGGCAGCTCTAGGTAGAGTGTGTTACAATAATCCAACCAGGAGGTCCTATTGTCACTGAGGCAAACAGTATCTGGAAGTTTCAGACTACATCATTTTATTTCACAACCTCCAAATGGGGCAGCACAGTTGCAATATCACTGCGGTGTTGCTGGCGCTTTAGGGCGTGGAAGTGCGCCGCAAAAAATGAGCTGCTTCCCAGTGCTCCTTTTTTGTCCACAGGAGCGCTGTGCAATTTGGTTGCTGCGGCGCTCCTGTGGAGCAAAGAGAGTCGCCAGGGACGCACCTCTTTCTGGCGCTTTGTACCCCGCCATAGTTACAGATACATGAAATAGGGTTGAAGTTGTTAAGGAAAAAGCAACATGGGATATACAGTAAATGAAATAAAACATGTATGTGAGAGTCAGGGTGACTAGGCAGAAGCCAATTGAGAACCACACAGGTGTAAATGGTAATACAATTAACAAGTCCTGAATGCCAAGGACAAGAAGTGTAAAGTCGATAATTGGACACACCTGACAATTGTTAAGTGGTCAAGGCTGAGATGATGAAACCATTAATTGTGGGATGAACCAAGAGAACCAATGAGAATGATGTACACGCCTACTGGGTGGAAACAGACAACAGTGGGTGGTACCATGCATTGACTATAATAATGACTATGCATCCCAATGTATTTTGTGGGTTGTAGAGTGGGTTGTAGTAGTGGATAGAGTGGATAGTGAGGAGTAGAGTATTGTTGTGTTGGATAGTTTTGGAGCTGTATATAGTAGAATAAAGTAGATCGTTTATTTAAGACTACTGAGTTGTCTGGTGTCTTGGGTGAAGCTACAAGAGCCAGCTGGATCCTGAAGAAGGATGAAGACTTCTGTGGAAGCAAGAGTGAGAAGGCTTGGAGAGTTTGTCAGGGTCTTCAGCCTGTTCTCTGTAACTCTTGCTAAGCTATAACCACTGGCCAAAACTGGTCAGCGCGGTGCACAACCAGGTGGTGAGTTCAAGCCAGAGGTGAAGAGCTACAACTCCCATCATCCCTGACAGAAGTTTGATTAGGAAGCAATGATTTTGATGTTATAGGCCCAGCCAAACTTAGAAGAAAGTTCTTCTGAGCACAATGGTATTGTGTGAATTATTGTGGTGCATCTTCACTTCTAGTTCTGTGAGGTAGAGGAGGTGAGTGGGCAGACATCCCTTGTCTAAACATTTCAGAGAAATATTTCATACACATGTATTTTTAATATCTATTATGCCTACAAATATTAAAATTAAAGCTTACTCATTCATAGAGGAATATGCAATGATTCTGAAAACTTCTTTTAAAAAATTCCTTAACAAGATCAGTACTGCCAGCACATTGGTCAAGGCAACAGTGAGACTAGACAATTAATTTTAATTTTTAACTCAATAAATGTATTAAATACCTAAGCAGAGAAAAGTTCAAAAAGAGTCGGTTACTTATAACAGTAATACAACAACAAAATCCAATGGCTGGCGAAACTTATTTTGAACCTAGGAATAACTCACTGAAGCATGTCTCAGACGACAGAAACCATCGGGACCTTCTTGCTTAAAGGGCAATCTTGCTTTTTACTATTAATTTGAAAGCAAAGGCAATAATTTTTGCAACCAAAGGTCTTACTCTGCAGGACTGGGCAGCTCTCAGAAAGGAACATTTATGCTGACCTATCAATAGCCCTGGATTATGTAGTGATTTTTTGGAGGCTGATTCAACCTGGAATATGCATATAAATGCAAACTGGAATCTCCTGCTGCTTGGCTGTTTGGGTAGCTTTCTAGAAAGGGGAACCTGGAAATTTTGATTAGTTACTGAAATATTTCCCAGTTAGTAGTGTATGCAGACAGATGTCTCTCATTAATTCTTACAGTCTGACAGTCCTGACTGATATATGCAATTGCGTTTTCTACCCCCAGTGATTCAGTTTATGGCTCTGTCCTCCTGGTTTTGCCCCTTTCCTGCTTATTACTTGCACTGCCTTATTGTTTCTAGTATCACATACTTATGAAATACCCCAACTGTTGAAATAGATATTTCTTCTAGACAAGATTTGTTTTAGTATTTTCATTCCTAAAGGATTACATCAGATTAAAATATTCATACTCATGCACATGGAGTGACTGATGCAATATGTGGTATGTATGCAGATCAGTTGGAAAGCGAGACATATGTTAGAGATATGATGTAATCATGGATAGAAAAAAAAGGACAAACTTTTAATTAGAGTGTTTTAATTATTTTATATCATATTTATTATGTAAAATCCTGGAGAATTTTTTAGCCAAAAAAGTGGTTGGAATGCAGGAATAACAAGAAATACACATAAACAACAAGAACCACACCAAAAAGTACATGCTGAATTAGGCCTGAAGCTGATGCTGATTACTACTTTTTTAATGCAGTGGCCAATTAGATGCTTTTGGAAAGGCTGGAAGTGGTATGAGCAAAATAGCAGCTTCTACAATTGCAAATCAGAGTAATAACTTTTTTGCTAACATAGATAATATATAGCCATTTAGACTAATTATTCATAACCTTTGCCTCTATGAATTTAATTCTCCTTTAAAGTTGCCCAGGTTTACACAATTTCGGCATCTGGAGTTAGCAACCTTTACATGTGTATACTCATTAATTATTAGTTTGTATGTTTATTGATGTTTGTTGCTTGTTCACACCCACATTTCCTGTATCTCTCCTACAACTCCCATCATCCCTGACAATTTTAACCAAAAAGTGATCCCAAACACAAAAACATCAGAATGTCAACAAACCTCACAATATCACACCCAAGAGGGAGAAAACATGTGAAGGTTGGGGTTTTTTTCCTTTTCATTCTCATATGCAAGAATAATGCAAAGTTTTACATTCCTAATCCAAGAGTTGTGCCCTGAGAATTTCTCAAAATGTATAGGTCTATTTCAGACACTTTAGATCTCAAAAATAATTCTGCAGCATTTTGAATAAATATAACTAAACAATATTGTGAGTTAGTATTAGTACTGCTGTTATACAGATTCTTTCAGTACAGCCATTATTTTTTTACATACATTTTTTTCTTTTTGGTTTTTTTTCCTGGCATGGTCCCCTCCTTCCCTTCCAACTACACACCATTGTCAAGGAATATTCTCTGAAGTTACAGTGAATTGTCTTTTTATACTGTTATGCAGCAGTGTGAATCTCAAAGAAACCATGAGCAACTGACTTAAGACCTTCTGAATCACCCTATATTTCAGAGATGTACAATTGTGAGTCAAGATGTTGGAGTCATCATCACAGGACAAATAAAATAGTAAAAGTGTCAAGTAATTGTGATTTCATTGCTACAGCATCTGAGCCAGACTTAAATCACCCAGTCCTTTGTTCTAGTAGAATGATGTAGGTGTGTGACAACATCTGGATGATTCGATATAACTCTGTGAAGGAAAGCCAAATAGCATTGGTCTCCACATACGTCCTTTGGGGAAAGTATTACACACACACACACACACACACACACACACACACACACACCCCATCAGAATAATTTAAATAATTTCTAAAAATGGGCTTGGTTCCAATCCCAGACGTCAGAGTTAGCACTTTTTAAGGACGGTTCAAATTATATTTAGTGCACTACAATCCAGCCTGGAATGGACTGGATATACAGATAATCCTGGAGTCATATGAATCTACTCAGTTTGAGACTAAGAGCTGAAATAGATTGCCTGGATGGGGCGGCATGAAGCTGCCCCACCTGAAGACAGATTGGGGCCATAGCAGCTGCACACCTGCCATGGTGCTGGCAAAAAAGGGAGCTGTTTTTTCAGCTACAGAACAGTTGCCTATAGTGGCTCTTCCATGGCCCAATGGCAGCTTCCTGGGATGTTGGGGGCTTGCAGCATGTAACCACCACACCTCCAAGATGCCCAGAAGCTGGCCCACATGTGGGAATCTGGGCAGCTAGTGGCTTCAGAGCATGTGGTGTCAAAACGCTGCGCTTTGAAGCTGTTGGGAAATGTAGTTCTTTCTTGAGGTTCGTTAGAAACTCAGGAAAGTAAGCAAGATTGTTTAATCTTACTAGCAGAGTAACACAGTGGAATATAAGGGCGAGCAGGAACAACTGACTAGCTCCACTTTTCTCTCCCACCCCACGTGTCCCCAATAAAAACACAGTCACTTGGTTAAAAGTGAAAAATAAACAAGTTTACTTACAAAATCATGTGTATGAAGAGATACACAGGTCTAGCTTCATGTTGCAAGAAATACGAGGTAAAAACTAGTCTACATGAATCTTAGGAAGGATGCTCCCTCAGCATCCTTCATCAGCTCTGGACAAAGGCAAGGAGATTAGTTAGTAAGTAAGTAGTAATGGTGATTCATCCTTCTTCTTCTCCTTCAGGGAACAAAAGGTTAGGTGTGCTCATGAATAAACAGGAAATGAGGAGGGGCAATGAGGAGGGGTTGTTAGTAAGCAATAAAATACCATGGACATGCATTACTAGAAAGTCTCAGCATGCAAAGTTGCTATATCCCAACAGAAGCCACCTGGATGGCAGTGCAAAGGAGTGGTCTGTTCTGGCCCTTGCTGTATGAAATAAATTGCATTTAATATTTTAGTGTAGAAAATATTACTTTCTCCGCAGGAAACAAGATTTCTGTGCTGAAAATATTTAATCCTAAACATGAACATTTTCTATGCCAAATTCCACATGCAAATTTTATGCAGAATAAGTCATACTGAACTATAAATTATGACTTTTTTTACTGTAGGAAGAAATTGTAAGTTGCTTCCCTCAAGAATAAAATTAATAAAGAGTTTCATCCATATATGAATCTCAAACACTATTAATCGACAGAAGGTATACTTATCTCCCCCCACAATCACCGGGGTCAACCAGTTGTATCAGTACCCAATATTGCAGCAAAATATTGGGGCAGGAAGGCGCAACAAGAAGCCACCGCTGATCGCCACAAGGCCATGGCGGCTATACAAATGGACCACTGCAAGAAGTGGAAAAGTTCCACTCCTTTTTGAGCTGCCTTAGGTGGCCCTGGTGCAGCCTCAGTGTGGCTTCTGAACAGGTTGGAGTGTGCATCATGTAATCGCCATGCCCCCAAGCCATGTGGAAGCTGGCTTGTTAAGAAGACAGGAGCAAAATATGTGTTGAATAGATTTGCCTTCTCACTATCAATAATTAGCAGTTATGAAATGAGTAACATTTCTTTGTCTTCTTCATACAGTGGACCTGCTGCTTCCTTCCTTTTCCTCCGGCTCTTCATCTTGTAGATGAAAAAATCGGTTTTTATTTTTTTAAGTTCTCTTACAAGCCTAAGACCTTTAGCCTTCACAACCATCACCCAACAAATAGTTTATCCTTATTGTTGCTGTTGTTGTTGTTATCTCACCCTTTCCCCAGAACTGGGACTGAAGAGTGGCTTACAAGATTAAAAACAGTACAATTAAAAACATGGAAAATATTTTCTATTATATGTAATCTTTGGAGATTATCACACAAGACTTATGCCATCTCATCACCAATGGGATGCACACATGATTAACTGTCAATGATGGATCTTACCAAATTCTTCCATGGGTGTGTGCATTATGCAGCCCATATGTTACCCACGCTTATCCTGTGGCTTTTCAAGGATGGGATTTTCCTATCCTTGAAAAGCCATGGAATAAGTCCAGGTTGCATTCAGGCTGCATATGCCTGGCCACAGAAAATATGGTAAGATTCGTCATTGACAGTTAAACATGTGTATCCCTTCAGGTAAAAGATGGGATGAATTGTGTGTGATAATCTCCTTTCTTGGTATTTCTGCCTTATTCAATAACACTTTCTTAATGTTATTCTCAACTGTAGGAAGGTGTATTTTTGGCCATAGATCAAGTTGACAAGACTCCTGGAAAACATGCTTTTCTCAGCCACTGTTAGGTGCAATCCACCTTTTGTTGGAAGCCATTCTTCATGAGCAAACAAGCAATTTCTTCCTGATAGCACCACTGTAAAGCAAAGTATTCATTTCCATTCAATAATAAGAAAAAAAAAATTGTGACTTGGCCCAGAATATTAGAATTGGCAGCATGACTGCTTCTCTGTTGCTATCCAGATTCTGAATGCAACATATTATTTTGTCATCCAGTTTTTTGCAATTTTTTGTAACTGCTACATGTGTATGGCTGTATTGGTGCAAGTCCATGTAATAGGTCAAAACCCATGGAATGATACGGAGTAACTCTTGCCAGTTCTGTCAAACTTGGCTGGTCCTAACTCTAATTGCAATGAAGGGGATGGTTTAAACAGTGCAAATGAAGGACAGCACTTTTCTGATTTCACAGCAATTTTGTGGAACTATTCAGTGTAAATAAAAAAATGAAGAGAATGTACACATCACCTGTAGTAGTAGCAGTTGTAGTAACAGTAGTGAATATCTTCACCATTAAAGAAATATCCTGGTTACAATTCGAATTACATTATACCGAGCCTGGCAGACTAAATCAAACACATATTTATCCTGGTCCTGACAGAAACCATAATAGAATATCTGATTATTATCATAAATGTAGTCTGTAACTTTTTCATATAAGATAATATTGAAATCAGAAGTGTTTTCATTCTAAAGCAGTCAGAAGAAAATCAACAAACATTTACAGGAAACATCCTTGTACTGCATGAATGAATGGATGATCATTTAGTATCAGGCCAAAAGGATACACAATGAGAACCAGATGCTTCAAAGTTTCAGGCAAGTGTCAACTACAATATAGGCACAAACAATGTGAATCAAATCTGCATGATTCTATGCAGATTGCTGTGCAAAATACCATTGATGAGACAAACAAAGCAGATTAAAGCATGAGGAAGTTAAGATAAGGAAAGTGCATGCGCTTGCAAATGGAGGTGATGCAATAAGCTCTCAGTCAAGAACAGTGAAAGCAAACCATGAAATGGAAATCAATGATTATTTTGAAGCATGACAGGAAATGAAATCAAATGGTTGTACTCTTTCTTTTCAAAAGTGTTCCAAGAACACCAAAGCCATACACTCAGTGAAAATGTGCTGCCTTGAAAGAAGAGAACATAAAATTAGGAAATTAAACTTTCAAATATAATTGATATGCAGATGTGACAAATGTGTTCACATTGGAATATGGCTGGAAACTAAAAGGATATCTAGATGTGATAATGCATTTACACTGGAGTATGAGTGTAATCTAGAATGCTGCTAATGAGCAAAGAATTGTGGGTTATCTTTCCTTCTTGTACAAAACCTTTTCATCATTTCAGGATAACTGTTTATTGTGAAGTGTTAGCTAGTGCTGTTATATAATATAGGTGGTTTGTTTGCTGGTACTTGCTGACAGTTTTTTTTAATAAAAGCATTCAAAGAAAAGACACAACTTTGGCTGATAGGCATCATCCATTTACAAGGTTTAAACCTAAATGAACTATCTCCTGTGCCAGTAATGATGGAAAATCCACACTCACTTCATTCTTATATGATGGAACAATTCTCACTGTGTGGATTATAGTCAAATGTACCTACTTGTTCTCCTTAGAAGAGGAATACAGGAAGAAAAATAACAATGATATCAAAGAAATTACACCAATAGTGCAGAGGGAGATGTCATGCTACCTCTAATCAGCTACAAAATATCCTGACCTGAGATAAACAGCCAAGTGGGGTGAGTATTTTTCTGGGGCCCTATTCAGATAGTGAAAATAATCCAGGATAAATCTGGGTTGAATTTTGCTGTTCACAGGCATCTCAAATGTATGTGATTCAGTTTTTTGACTGAACTTGGGATAATCAGTACCAGTCCCTCCCCCACTTGAGTTTTTTCAAAAGATTTGCACTGGCAGTGTGAATAACTATGCAACTAGACCTGGGATTAAACCCTGCATGCCCTCCTGCATCTTTCCCTTCCAATGAGGGGAGAGTAGGACCCTCCCTCTCCCATTTTCCTTCTCCACCCTACTGTCTCTTGGCAGCTGACAGCTCCAGAGTGCCCCAGGAGACATTGCTGTCATTGCCACTGTTGCAAGACATCTGGCTGAGGAGAGTTTCTCCCAGGGGTATCCAGAACCCTTGAAGAAGAGGTGCAGGCTGGCAAGCATATCTGAGCAACAGAACATGAAGATATGTGAAGAGATGCCATGCCAATGAAAAATTAGTGGGAATAACAAACCCAGAATGCATGAGTTGGCTTATTTGAACATTGTGCTAATAAAACCAATGTTTGAATGATCCCTGAGTCCTATTGCTTCACTTTTGCTCTCCTCCCACCATTTGTTACCAGCAAGAGGAAAAATAGATGCAGAACCTCTAGGACTGTCATATTTTCTTGTCCATCTCACAGATTAAAGAATAAAAAAAAGAGAACCTCATCTTTCTTACCAAGCACACATTTTTTTTAAAAAAAGAAATTGTTTTAATCTCTATTTGAGTGGCAAGTGCAATAGATATTTCCATGGCCAGAATAGGGAATCTTGTAAGGGTAGATATTTTCTCCACAGATTTTCTTCTCTGTGGTTGCAGACAGAGATCTACTATGTAGCATGGTCTCTGGCACATTCTTCCATGGGTTAACTGATATTTTGTTAAAATGTTTGTTATTTTATTAACTATATGAATATTATTCAATTGTAAATATAATTGAAAACAACAGTTCTGGTTCAAAAATATACTTGAATTGTTTTGATATTATGTAGATGCATGTCCTAACAGGCATACCTTTGAGAAGTATATCTACTTGCATGAATTAGAGGGATAAAAATGCATCTTTTAAAATGGTGCTTGCTATCTGAAGCTTTCATATATACATATATATACAAACACATTTTTGGCTTATGATAAATTTAATCATAAAATAAATATAAGATTATGATAACTTGAAATTTATATGGAAGACAATCAGGCAAAACAGACCAACCCCAAAGGGTGGACTGGAGCCTCCCTGGCACCACTCGCCTCAGTGCCATGGCAATGACACGCTGTGGCCCCAATTCACCCCAGAGCCATCCCAAAGAGGAATGGAAAAGATCTGTTCCTATTTGGGCAGGTAAAAATTTACCTTACGTGGACCCACCGCAACCCCAGGATGGCTTTAAACCACTCCAGGGCATGCAGTGTCAAAACAGCATGCCCATGGAGTGGCTTGAAGCTGCCTCCATCTGAATGACTTTGTGACTTCCAGGTGGGTTTGGAGTGTGCAGCATCAAAATGCCATAACCCCAAGCTGCATGAAAGCTGGTTTCTACAACTGGTCTGTTTGGCTACAATGTGAGCCCTTTAGCTGTTGGCCAATACATACAGTAACAATGAAGGGAGGGATCAAATTTACAAGAAATCCCAAACTTCAGTCCTCTCCTTCCATGATCACTTTAATGTAACCTTGAAACCTTCTTCAATGCTAGAATTCATAATCGATTCAAAATTACTAGCATTTTATTGTGGTATTTGTAGGTCCTCAGCTTATGGTGAGTTTTATTTATTTTGTTTAAAGAAAACAAGGGAACTCTTAAAATTTGCAGATATTTCTTATCTATCCATTTGCCATTTCCTTCTCAGCTTTAAGGTCAGAATAAAAATTAAAGCTATTAGTTCACCAGTTACCTTCATAAACCATTCAGCACATTTCTTTTAAAATATTCCTTGGCTTTTGAGAAGTCCCAAGAATGCTATAAAAAGAATAAGCTATTCCATTTGTGTTCTGCTTCTGTGATAGCAACTGTTTCATCTTAATGGCTCTTTCTACCATTATCTTTCCCTGTGTGCTCTATTGACCCACTGAAAATGCAACACAATCATGAAGCTTCAAAGCTATTTTATTCTCATAGGATTTGTAAGCCCAAAGAAAGTGTCACCAGGCAAGCAGTATGAAAGATTGGTGGCATATAGGCACATCTGCTGTTGTTCCTTTTAATCCTCCATTTTGCAATAACCAATAGTTCATGCCATACTAAACACAATCTTTTAAAGAGCATAGTAATAGCAGGCTTGCTCTGAATTTGCTGAAGAGAGGTTTTTTTCTTGTAAATATTTCTTATATATCCATGTCCATATAAGAGAAATAATTTGGTGCAATGGACAGGAATTTCCAGGAACAGAAAGTACATTGCAAATCCATTGTGAAACACATAGACTGTCAGAGACACAGATTACGTTTATAATTATTAAATATACCAGTTCCTTAAAGAGGTTGTGATTTTATTTAATTACACCATAAACTAAGATAAATCAAGGCAGTTGCCTATAGCAATTTAGAATTTTCTTCCGCTGTAAACATGAGAAACTGAATGAAAATTCCTCAAAACATTACAATATCTTGTGCTAATGTTTTGGTAACAATCCTACTTCTCATGAAGCTTATTACTTATTCTCTGGGTTTATCTTTCAGATGTACAAGTGAAGGTTATCACTGAAAAACATGGGGTTCACACACTGAGGAGCTAACCTCCTTCTAGCATAACTTTCTTCAGAAACCATAGTTTAGTTTGATTGGAATGCTATACCATTGTGTTCCTGTTATCCTCAGATGAACTACTGACATTGGAACAGAAAGGAGTCTGTTATCTAAGACATAATGTAGAGATTAAGAAAATGAGATGCAATCTGAAAAGTTCCTTGTACACATTTTACTTTTGTCAGTTGCTTGGTCACTGAAAACAAGACATTGACCTTCAGCAAATTTCCACACAACTGTAATTATATGGTTACACTTATTCTGTCCCAAAGTTAACAGTGAACCTTTATGAATCACACTGTGCTATTATAATCAGAAAGTGAAGGTGGAATAGGGAGCAGTAGTTTTTATGACTCATACTCAGAAAAGAGCTCAGATGATTTCTCTGAAACTCGCAGCATCAGACTGTTAAGACTTAGATTGTTTATAACAGCTCAGAGTTTGACAAGTGATACCCTATCCATGAAGTCTTGATAGACATTGTCTGTTTCTTTTCTCATAGTTTTTGATTTCGTTAAACTATCAGGAACACATCTTAATGGCTCTTGTGTGTGCTTTGGTGGAAATTGTTTGTTGTATTAGCAAACAAGCTTCATTTATATAATGCTTCATACTGCCTAAGGAGTGTCTAAACAGTTTACAACTGTAAGCTAATTTGCCCCCAACAACCTGATCAACATGGAATAGCGGTTTATAAATAAAACTTATTATTATTTATTAAGGAAGGCCTAATGTGGGATGGGCAACTGCAGAAACTCTAGGGTGCACTCTTCTGCCCCTGTGAACCTGTGGAGAGGGATCATGGACTACCAAAAATGTCAATGTCTCCCCTCAAAATCCCACATAATATTTTAAATCTGAAGGGATGGAGGGCCACAAAAAACCTTGGGGCTGCACTTGATTCATTTCAGTTGTTGCACATGGGTTGCCTGATTAATAGCATAAATATTTTGGTTTAAAGAGTGGAGAGTTTTTCTAACACATTTTACCTATAAAGTTCACGAAGTGTCCACAGGTGGACAGGATGATGAGACGTTTAGGGGAAAACTGTACATGCAACATTAATTCATATATATATATATATATATATATATATATATATATATATATCAGCTGAGATCCTGCATCATCTGATATAGCTGCAATGATGGAGCTCCATTGTTGTAGCCAATTTTGTGGCTGCCAACCCCCCAACCACAACCCCACTCCCCAAATCCTGCCTATTAAGCCAGTGTCCCTATTGAAGGATTCCAAGAGTCTTGGGAGTAGTTTGCCTAAAGTATAGCATCCTACAATGACTGGATGTGCAAAGTCTAAATAGTGAGTCATGTATAGTTACAGAGGCCCAGATGTGCTCCACAACCCCAGACATTCACAAATCTTTTTTTAAAAATGAAAGCTCAGCTATCCCCATGAAGAAATGTAATCTGTTTTAGACTAAAAGACCACAACCAATTTTTTGAAAAGTACAAAAAACAAAACAAAACAAATGCCATAAACACAGTTTCATCAAGGACATAAAGTAAAATAACCATGTGCCTTCAGGATAGATTAATCAAATGACTGTTCATTTTTCTTCTGTTATACCAATTATGTTCTGATGGTGCACAATCAGATGTCATCCACTCCTCCATTTCCAACTGAACACATTTTGTACAGTGTTCAACATATGCATATTTTAGATATGCAATTTTCAGTTTCATATATTTTAGTTACATTTTTCATCTGCATGTTTTAATAGCTATTTTTCCATTGAAGAATCATTTTCTGTGAGTTCCCCCTCCTCCTCCAAATACACATCAGTTTTGGGATGTACTGTTCAAAAACTACACCTTTAGCCAGCAGGGCTAAAAAATAATTCATCCTAAAGGATTTCAAAAAGGCAGCAATATTAGTCTGTTTTAGAATAACCCATTTCTTAAAAAGCAGTCTAATAGCACCTTCAAGACTATCAGATTTATTTTAGCCTACACTTATATGAATTTCAATCCCCTTTCACAGATTTTCTTTAACCATTTGAGGAAATGAGTTATTATTTCCAAAAGCTCATGCTTAAACAAATCTTTCAATCTTAAAGGTGAAACAAATCTTATTTTATTTCCTTCATAAACTGGAATTTATAGGCCAAACCAGATGGTCCATTTAGTGCTGCTTGAGGCTGGGTAGGGGGTGTGGCATTTACACTCACCATGCCCCCAAGCAAGAGAGAAGCTGGATCAGTGATTACACGCCGTCCACCTACTCTCCTGTTCCTTTTTGGGACAGCATCTGTCTGGATTGGGGCTGGGCATCTGTTTGTCCTGGCCCTGATCCAGTTTAAATGGAGCCACTCTAACCTGCCTCTTTTGCCCTGTCTGTATCCCCTCTATATCATTTTGAAACTGAAGAAATTACTCCCCTGACTGTTTAACTGGGAAGGGGAGGAGTAAAGACATTCTGGATGATGTAGACCCACTGCTCAGTAAATTTCATTAAGAAATATGTATGTCTTCTGCTAAAGTCCTATTTTTTTATCAGTCTCACATTGTAGTATGTAGGAAAGTAGTGTCTAGGAATATGCTCAGACACTCAAAGTCAGTTTAGGAATAAATGTCCACTGGTGTTTTAAGTAAAATAAATTGGACAGTGAAGTCAGAACTCTGGGTGCCTAACAGAAGCACAAGTGTCAAAAGTGATTACTGTTCTCATATACCTTTCTGATGATCCATTTGTTCATGGATAGATTAAATGTAGAATACAAAGACATAGATAATAGACTTTTCAAATAATGACCTGGGAAACTTGACTGCGCATGGATAGGATGTCACATTAATGTATGAAAAATGTACCTGTCAAAAGTTGTTTTACATGAATTTGACATCAACCTTATCTAAAAGCATTTTGATTGATAAGGTAGCCTTGAAATACAATAAAAAAAAAAGAAATTTAATGCTCAATATCTTTGTTCCTATTGTTACTTGCCTCTCGGATTCCTGATAACTTTTATTTCATGTTAACTTTCTTTGCAGCTTGAGAGAGAAAAAGAGAGAGGGGGGGATATTTCTGTTTCTGAGTTTGTCCCTTTACCATTTTATAGGTAATATTATCACATTACCGCCAGGGGGCAGTGATACCTGGAAGGAAAAAAATATTCCTGCAGGACAGGAATTTTATACACTTGTCACTATTGGACAAAAAGGGAAAGGGCCAAAGCAAAGCATATATTTGTTGGTTTTGCTCAGGGAGAAAATGGGAAGATAGTACATATTCCAAGATGTATCCATTATAAGTACAACTGGAAGAGAATGACTTGCTCCTTGCTAATTTTTATTTGACTTTCCAACCAAACTAGGAGTTAATATTTTGAATGCAAGTTGTAATTCAAAACTGGCTTACTTGGGAGTAAGGTCACTGAACTCTACTGCCAAATAGATGTATATACACATGGACTCTTACTTATTCTTTTCCAGCATTTATGGAGCCTGGAGCTCTTCCCCCACCCCCAAGAAATCAAGCACTGCTACATTTGTGACGTAGGTCAGGTTGAGACAGAATTACAGCTATAGGCCTGTTACAGACTGCCAAAATAAAGCTGTTTCAGGTCTCTTTGGAGGTGTGCTGTTTAAATGATGCATGCATCAGAAGAATCTGGAAGCTGCACCAAAGCTGTACTCCAGTGCTTAGGAATGTAGTGTGGCTTTGGCGCGACTTCCGGACTCTTAGGACCCATGCATCATTTAAAATAGCATATCTCCAACAAGGCCCGAAGCAGCTTTATTTTGGCAGTCTGTAACAGGCCATAGAGTTACCCATTCACTTCATGAGTGGAGAATGTCTTCCCTGCCATTGTAAAATTCCCTACTCAAAGTTTGCAGTCTAACTACTATATCACATTGGAACTGGCATTCTGTTGGTTAGTCCCATCTACAGTAGACTCATTGAATCAATTGCTGAATGGAGAGTCAACATATAGATATATCAAATGGATTTACTGGGTATACTCTACTCAGGACTAAATAGAATTTAGCCCTGGCTGTTTTCAAGAGATTCTGAATGGCCTCAGTCCAAAATGAGGTTTGGCAGAAGGATTTTTTCTTCATTATGAAGTTATACAACACACTCACAAACACATAGAGACAACTACAGAACGGAAGATACATAATTTGACATAGTTTTTTGTGTGTTTTTCGGGCTATGTGGCCATGTTCCAGAAAAGTTTCTTCCTGATGTTTCGCCAGCATCTGTGGCTGGCATCTTCAGAAAATGCTTTGCCTAGAAGAAGTTGGGTGTATATATACAGTGTTCCCAGGCTCACACAGTATATATACACCCAACTTTTTCCAGGCAAAGCATTCTCTGAAGATGCCAGCCACAGATGCTGGTGAAACATCAGGAAGAAACTTTTCTGGAACATGGCCACATAGCCTGAAAAACCCACAAAAAACTATGGATGCCAGCCATGAAAGCCTTCAACTTTACATAATTTGACACTTATTTACTCACAGAGTCAAGTTGGGGATAACTTCTGGATATAAAAAGCAATTTAATTTGCTTCCCTTTTTGGTTAATTTAGAATCTTTGCTTTTAGAATCTTTGCTTTTATGAGGAATAGAAACAATATTTCATTTTTTTAAAGGCTGAAAAACATATTTTTCAAGTACTGAGAAACTCTAACAAGAATAATCCTGGCCTGATGAGAAGCTTTTCAATTCAGGGCTTATTCTGCACAGAATTTGCACCCATATTTTGTGCAGGAAAAAAAAGCATTTTTCTGCACAAGCAACAGCATTTTCTCCATAGGAAAAAATATTTCAACACAGAAATACTAATTCAAGACCAGATTTTAAAAAAAATGTTGGAATGGCAGTTTGTTTTGCACAAAATTCACATGTAGTTGTTTTCTCCAGAATACAGCATCTTCTGTGCAGGAAACAACACTTTCAGTGTGGGAAATAATATTTCAATGCAGAAATATTCAATGACCCTAGTGGAAATAGTAAAGACTCAGTCTCCCACATATATCATCTTATCTTGACAAACTCCTATCAGGATACCATATGTACTAAACCATTGTGGGAAAGTGAACTGAATATATCAATTTTGGATTCAGATTGGTATGCTATTTGATCATCTACTGTATTGAAGTCAAGATCAGCTTTAACCAGAGAGAACTTTCTAAAGCTAATACATAGATGGTATTTAACTCCTATTAGAAAATCACAGATGATAAAGTCTGTATCACCCCTATATTGGAGAGGTTGTCCAGTCTTAGGGACTTATATCCATATGTGGTTAGACTGTTTTAAAATTAACCAATTCTGGCAAGACGTGATCAACCAAATTGCTTCAATTACAAAACAAAAAATAATATTTTGCCCAGCCCTTTTGTAATTTTCAATATACACAAGAAGTCATAAATCCTTAAAAAATAGCAAGTGGATCTCTTTTTTGTTGACAGCTGCTCAGTTAGAAGTGGCTAATAATTAGAAAGCAGGTTTTGTATCCCTGGATAGCTGGTGGAAAAGAGTTTGGGATCAACGGCTTATGGAGAAATTATCAGAAAATATGAAATATAACTCAAAACAACAAAAGCAATGACCCTTTCAGGAAAAATGGTCTCTCCTTATAGATTATATTAATACAAATTTTATATCCATTTCTCCTCAATCTAACCACTGTTCTCTATGGTCAGATTTATTTTAAATAATTTGAATTGTGTAAAACCTTAATAAGGAATACCTTATTAATTTTAATAAGGAAGGATTTTCAATGATTTGAAATTCTTTATACCATTGTCTTATGATTGTAAGATTTTGTATGGTATATTTTGAATAAATTTTATAAAGTAGTCAATTTGTTTTTGAAAAACAGCATTTTCTGCAGAAGCTCTGTGTTGAAACATTATTTTTCATGCCAAAATTGTTGTTTGTTAAAATGACAGTGTTGATTAATGAGAAGTTGTTGAATAACTTTAAGAAGGATTAGGAACTGTTTACTTGTTTACAGTCTCATTGGGGGTGTACTTAATAAAGTTCTTGGAATAAACAGTTTTAAGACTCTCTGAATAAACAGAGTTTGTATGTTGCAGAAGCCTAACCATTTTATCATATAAAGAAAGGGATAGTAATAGTGGATGTGACAAGATGCCAAAACCTAGCTGGTTTCAGGTGAAGAACAGCTTGACATGGGATTGTCAGGCAATTGGCAGCACAGGAGGAGAAAAACCCAGCTGAAGGAGAATTTTAAGATGCTGCAAATTGTGTCAGTTGATCTGGTCTAGTTTAGTCAAGGTCTGGTTGGTGGTTCTACTAAGAGAGAGGGAGTAGGATAAAGAATTTTAAAAAGCCTGCCAAGTGTTTGATTTAAACTCAAAATAATAAATAGTGAGTAGCAGCATGGAAAGATTTGATAGTACTAACATACATTTCTGTCCTACAGTAGGAGCCTTTTGTTTACTTTTAAAATGTCCCATTCATGTGCAATAATATTGCAGTTATACAAAATGCAAACTTAACAGAAAATCAGGGCACAATGGAAAATTCCTAAATTAAAGAGGTGACTTTTGAGGAAGGATATAAGGAAAGAAAGTGAAATGGCACACAGTAAATATTAAGCATAAAGAACAATGCTGAATGGAGCCATAAGAGAATAAAATGAGTGAAGATCATGGCAAAAAAAATGTATCTAGAAATGAGGACAAAAAGCAAGGCATGAATGAACCTGTGAACATAAAGAAAGGAAAATGTATTTATATATTTCATTTATACTCCTTAGGGAGGGAGGTGACAGGCATATCAGCAGCACTGAGAATACTCTGCAGGTTTAAGTTAGAAGTTTAAATACAAGGTGCTGAAAATCTCTAAAATAAATCCAGAAGAAAGATTCCTTAATGTGTCTTTACTTAAAGTTAGATTATTTCTCAGCATGGATTTACTGCCTGAATTATTCACAGCTATCCCCACCAATGAATTCCAATAAATTCAAAGTAGTTTACATATAGTTCCCAATCATCTGTATACCCATTAGCTAACAGGCTTGATTGCCTTGGTTCGCTAGCAGAACTGCATTGTATGACATGGGGATTTTCTTGGGACACCATTGTACACTGATGTGCAGGCAATTCAACAATAAAATGTGATTTGGTAAAAACTATGTATTATGTTAAGTATATGCTTAAAAGTATGATTGCAGCTGGTCTACTCTACTTTAACCAGAATCAGCCACAGAGCTCTCTCTCTCTCTCTCTTACACACACACACATACACACACACATATATACAGACAACATATTTCATAAACCCAGCCTCACAGCTCTGCACTCTCCTACTGACAACGATATTTGCAGCAAAGAGCAGCATTTAGGGCAATTTCTGATGGGAAAATGTCATGAAAAGGAAAGGGATTAAATTATTTAGCATAATTCTTATCCAGTTCTGGGCCACAGCAACTACTTTTTGGGGAAACAATTGAAGTGATTGGTTATAAGCCTGTGTTTTAAAGTGTGCACTTAACATAACATAACGGCGGGGTACAGACCGCCGCTTTGCGGCGGTCTGCCGCCGCCGCCATTTGCTCCGCGCGGGAGCCGCAGCAGCCAAACCGCGCGACTCCCGCGCGGAGCAAAAAA
>NC_056524.1:59768414-59800975 GCF_019175285.1 Sceloporus undulatus | reverse complement strand
GAGTAGCTGAAGCAAGCCAGCAAGCTTAAAAGCCATCAAAGTAATCAATGAGAAGGTTCCAAAAAGCAGTCAAAAGTTCAAGAAACGAGAGAGCTTTAGTTACTGTCCTTTTTACATATGACAGTCCAAATGATAACTAGCCTAGCCTCAACTCCTTCTCTTCAAGCTCAGCATGGGAAATGGCTCCATCTTGTAGGGGGAGACACCAGACTCTTCTGGCTCTCATTGGAGCCTGTTACAAAGCTCACTGGAATCTTGTTTGCTTGTAACAGTTCTCTCTCAGCAATGGGGGTGCTCTAACATTTCTTGGCTTTTGGACTGGCTGTGATGAAAAACCTCTGTGTTACTGCTTTTTGTTTCATTATCTGCCTTACTGTTTGTTATAAACAACTCCTGAACTGATTGATAGCCCCTGCCTCCTGTTTCCCTCCCTTCATTCTGCTTGATAAACCTGGACTGACTTGAACTAGATTGCCTATCTACAGTCAGTTGTCTTAAACCACCTGATCTCAGGTCAATTGCTGACTGTAGCACAGGACAATGGTACTTAAACATAAAACAAGGGCAACCCCCCTCATCAGGTACTTGTGATGTCCTTGCAGAAGAGAAAAAAAAAACCCTGTCCCATCAATATGGAATCGGGGCGAAAAGAATGTAAGTGGGATTATGAAAATGCAGTAAGATGACAAATCTCTCTCTTCTCTCTCCTCTCTCTCTGTGTATGCGCGCGCGCGTGCACATGTGTATGTAAGAGAAACAAAGAGAACACGAAAGAAGAGTGAGAATGTATTTTGAAACTCACATGAAATGCTTCTGTGATATGGACTATAGAAAACAATCATTCAAAAATGACTGATGAGTGCTATTGGCTCTTAAGACTAATTTTTTTTCTATCTTAAACCCTAATTTTTTAATTATTATTATACATGATATTTATTTAGTACAAATATGGCACAGGTATGATGAAAAGATGTCAGGATCCAAATATTACAATAAAATGCTTGCTATATAAAATACTTAGTGGGAATGCTTGAATTGCCACTCGTTGCTCCAAGGGCAAAGTATCCCAGGCAAAGGACAAGTGTGCCCCTTGAACATAATCAAAGTTTCACAGCACCATCTTGTCTGTCTAGAAAACTGGACAAAGGGCAAGTAGTGAAAGGAGCTTCATGGTTGAGGGCCCAGGGGCAATGCCTCTCCAGTCCAGTAGTAGCTATGTCCTGATGCCAGTTGGTGTTGGTGGTTAGCCATTGGAGGCACCATAAATTTGGGCCAACTGACTTACAAAAGCCACAGCTCCATGAAGTTTCTCATAAGTGTACCTGCATTCCAAAATGGGTTATCCTTCTAATTGCTCACACATAAAAAAGAGGGGACAGTAAATGGATCAAAACAATTTACACATGGAAAAGTGAAAGAAATACTATGGCGTAGACTTACTTCCATATTGTTTCCTAGTTATGCTTGTGCGAGGCATCAGATGTGCACATAGAAAAACCCCATGTTGGGGAACCCCTAGGTTAAATGTAATAGAAAACATGAGGGAATTTCAGTCACTACAACTGAAGCCATTACACAATTATAACGCTATAACACTACACTGTTTCCTACTTTTGCATTCCAATTGCCTGTAATTTGCACAAACCCGTTTTGGCATGTTGTCAATTTTGTTGGACTCTAGAACATGGCCCATAGCTTGAAAAACCAACAAAACTATAACTATAATTTCACTTAAGTTTCATGGCAACATCCATGAAATCCTAGGCTTGTAGTTGGTGCGCTCTTAAAATGATAGACATACTGGCTCAGAAATCTAAAATCTGTCCTTAAACTGCAAATCCCAGTATTCCATAGCATGTAGACATGGCAGATAAAATGAAATATAGTGCTGTAACTGGGTAATGTGAAAGGGCCTCAAACTTCCTGCATCATGGTGCCCTCTAAATGTTCAGATTATAACTTTTTTGCTACTCTAGCCAGCATGAAAAAAAATAAGAGGAATTGTCCAAAATATCTTGAAGGCACCAGACTGGGGAAGGTTCACATAATTTTCCTCTTTGCATTCTTCTCTAACTGGTAGCTAATTCTTCAAGATTTGTTTGTTCTTAAAATTTCTGACTTAGCGATCTTTTAAAAGAAAATCCGTCTTCTCTTCAGGACTTAAAAAGTTTCAGAATGAATGGCCCATTAGGTTGTTTTCCACAAAACCAGAACAGCAGTTGCCACGGGATCAATTTTTTTATTTTAATGCATCAGCAGGAAACAACGCAACAGGAACACTCTAACAACAGATGTGGCAACATCTGGAATGGGCTTGCTTATAGTTGATGGATGTGCATGCATGTGTTCAGCTGAGTACCCCTCCCAGGGTTCTGCAAACATGTAAATCTGGATGGTGTCTTTGATTACACCCAGGATGGAGCTACCCAGCTTTTGGTTAACTGCCAGAGAAACAATGATGATTTTTTAATATAAATAGAAAGAAAGCACACAACTGCAGAGTGAAGGGCTGGAGAGGGAAAACAGACTCAGCTTGATCCAGAGAAAACGGAAGTACTCGTGATAGGTTTCCCGAGCCGGAGATGGATATGTTCCACCTATCCTGAACAAGGTCACGCTCCCTGAAGGACTCAGTTCGCAGTTTGGGGTGCTTCGGTGCTTCTGGACTTGCCGCTCCACCTTACATCTCAGGTGGATGCAACGGTCAGGAGCACCTGTTATCAGCTTTGGCTGATACGCCAGCTGCAACCCTACCTGGGCCGGGGGGACCTTGAAACGGTGGTACATGCTCTGGTAACCTCTCGGTTGGATTTCTGCAATGCGCTCTACATGGGGCAACCCTTGCACCAAACTCGGAAGCTACAATTGGTTCAGAATATGGCAGCGAGGCTGGTCACTGGATGTTCCAGGACCAGCCATATAACACCTATATTGAAAGATCTACATTGGCTGCCTATTTGCTTCCGGGTGCAATACAAGGTGTTGGTAATGACCTATAAAGCCCTAAATGGCTTGGGCCCAGGGTACTTGGAGGACGGCCTCTCCCCATACAGCCTGCCCCGCACTCTCAGATCGGGCGAAAAAGATCTATTAAGATTTCCCAAGGCAAGGTTTGTGTCTTCATCACAAAGGGCATTTTCCATCCTGGCCCCTCAGACCTGGAACTCTTTGCCCGACGAGTTCCGCTCAGCAACCTCTCTAGATCTTTTTAGGAAGGATCTGAATACTTTTCTTTTCCATCAAGCCTTCCCCCATGTGCCTTGATGTTATTCTTTCTCTCCCCTGTGCATTTTGGTCAATCCAGCTAATTTGTTATATAGGTTTTTAATTTGGTTTTAGATTGAATGATTGTATGGATTGTTTTTAGAATTTTTGTATTGTTTTTAAATGGTATGGGTGGGTTTTTGTATTGTTGAGCTATGGGTCATCACTTTGTATTGGTTTTGATGATGTTTTTGTAAACTGCTGTGATCTGCAAGGAATAGCGGTCTAGAAATAAATTTTCATTCATTCATTCATATTTATATTAGGGGGTGTCTTGCTTTGTTTCATTTCAGTTGCACAGCTGAATGGGGGAGGCATTTCAGATGAACCCCAAAGTAAATCAAACTAGAATGGAATTATTTTGGACACGGACACACACACTTACCATTCCAGTGTGGTCTGGTGCACATCTTAGCATATCTAGCTTTAAAAAAGTTGTTTTGGAAGGAGGAATCACCTACATCACTTTAAGGAACACTGGCAGTAAATCCTTCTAATCAGACTGTGGCCTGAGACCGATGGGCCGAAAGGGATATGGTGGTAGTGATACTAGGGTCTGCCCGGCAGCTAAAAAAGAACCCAGTTTTCTGGGTTCCTTTTACTCTGGAGGGACGCTGCATGGTTTGGCGGCTGTGGTGTCCCTCCAGAGGGAAATAGGCGGCCGGCAGGCCATCCTTTTGGGGCAGTCTGTCCCAGGCCTCAGCAAAGTAAGTTTCTTTGATTTAGTCACAGCTGTGTTAATCACAACATGTTAGGGAAAACTCTTCAAACAAGTTGGATAATGGCATAAAAATAGTAGATGATAGCCCAGTTCACATACTGTAGAATATGTCACACACACACACCATCTCATTATGAAATCATAGATCTAAACAAAAACAACAAACAGCAACAACGATGCTATATAGAGAATGGCTATGAAATGTTGGATATCAGCTAGAAAAGAGGAGATAGAAACAGAAGGATTAGTTCACTTTTATGACTGGTTAAACTTGAATTCTAACAGGAATATTCCTGTTAGAACAATGGTGAGAGTGGTGTGGCTTTCCAGATGTTGTGGGACTGCAACACTCAGCAGTCCTGGTTGGCTTAGCCAGTGGTGAGGAATGCTGAGAGGCGTAGTACAACAATATCTGAGGGGCTGCATAATTCCCACCTTTGTCTTTGGAGGTGAGAGGTCTCCTCAACATTTTACTACAGGTTTATTTGATCACACAATTACTGAAACATGTGCCTCCTATATGACCCAGGAGCACCACTTTCTAAAGCCTTCCACTGTGGCTGCTGATATTCTTAGTCTAGTGAGTCAAATGCCTCAGGCAGCATATATTACAGGTATATTCCACAGGCTGCTTCTCTGGAACTTCTCAGTCTTAGAAGACAGACACAACATACCGATTTGTCCTCTTTCCCCCACTAGCCTTCTGCTTTAGGTGTGGTGGATAGCAGCACCCTAGTGCAAGTGTTCAAGTAAGAGTTAACTGAAAGTCCTTATCTTCTGTACATGATTTGGGAAGGGGTGTCATCTTGTTCATTGACTCAAGCAGCAAAACAGCTTTGGTCAGATCTGTTCTTGGCTTTTTTGCTACATAGCAAAAAATAATAATAATAATAACAGTTTCTATGCTAACTGCTTTCTCTTCCCCCTAAAACTCAGGACAGTCCACTTTCACTGAACAGTGGAAACAGCTATCACAAGCAGGTCAAGATCACCATCCAGGTTCAAAAATATTCTGAATCTTTTCTGGTTGGTCATCACTCATATTTTGTACATATCTTTGGCTCCTTGCCCCTTGGAGTATACCAGGATCCTACGCATATTAGAACTGCACATTTCTTCCTGGCAGTACACTTCAGCCCTAGGAGAATTTTTTCTCCTAGAACAGATAGATGGATTTCTGTTGCTCATCTAATTTACTCAGTAGACCACTGGAAATTCCATTTTGGCTGGGAGAACATATTATGGAAGGTTCAGAAAGAATGGCACAGTAGATGGAATATCTGACCATGGCTGAAGTAACACTGCAAGACAAATGTCATCATAAACCTGTCAGAAAAATGTCAGGAATACAGAATATCAGTAATTTACACACTTATATGTGATGCACAGGCTTAAAAATGTTTGTTAGTTTGCTTCAAAAGTATTTATATAGCCAGGTTTCATTCACTGGTAGGTTATATAAATAGGGAAGAAAAGAGTAGCAACTGCATATTGTCCTTCCAACATGCCATTTGCTATGGTTTCCACAACTGTTACATGGTCAGGATCCAATGAACAGTAATATTATATATTCTTTTCCATACATCCATGTGTCTACATTTTTGACTAATATTTTCCCACCCTCAGCCAGATGTCACTTAAAAAACAAACAAACCCGAAGCCATTCATGACCAATTTGTACTATAATGTGGGGCAGTTTGGGGCGAGTGTTCAAAGAAGAATAAAAAAGAACCAGCAACGATTTCACGCTATCTCCATTTCCTATGTCTAAAGATGAAAATAAGACACACACAGAGAGAGTTTGAAGATGTGTTTATCATGATTCAGGAAATCCTTTCAAGAAAAATTCTAGGTTGATAAGAATCTTCACAGTTTACAGCTTTCTCTGTACAAAATTCTCATATGACATTTTTGAGAAGAAAATGGTGTTTCTTTGCATAAAATGAAACTGAAAAGAGAGAATATACACATTTTTAAAATAAAAAGTCCCCAAATGTGGCACTTTCTATGCAATAAACATTTTCTTTGTAGAAAATATTTCTTTACAGAAATTATTATTTGTGCAGAAAATGATATTTACTGGGAAAAATACCAAATGAAAATGTAACACGAGTAAGTCTTGAACCTTTTCAGAATTCAATCTTCACAAAATTTGCATGTAATTTTTTTAAAGAGCATTTCTGTGCAAAAAAAAGTGTTGTTTTTTTTAAATGATACTTTTGCAGTAAATAAATGAATAAATCACTAAACTGTGCAGTATTTGAAGACATTTTCATAGCAGCAAGAAAATTGCAAAAATATTGTTTCTTTCAAGACCAGAAATAGTATCTCACCCCTAACTTAGTCAGACCTATTTATCTATGTTCCCAGTGTATGTCTACAGCATTTATCCAGGGGAATCTAAGATCTTCTTGGTTGTTAAAGTATTTCCCATTTAATCTGAAAGAAATGCTTTGGGAATTGATAGGGGTTATAGCAAAGGAATATGCTTAGGACTGGAACACTGGCTACACATTTTAGCTCTCCTCTTTTATGATGTATAGTACTGATTTTACTTCATTCGGTGCTGGATTAATCATATATTCACTTCAGTGATTGGGCCATTAAATCTATTGTACCATTTATGCCTAGACCAGAATTATAGTGAAGAATTCAGAATAAAATGTCAGGGAAATAGTCCCAGTACAACTCCTGATGTATTTTTTCATTGATTTTACCTGAATATGAATGTCTGCTCACCAAATCAGGCAGTAGCCTGTCAGTCATTCTGTGTGTGTGTGTGTGTGTGCGCGCGCGCAGACACACACACATATATATATGAAAAAATCAATTTCAAGGATTAACCATTGGAGAATGCACAGCATCTTGTGCTTTACCTGGAACTGAATGTTTCTTTTGTGAGTCACTCAGCTGGTACCACTTTTGATTTTAAAATACTCCAGAAAGGCTGCACCTGAAAGACATCAAACATAACTTGCTCTAACTGCAATCATTTCAGCTTCTGTGAACCAGTGGGAAAAGATGTTCATCTCACCATCCTACAATCTACAAAGTTTTCAATTTGAGGATTTCCAACTGGGCTACTATGAAGGTTTGTTCTTTTAAAAACACAGCTCAAACAGTCAGGTGAAAGCAACCTTGATTCTATGGCTAAAGTACCTGAAGAATCCTTTAAAATCTCTTTTGGGCCATGCTTTGGATGCCCTGTCAACCACATACCGAGAGATTTTTTTTCACTTCTTTTCTATCAATGTCCCATTATATACTACTTGTTTCTTGCCTTTTGAAAATAAATACCATTTTTAATTAGAAATGGGTAGGAATTCAATTTTGGTGTGAATGTTTCCAAATCACACTTTCTGAACACACATGAAAACATATTTATTACTCTCAACCTCAAAAAAACACATTTCTGAATTTCACAGTCATGTTTCAGTAATGCATGTGTATGTGTGTGTGTATCACCAAAAATACACAGAAGAGGGAAAAATTGAAAAAATGCACACAAAATTTACATGAAAGGAAAAAAAAATACCCATATTACCATGTCCTTTGGGAAAATCCATGTTTTCCCCCTCCCCTATAAAAAAGATGTGCCCAACTGGGAAAGTGCACACAAATGCACATTTCATTTGGCTGATGCTGTCTTGAATAATTTTCAGATTGATAGGATGCAATTGATTCAGGTGCTGAAAATCTGTCAAGGTTGTCAGAACAACTTGTTTTTCTTAACTGCCACAAAGTTGACTTTGCCTTATGATGGCCCTATGAATCAGTCGAGGTATATAAACCGTCAGAAAGAGGTGCATCTCCGATGCCTCTCTTTGCTCCACAGGAGCGTTGCAGCAACCAAATTGTGCGGCGCTCCTGCAGAGCAAAAAAGGAGCACTGGGAAGCGGCTCCTTTTTGTGGTGCACTTCCATGCCCCAAAGCACCAGCGACACTGCGGTGACATCACAACTGTGCCACCCTGTTTGGAGGTAGCGCAGCTGTGACGTCACCGTTACGCACCCAGTCTGGTGGGCGTGCTGCAGCTACGGGCCCCCAATTCTGTCCTCACCTCCTACCCTTGATTTCTGTAGCTTCTTCAGAGTGCTGTGCTGTATGTGTGTGTTTATTGTGTAAATGTGTTTATTTTTTCTGTTAATAAAATGTACTGTGATTTGTAAACTCTGCCTCTGGAGTTTTGTGTGATTTCAGACCACATAAAAGCTGAGATAGATTCCAAACACCAAGCTACCCCAGCCACAGTAAATCTCTCTATTTGAGCTAAGTTTAAATTCCCCTAAATACAGATTGGTGTTGGAGAGTCCTCCCAGGAAACCTCTGCATTGAGGGTAACAAGTCAGTCCTGGTAAGTACTTGGATGAGAGTCCACCCACAAATGCCAAGTGCTGTAGGCTCTATTTCAGAGGAACGAATGGGCAAAACCACCTCTGAGTATTCCTTGCTAAAAGAAAACCCTTTGAAATTTGTCGTTATTATAAGTCAAAGGCAACTTGAGGACATGCATGAGTATGCAGACACACACACACACACACACACAGAGAAACTTATCTACTGACATACACTTTACAATGACTTGACATTTCAAAGGCACCTTTGGTAATGGCTGGTATCCTCTTAGTGACATGCATATGTAAATTGTCCTACAAAAATGGTTGGACATTGTTGTGTGGTGCAGAGATCTACATTCAGAGGATGATTACAGAATTAGAGTTTTGCATTCAGAGCCATAGTTCATGGTACCATTGCTGATTGTATATGCAAGCGCAAATTGAGTATTACAACATGTATTTAACATGTGCTTGCATGTTCAATTGTTCAGTGAGTTAAAGATCATAGATGTAGCTTAGCCACTGTTTAAATACCCCTATAATACTCAGTAACATTTTCCAGTTATACTACCCCCAACACCCAACACATGATGAATACGCTGTAATATTTTGTCATAGATATTTCTGGAACCCCTCCTCACACCTTATGATCTCATCAGTTATCCATGCTTGAATCAAATTCAACAATTTTATTGGCTAAATGTTCACTAATGAATTTTTTACTATTCATCCTTATCTACTGACATACACTTTACAATGACTTGACATCTCAAAGGCACCTTTGGTAATGGAATTTTATTCGGCCTAATTTGTTCAAAAATCATTATCTATGCAGAACTTCCTTGTTCTGCTGCTAGTGTCATTGCTTCAGATAAAGAGGACAATCTTATACTTCTAGGACCTATTGTATTACATGGCTTATCTAGTCTCAACAACCTGCTTGCATATATAGGAATATAATAGAATAAAGTTCAGGGACAAACAGTCCATTAGTCTCTCTGGTTGTTTTACTTTGTTCCTATTTCATAACTTTAAATAGATTGGAGGATTATAACACAATATTGTTTTTTAAATAAGCAACAACAACAACCCTGCAATTATACTCTGGGGGGAAAGCAACATTCAACCAATTTAATGAGCAAGCAAAGAGACTGAGCATTTGATTTTCTCTGTGTGTGTGTGTGTGCATGTGGTCATGTGCGTAAATGAATGTAGGACTTTCCCTGTGCATTATGAGGACAAGAACAGGAAAGAAATTTTGCTAAAACTGAGGCATTGGATTCAGGCATATAGTCTTGTGAGCAATTAAAGCCATTAAAGCCAATACAGTTTATAATGTTGTATGTTACAAGCAGAACCTAATTAAGTGTAATCAGAAAGACAACTTGAAACAAATATATATTTTGGACTACAAGTCCCAGAAACTCACTGCCAGCATGGTCCCTAGGAACTAGCTCTGAATCAGAATGTGTAATGAAAAAATGTGAAACTTTCTGTATTATTCATGTTGGAAACAGTTGATTATATCTCAGTATATCCTGTGTAAGAAAGGCAGAGGAGGATCTATTTTTTCTGTTGTTGTTTGGTTGGTTTTTGTTGGTTTTTGTTGTTGTTCTTTAACAAACTGTGATAACTATTTAAAAATGTTTAAAAATTCATAGTATCTGTTTCAGAAAAACTGAAGTATTTCGCAATCAATCTCAGTAATCATATCAATAAAACATGCATATGAGACATAAGCTCTTGTTGTTATATGGTTTAAAATGAACTCTTGACTTATGGTGATCTTTGGCAAGATGTATTCAGAGGGTTTTGTCACTGTCTTCCCCTAAAGCTGAGAAAATGTGACCTGCCCAAGGTTGTTGAGTATGTTTCCATGGATGAGCTTGGATTTAAACCTTGGAGCTCTAATCAAACACTCAAAACACTACACCACACTGGCTCTCCTATATGCAAGCTCATCATTCTAAAAATTCAGTAAAATTTTGTAGGCTACAACTGTATAACCCTCACTGATATCTAAGGGATTACTTTGAATAGGTCTTAATTAGACTGTGCTGTTTAGGAAATTAAAATTATACCATATTTTCAAGTGTACATCTTTTAATTGATGCTATCTACTCTTTCAGATAAGAGAATGTAGTCTCTATATATTTTCATTCCAACTGTCCGGTTCACTGCAAAAATAAATGCTGATGTTGAACCATTGACTTTTGTAGCAGTAAACTAATACCAAAACCAATTTCCCAGCATGGATGTTTTTCCTCCTAATCTTTTTTTCTTTCCCACTGGAAGCAAGAGGTCACCATCAAATTGCAAGGTGAATCACAAAGTAGATCACATGATGCTGTCTCAGTGATATCTTCCAAATACATCAGCCATTCCATCCCTGAGATTTTAGTTCCATGAACATTATACATGCACACAAACACATGCAAACATGTAATACATACATATATACACACAAGTACACTGAACAAAGGTACAAACTCTCTTGTTAAATGTTTTCATTTGTGATGGGAAGTCATGGCCATTATTTGAAAGAGCTTTCATCTCAAACAGAAAGCAACCAAGCATTGCCGGGTAGCTATTACAGTCTTGCAATTGCTTCTCGTATCTCAATGTGGTATAAATGGCATGGGCGGTTTTCCACAACCTATTTGCTCTTGATTAAACCCGTTCAAGTTTGCTCTCAAATTAAATGAGTTCTGGATTGTGGACATGGTAGCTAAGGCATGACTCATTCTTCTCAGCCATTTCTTTCTGTGAGTGCCAAGGTTAACCAGCTTTTATTATCCCGGTTTAAGGTGGAGCATTTTATGGCACTACCCCATAGTAGTATTGTATTTCCTTATTTGTACCCCAACTTTTTCCTTAAGCTGGAACTCAAGGTGACCTACAAGATAAAAGATTGCTCAATATGTTGTTTTAAGCAGGTACATTTGTCACATTTCTAAATGTTACTGAAATACATATATACATACAGTACATATACAAGCTAGTTCAAACTACAGGTGGATTGACTTAATAAAAGAAGTCATGACCCTGAGTGTATAAGACATTAGCAGAGCAGTCCATGATTAGAGCTCATGAGGTCTTTCATTCATAGGATCACCATAAACTGAAGTCAATTTGATGAGAAATAACAACATATGTATGTTTTTGAGTCTGGAAGCCAGAAAGTATTGGGTTGTTGTGCTAGATACATAAAAAATTCTGAGTGTTTTGTGCTTTGTTTTTGTAGGTTTTGTAGTTGTTCAGATTGCAGTGCTGAATTTCAACTCAAAATTCAAAATTCTGATTTTAAAAATTATTTTTTTCAAAAAAAATCAAAATTCTTAATGAAGTTTCCAGAAAACAAGAAGAAGTGTTATGACTCATTAGAAAACTGAGATAGATACTTCAAAATCTGATAGCCAGGTTTTGGTTGACATTCTTGTCCCATTGGCCAACGCTCCAAAGAGGGCTGGCCTCTTGGAAGTAATTAAGGGGGAACTTCCTCATCTCATTGGGACAGTGTAGTAATTGCTCCACAATTTGATGGAAGGGTGTGTTGTTGTTGTTGTTATCACGCTTGAATCATAAAATCATAGAGTTGGAAGAGACCATAAGGGCCATTCAGTCCAACCCCCTGCCATGCAGGAAAGCACAATCAAAACACTGCCGACAGATGGCTATCCAGCCTCTGTTTAAAGACCTCCAAAAATGAGAGTCCACCACTCTCCAAGGCAGTGTGTTCCACTGTCAAACAGCTCTTACTGTCAGGAAGTTCTTCCTAATGTTTAGATGGAATGTCTTTTCCTGTAGCTTGCAACAATTGTTTCAAGTCCGAGCAGAGGACAAGCTTACTCCAGCCTCAATATGACACCCCTTCAAATACTTAGACAGGGCTGTCATATCACCTTTTAACTGTCTCTTCTCCAGGCTAAACATCTACAGATCCCTAAGTCTCTCCCCATAGGGCATGGTTTCCAGACCCTTTACCATTTTAGCAGCCTTCCTCTGGACACATTCTTAAGGGGGGGAGGGATAAAGTGTTTTTAATTGTCATATTTTATATTTTACTGTTGTTAACTGCCCGGATTGGTTTGCCAGAGGGCGGTATACAAATAAATATTATTATTATTATTATTATTATTATTATTATTATTATTTAATTGTGGTTATCAGTTTCAAATCAAAATTTCAAACAGAGGGTTTCCTAGCTTCCAAATGGGAGATCCATAACATTGCTTTTTACTGTTGTTGTTTTAATAATAATAATTATTTATTTATTTATTTATTTATATCCCGCCCCTTTGAGGTCAATTGGGGCGGCTAACAGCAATAAAATACAATACATTGTACAGTACATCAAAATTCCCTTTCCCCCTTAAAAATTTATTAAATCAATTATAATTAAACCAACAAATTAAACAACATTAACACATAAACATTATTACAAGACAAAAACAAAACAAAACGAAACAAAACAAAACAAATAAAACAGTAAACTACGGTAGCATTTCCAGGGAGGACCTTGGGGACTCTCATCAGAAGAGGGTTCTTAAGGCCGGGGTTATCTATCCCAGAAAGGCCTGCCAGAAGAGATCCATCTTGACAGCCTTTTAAAAGCTGTCTAAAGATGTCAATTGACGGATCTTGTCCGGCAGGTCGTTCCATAATCTGGGGGCGACAACAGAAAAAGCCTTCTGGGAGGTAGCCGAAAGCCTAGATCTTTGAGGCTGCAGCAAATTCCTCCCAGAGGACCGGAGTGTGCGGGGAGGATTATATGGGAGGAGGCAGTCCCTGAGATAGTTTGGACCCAAGCCATTTAAGGGCTTTAAAGGTGATAACCAACACCTTGTACTGGGCCCGGAAACTAATAGGCAGCCAGTGGAGGGACTTTAATACCGGAGTAATATGGTCCCTCCTCGATGTTCCTGACACTACTCTGGCCGCCATGTTCTGCACTAATTGCAGTTTCCGAATCAAGCACAACGGTAGTCCCATGTAGAGCGCATTACAGAAATCTAGACGTGAGGTTACCAGCACGTGTACAACAGTCTCGAGATCCCTTACTTCCAGAAAAGGGTGCAGCTGGCGTATCAGCCAAAGCTGATAACAGGCGCTCTTGACTGTTGCATTTATCTGATTTATCATCAGGAGCGATGAGTCAAGGAGCACCCCCTGACTGCGAACACAGTCACTAGAGGAGAGTGTGACCCCATCCAGGACTGGAAGTTGCAGCCCAATTCTTGGTTTTGGGGCCGCTACCGTGAGCAGCTCTGTCTTGTCAGGATTCAGTTTCAATCTGTTTTTCCTCATCCAGCCCATTACTGCTTGGAGACATTCATTGAGAGAGGAGATGCCATTAGAATTCGAGGCCAACGAACAAGACATGGAGAAATAGATCTGGGTGTCATAAGCGTACTGATAACACCCAGCTCCACAACTCCGAATATTCTCACCCAGCGGCTTCATGTAGATGTTAAATAACATCAGGGACAGTATAGCACCCTGTGGAACCCCACATGTGAGCTCCCTTTTACTGGAGCAGCTGTCCCCGAGCAGCACCCTCTGGGATCTGCCCGAGAGGAAGGATTGGAACCACTGCAATGCAGTGCCTCCGATACCTAACCCCCTCAGGCGGTCCAAGAGGATGCCATGATTTATCATGTCGAAAGCCGCTGAGAGGTCTAGGAGCACCAACAGGGTCACACTGCCCCTGTCGATGCTCACACGCAGATCGTCGGTCAAGGCAACCATGGCAGTCTCAACCCCAAAGCCTGTCCTGAAGCCAGTTTGAAATGGGTCTAGATAATCGGTTTCATCTAAGACAGCTTGGAGTTGAAGAGCAACCGCTCTCTCGATCACCTTGCTCAAAAATGGTAGTAAAGAGACAGGCCTGTAATTATTCATATCCAAGGGTTCAAGGGAAGGTTTTTTCAGAAGCGGCCTAACAGCCGCTTCCTTCAAACAAGATGGAATATGTCCTTCCCTGAAGGACACATTGATGATATCCATAAGGAACATCCTCAATGCATCCCCCCCCCCCCCCGGACAGCCAGCCATGATGGGCAAGGATCGAGAAGACAATTTGTTTTCCTCACCCTACCAAGGAGCTTGTCCATGTCATCAGTACTTACAGTTTACAGTTGATCCAGAATAACTTCATCTACAGAGTCGCTGGACACCTCGTCTATGGTTTCTGTTAAAATATTGGTGTCTAAGTCGGCTCTTATCTGAGAGATTTTATCTACAAAGAAGTTATTAAAAGCATCGCAGCAGGCCGTCGTCAGGTTAAGTAAAGGATTTGGCGCAGGGGACACCTGCGTCAGCTCCCTCACCACCCTAAACAGCTCTGCTGGACAGTACTCTGCAGACGCAATACATGCAGAGAAGAAGAATCTCTTCACTGCATGTATTGCCTCCCGATAGGACCAAAGAAAGTTCCTATGGCAAGTTCTGTCAGATAAGAGTCGAGTCTTTCGCCACTTGCACTCTAGTCGTTGTCCAAGCTGCTTCATATTCTGAAGCTCTGGTGTATACCATGGCTTACGGTTTGAAGCGGAATGGCAAGGACACTTGGGAGCGATCGTGTCGATAGCCCTGGGGAGATTGGTGTTCCAAGTATTAACCAAAGCATCGGCAGGATCACCGGCATTCCCAACCATTAAACCCTCTAAGGCTTTCTGGAATCGAGTTGGTTCCATTAGCCTTCGAGGGCGGACCATTCTAATGTTTCCACCACCCCCGGTGGGGCAGATACAGGCTCTAAGTTCCATCTTGACCAGGAAAAGAACTTTGAGCTGGAACAGACGGGCCTTTAAAGCCAACGTCCAGGCGGCTTTGGAGGATGATGTTTAGACACCACATGTCTTGAAGCCATCCAGAAGCTGCCTGGAAGTCTGGTGGGCAGATATGGGCAGCTTCAAGGCAATCTGCCGGCACAGCGTTTACATGTTGCATGCTGTCAGAGCAGTTTGAAGCCACCATGGGGCCACAGCTGAGAGGAAAAAGGTAGCTTTTTGCCAGCCGAGAAAGGAGTGGCTCTTTGGCGCTTTTTTTTCTGCTCTCATCAAGGTGGATTGGGGCCACAGTGTGTGTTCGCTGTGGCCCCAATCTATCTTCGGTAGGGGTGGCTTCAATCCCCTCCTTCCTGATGGTCTCTTTCCCCCCTTTGACATACTGATCAGCTGACCCCGTGATTGATTGATGTTAATGTTTTTAGGTTTTTATGTTCTTGTTTTTATTCTTTTAACTGTGGTTTTTAATGGTGCAGTAATAATGCTGCAATATTGTAACTGTAATTTTAACTTTGCTGTGATCCCGCTTTGATCCATTGGGAGAGGCGGAAAGATAGAAATAAAAATTATTATTATTATTATTATTATTATTATTGCTGCTGCTGCTGCTTAGGAAAAGAGAGGAGGGCTTAGGGACTATTGCTAACATTTTTGAGGGCAAAAGAAGGATGAAAAAATGGAACAGGGCTCTCTGAGGTACAGCTGGTTAAATTCCTGGATTGTTTGTTTTTAGAAAAAATAAGATGCAAAAGCAAGTGGCCCAGTCTTAGCGTGTTGGATACATACCTGGCTAGCAATGAGTACTATAAACCAGAAAAAGATGAGGGCTTGTTTGAACACTGCTGCTAAGATGCTAGTGGCACCAAAAAAGCATGAAATGAGAACAGGGTTAAGATACTGTTACTAAGATTTCTGAGGTTTTATATACATAAAATAGGGAAAATAGGAAAGGGCTCTCTGAGATAGTTCTGGTAACATTTCTTAGGTAAAGAAAAAAGGATAACACCCATGAACTCTTTTGAGAGTAACAGAAACATGCCTGGGCAAGGTGAAGGTACACTTCGACTAGCAGGCAATATGAAATTTATCTCAGTCTTCTTTTTCCATTCATAACTGCACATACATATGTACTTCAGCTAGTTTATACAAGGTGGGGGCAAAGCTTTTGTAACCAGTAAATAATGCCTTGCACTTGATAAAGCCTTACATCTGGGCACGTTTTCTGCTAGAGTGAGTGGTGCATATGCATTGTTTGCTGACACCATGCTTCATTGAGTAATATCCTGCAGATACATAGCTCTTTATAAAAACATTTATGGCAGACACATGTGATTCCATAATGCAGCAGAGTACAGAACTGAATTATAGCCTTTAGAATCATAGAATCATAGAGTTGGAAGAGACCACAAGGGCCATCCAGTCCAACCCTCTGCCATGCAGGAAATCTAAATCAAAGCATCCCTGACAAATGGCCATTTTAAAAAGTTTGTTCCACTGTCGAACAGACCTTACTGTCAGGAAGTTCCTCCTAATGTTGAGGTGGAATCTCTTTTCCCGTAGCTTGCATCCATTGCTCGGATCCTAGTCTCCGGAGCAGCAGAAAACAAGTCAGCTCCCTCCTCAATATGACATCCCTTCAAATAGTTAAACAGGGCTATCATATCACCTCTTAACCGTCTCTTCTCCAGGCTAAACATCCCCAACTCCCTAAGTTGTTCCTCATAGGACATGGTTTCCAGACCCTTCACCATTTTGGTAGCCCTCCTTTGGACACGTTCCAGTTTCTCAACATCCCTTTTAAACTGTGGTGCCCAGAACTGGACACAGTATTCCAGGTGGGGCCTGACCAGAGCAGAATAGAGTGGCACTATTACTTCCCTTGATCTAGACACTATATGTCTATTGAAGCAGCCTAAAAGTGCATTGGCCTTTTCAGCTGCAGCATCGCACTGTTGACTCATGTTCAACTTGTGGTCTACTTGGACTCCCAGATCCCTTTCACACGTAGTCTCGTTTAGCCAGGTGTCACCCATCCTATATATGTTCGTTTCATTTTTCTTCCCTAAGTACAGTACCTTACATTTCTCTGTGTTGAAATTCATTTTGTTAGCTTTGGCCCAACTTTCCAATCTATTAAGGTCATTCTGAAGTTTGATCTTGTCGTTTGGGGTATTAGCTACTCCTCTTAATTTGGTGTCATCTGCAAATTTGATAAGTATACTCCCAGTTCTGTCATTCAAGTCTGTTTAAGGGTTGGGCACAAAATGTACCATGTCTAATATCAATTGGCTCTATGGAACTGACATATATCCTTGCACTATCACCTATGTGGTGAAAAAGAAAACAAATACACATACTTAACTATTTAAATTATATTCAATAAATGTGAGAATCCTATTGTTCTGAAACATAAAAGATATGAAAATATAAGAACTAAAAGGTATAGTTAATTACTCAGTAAACAATGGAATCCTATACCAAATTATCCTGAAATAAGGCCCAACGATTAAGACCCAAATGGACATCAGAGTAAACATACTTACAATTACACAGAAAATCAACAATGTTGTGCTAAGACAGGGGTAGGCAACCGACGGCCCGCGGGCCGGATGCTGCCCGGCAAGGCCTTGGGACCAGCCCCAGCCCAGTCCTGCCGCCGATTGCCACCAGAGCCTTTGGCCTCTCGCGTGAGGGCGTAGGGCCTTTGGCCTATCAGGAGGAGGCGGGCAAGGGGGGGCAAGTGGCGGGCAAGGGGGGCAATTGTCTATAAAAACCTCAGTAACATGCATTTATATTAACATTTTTTTAAAAAATTAGCAAATTTTTTTGTGTGTCCTCCATTTTTAAAAAGTGTCCTCCATTTGAAAAATTTGTCCTACATTTGTCCCGGTTTATTTATTTATTTAATTTTTAAAAGAAATTATTTAATTATTTATTTTTTGGCTTCGGCCCCCCAATTGTCTGAGGGACAGCAACCCGGCCCCCAGCTCACAAAGGTTTCCTACCCCTGTGCTAAGACATGCTTTTCTAACTGACAGATAATGAAGTTTCAGAAGCAAGCTGAATGTTCCATTTTCAGACCACCAAATCCTGAAAACTTCAAGAGGGGATTTGGAAAATTTTTGATTGTCACAACAAAAAAGAAAAATTAGCGTGCAGGCCTATAGATATTTTTATGTGAGTTAGAACCAACTAAACACAACAGAACATTTGTGTAACATTGGACCTGAACAGACAGGCTAAAATAAAGCTGCTTTGGGTCACTTTTGAAGTATGCTGTTTAAAAGATACATGCATCCTAAGAGTCCAGAAGCCGCTCCAAAGCCATTCTTCAGTCCTAAGTCCTGGAGTGCAGCTTTGGCACAGCTTCTGGCATCTTAAGAAGTGTGTGTCATTTAAACAGCATACCTCCAAAGTGACTTGAAGCAGCTTTATTTTGGTATGTCTGTTCAGACCCATTCTTAGGCTTACTGTGGCATGTTAGCTACTGTATGTCTGGTACTCTGGTTGGCAGTTGTATATATATTATAATCTGAACATTCCCTGTCATGAGGTAATTGCATTAAATATAAAAAATCAAAAGCTGAATAAACATTTGTTCATGTGAGTGAGCTGGACAGTTGTATGGAATTCAAATGCAGAAGGACATAGTTGAGAGGTAGAGCATGGCTTGTATACAGAAGGTCCAGTTTAATCCCTTGGAATTAGTTCCTTAGGGCACAGTCATCCTGATTAAAAAGATCAGAAAGTCACAGATTTTGTTCCTGTTCTTTCCAGTTTTAGTTTTGAGATACATATATGTTTTTTTTTTTTGTCCCATAATATTTTCCATAATCTCCCAGTGGAATCAGAAACTTGTTATTCCATTTCTACAGGTCAGTTTATTTTAACCCAGTATAAAACCAGGAAGAAAATCTGAATGCAATCTTTGAATCTCCAGGAATGGTGTCAAAAGAATAGGTTGAAATTTTTTGATTCACTGCCAATCAGCGTAGACCAGATGTGAAAACCTTATAGCCATCCAGATGTTGTTGAATTGCAATTCCAAGCACTCCTGGCTAGCATGCTTGGGAGTTCAGCCTAACAATGTCTGGAAGGCTGCATGATTCCCATTTCTAGTAAACAATATTAAGATAGATGAATCGGAGGTTAGATTAAACAATTTCCCATTTTTCATTGTAAATATAAAACTGTATCCAATAACACTGTGTCACTTTCCTTTCTCTCCTGTTTGGTGTAAAATATGATAACAATACTATGAATCTAGTGATACAATTGGCACATTTTATAGTTGATGTCAAAGTTTCATTAAGTTGCTTGTCTGCATAAAGACTCCTCTATCCATTGATCTTTTGTGTTGCATAAATTTAGCACTTTTCTGATGAAAAGACTGTGTGAGAGTAATGGTTTAATAACAAGGCATCATTGATCATATTGACTGGCTCTTAATATCCTGGCTCACTGGTTTGTCAATATGTTTGCTTATTTAATAAGCTGCCTGTTTTCAAACAGATGTACACTTGTTACTATTTATGTTTGCTTTCGATAAGAGAAAGGGAACTACTGCTGGCCTATGATGGAAACCATGCCAGGGAGCCATGATAAATTTGGAACAATGGACCAAGATATAACTTGGTGGTTCTATAAACACTAAAGGCTCATCCAAGAAGAGTCCATTTTTTGCCACACAGACACAGCTCTGGTACATCTTCAATATTTGTTCCAGATGGTGGAAAAAAACAATGGATCAGTATTTTGAGTGGCAGGAAGGCCTGGGAAAGTAGGGAGAGAAGAAGAATGCCTTCTTATCAGTACTTTCTGAGGGGGATAATCACTGCTCTCTGGTGTGACTTCCTTCTATACTTAAGTATCTTCTTGGAGCCTGGTTATGGCAAACCTTTCTTAGATCTGTAGACTGATCTACTTCTTACATCAGGAATGGAGAAGGTTTGTATGTTATGGGGGTTGCATCTACATTGTAGAGATAATGCAGGTTGACACCACTTTAACTGCCATGGTTCTACCCTATATAATCTTGGGATCTGTAGCTTTGTGAGGCTTTGTCAGGGAAGGCTAAATATCTTGTAAAACTACAAATCCCAAGATTCCATAGGGCGCAGGTACATCACTTAAAGTGATGGAAAGCTGCATTATTTCTACACTATAGATGCAGCCTGGGCTGCAGTTCCTAGCACCCCTCATCTTGGCTGTGTTGGCTGGGACTTATAGTCATTTAAGTCCAACATGATCTGACAGGCTTTAGTCCCCTACATTATGCCAACAATGATTTCCAAGGGCATTTTCCATTTTCCCATTATATGCTAAGTTCATATTTTCATGGCAACCTACAGTGCAGCCCTTCTCTGCCACTGTCTGCAGCAGTAGCTGACAAAAGCTGCAACTATCTTCCATGAAGGTTGAAGAAGAAGCAGGAAGCATCTTGGTATGTAGTATCGTGACAGAAAAGACATGGAGATGCAGCTGCTCTGAAGTCCTAAACTGGTGCTCACACTTGCTCCCTCCATTTTGTTTAGCTCTGTATTCATCCTGACAGTCAATTCAGATTGTGACTTGGATTAAATTTTTGCTTCCACTCTTGGCTTTCGCAGAACCTGAACTGATCTGTTGAGGGATTTGGAGATGAGTGATTTGTCATTCTTGTTTAAATAATTGTTCACACTTCCAGGAAGAAGAAAAGGATAGATGTTCATTGGGTTTACTGTGGAGCATGCACAGACTCCTTTGGAATGGAAGTCTTCTAATGACTTGACATTAAAATATTGGAGCCCTTTCAGAATTCAAACTCTGGGCTGAACTAGGCTCACTTTAAGTCCTATGGCTTGTTAGAAGGGGTTCCTGAGACATGTGCAGCCAGCTGCTGGCTACCTATTTGCTGTGGCTTACAAAAAACATGGCATGGCTTAGAAACAGTTCCATGGGAATCCCTTCTCAGAATAAACCCACATTGCTTGCTCCCCCCCGCCCAGCAGATCCTGTGTAGATAGTTTAATAGTGTAGCTCTTGTGCCTTGGCTGCATGAGCCTAAAGTGCCATTTTCCTCCGATTCTGGTATTGTCCATTTCAGATGATGAACAGTCAAACCTCAGTTCTGATATGAGCAGTCCAGATGATGTCCGACATGTTTCACATCAGATCCATAGTAAAACCACCTTAAACAGCAGTAAAAAAACTTACACTGGATCTTCCCAGAGACCTCCCTTTCTGTGCCACAGTGGCTGTCTTCATGAGCATCCTCCTGAATTGCCCTTCTGCCTTTAACCTCTGGAGGATGCTTCCCTGGGGTCCTGGAGGATGCCTTTCTTCTTGTACATCTGCTTTTAGGGGTATAGTTGGATTTCTTTTTTCCAGCCATAGTTGGCCTCCCCAAGTCACAACATGGTCATGAAGCTCTCCCCCTCCCCTCATTTTAAGTCCTGCAGGAAAGGAGAGGAAATGACATGGAGTATCCCTGGGCAGAAGTTTATTTTTTCTTATGCAGGATCTTGGTCAACATGTATTACTTCTCTATACCCTAAGGTAAATATGCATTCAAGGTGTAGACTATTTAGCAGATGTGTGTGTTTTTAAAATAGCTACCAGCCTATTCCGCACAAGCGTAAAGTGCATCCTGGGGACGTACTAGGGTTAGGGAAAGTGTGTGACTTACGCATGCACCTAACCCTAGTACGTCCCCAGGACGTACAAAATGGCAGCAACCGTTCCACACGGGGGCCGCCATGACTATGTCATGACCGCACCGCCTCCAAACGGGGCGGCACAGAAGTGACGTAGTGGGGCCGTGCAAGGGCGCCTGGGGTGCCCTTTCCATGGCCCAGAAGGAGCTCTGTTTCAGAGCTCCTTCCACGATTTGCGTCGCTGGCGCAGCCTCTACATGGCTGGGCCAGCAACGCAAGGCAGAAAGGGGCCGAGTGGCCCCTTTCTGCTTGTCCACGCCGCCATTGGGTGACCTTGGGGCATGAAGCCCCAAGGACACCCCTTTCCAGGCCGCAGGGAAGCGGGCTTTTGCCGCTTCCCCGCGGCCTGGAAAGTGGTGGATCGGGGCCTCAGAGGCTGCCGCTGTGGCAGCTGAGGCCCCGATCCAGCGGGGAAAGGGCCAGTTACAGACCGCCACAAACGAGCGGTCTGTAACGCGCCCACAGCTAACTGGGGCCCGTTCTGCACAGGCACCTTAGTACGTGCTCGGCACATACTAGGGTTAGGAAGGGGCGTCCTTTCCGGACGCCCCTAACCTTACTATGCACCAATAGCGTACAAAATGATGGCGCCCATTCTACATGGGCGCCACCATCTTGACATGCCGGACGTTTAGCGTCCTCACGTCGCAGCTCACTTATGATGCTGCAAGTGCACCATTGGCGTCTTGCAGCATCATAAGCGCAATGGAAAAAGAAGCCGCTTTTTGCAGCTTCTTTTTCTGCCACCAGGAACCTTCGCTGTTTTGAAGCTGAGGCTTCCTGGCAGTGGAAATGGAGGTGCCAGCAGACCGCCCAGGTTTACTTTAGCATTCAAGAGTTTAGATAAGATTTTGTTCAACTTTCTTCCTGGAGTCCCATCTGTCAAAAGGAAATTCTATTTGAGTTCAAAGAGCCTTACTTCCAGATACCTGAGTACACAATTATAGCCTTTATTTCACATCATTTTTGCCCATTTGTATTTGTTTTGCCTGAGGATATGGAGAGAAGATAAATAAACTAAGAATTTCTCTAAGAACACCTTGCACTGAAAAAACATTCTCCTTCTGTTTTGTGATCATGGAAAAACAGAAACACCTGGTGGAGAGATTGTTAGTAGACAAGAGACTGGTGTTTCCCAACATTTTCATTTGGTGTCCCCATTTAAGTCACTTTTGTGTATGATTAAAGAGAAAGAAAACCCCAAAGAATCACTATCATTTCTATGTTTAATAAAGGCTATTGTCTTAAATCAAGCCACATTATTGGTCCATTTAACTCAGTTTTGTCTGTCATGATGAGTTACTGTAGCCTTCTAGCTGTTTAGGTTTAAAATCTCATCAGCAATTTCCCCAAAACAAATCTTGTCTAAAATGTCTTAGTTTTCACTTTCTTAAATGAAAATGTAACACAACATTAAAAATATTTGTGAAAACTATAATCAGTCTAGGGCTGCTGCCACACTTCATAATTAACACAGTTTGACACTATTGTAATAACCATGGTGCCATCCTATGGATTCTTGTAGGTTTTTTAGGCACCAGAGCTCTCTGATGAAGAAGGTTAAATATCTCAAAAAACTAAAAATCCCGGAATTTCAAAGCATTAAGCCATGGCAGCTAACAACATAGCAAACTGCATTAATTCTGCAGCCTAAGATATGTTTAAGGCTGTAGTCTTAGAATACAGTAACTGATAAGTAAGTTGGACTGGAATTGGTGATATTTGCTTTTAAATAAATGTATTATTGATTGGGGCTGAACATGACATTTTTCAAATGGTTTCTCTAATCCTGAGTTTCACTGATTTTTTTTTTAAAAGGTGGATGTTTTCCTAGTTTCTCCTAAGGTTTCCAGTATGTTTACCATATGTGACAAACATATGGCAAAGCTTTATAACAGTATTCAGAAGCAAGAACATGGCAGTTTCTTACAGAGTTGTCATTACGGGGGAAAGTTGCTTCAGGATGACAAACAGCTGTTTTTATAAATGTTGTCCATATTGAAAATGAACACCATTATTTATGATATAGTTATTGCTGATATTGCTAAAATAAGTAAATTTATCAAGGTCTTGCTTGTTTGAGCAGCTGTGTGAGAAAAATGGAAGAAAAGTTAGTTTGCACAACTCTTGGGTGATAGATGGGATCCTGTTGTTTAGTTCCCACTAGAGTAGACCTAGTTAGTCAACACATAAATCCCATTGATTCAGTGGATCTACCATACACAGGACTAACCATAATATACTCTATTTGAACAGCATGGTAGTATATTCAAGTACATGAATTGCTTATCTCATTTTTCAATACTGAAAAATATTAGATTATTTGCTTTTCATAAAACAAGATGTAAAAGTGATGCTAGAATCAGTGCACTTTAATATTGCTATTGCTTTAATTGCTAAGATAAAGCACTGATCCAAATAATATATAAGACATCTGTATATTGGGCAAAGATGAGGTCTGTTAAACAAGCTTTTGTTACTCAGCTCCTTTTCAACATTGTATTGCAAAGAAAATTGAATAATCAGAAAATGTACAATATAGTTTGAAACAGTATATTGTACAGTACTAGACTGATACAGTCATACTAGATCAAAGTAAATAAGATTGGGTGCAATTTTTCTATAGAAATAAGTCAATAAATATGAAATATGATGGCATCTTTCCACTGATGAACATAAATTCAGCTGAAGAAAGTTCCCCTTTTCACTGCATCTGCATTTCATAAACATAACTCCTTGCTGTCTTGCTTGCCATACATTTCTGGTGGAGTCCTAACAAAAAAATCCAGAAAAAAAAATGAGAGAAAAAAAAATTAACATCTTAAAATGTAGGCTTGTGACTCTAACATCATCATATTTCCCTCCTACTGTATGATTTTTACCATCTTTGCCTGATAAAGAAACCAGTAGAGGTTGAAAGTCTTGCTTCATTTATTTTGTGCATTTTGGTTGGTCCAATAAAGGTAACATTTTGTGGATATTGGCTGTTATTGTACTTTTTTTAATGACCAACATATCTGGATATATTTTTTTTGCAAGTTAGTTATCCCTTTTCAGCAGAATCTGGGCTGTACAAAGTACCTTTAAGGAGTCTTCATTCCTGGGACATAACAAATGCCATTAGATTTCTGGACAAAATAGATCCAACAGGAAAGAGTGTTCTATATTATTCAGCCACAGAAATTCAAAGTGGTGTTTGTCAGATTGCATTACACAGTTCTGTTTGTCGGACAAGCTCTTTAAAAATGAAGATTTCATTAAGGAAGCAATAGCATTCAAATGTCTTGCTCTCCAAAAATGAATAATCTGTTTCAAAAAAAAAACCAAAAAACATTTTACTTAGATCATTCAACAAGATTGCCTGCAATGGATGTTCATTAAGTATTTTAAATTTGCTGCCATTCAAGCACAAGTGTGGTGGTGGAGGAGGGGGGGTCTACAGTGGTTTGATCAGTTATCAAAAGATATATTCACTATATAAATAGAGTTCTGGAGAGTAAGGAAGGATTTTGAAACTCCCAAGAACTTTCCTGAATGCAAAGTACTCAAGTACAGTATTCTCTCTTCCACATAATTACAATCAACAGCTATTTGAGAAGAACAATCTTACCAGCACCACCACCATTGAAAATTCCAGGTTTATTGCTTTTTGCTCTTTAAATTCCAGAGCCTTGTTCTTTTTGTCCTGCACACCACCCTCAATGCTGGTAATAAGTATGTTTCAGCAGTTTCTGTGAGGATCTCACTTTAATCCTATCTTGTCCTGCTCAAGCACTCCTTTTGATTAAAAGCATTTCACAGGATTTAAAGCATTCTACTGGAATTGTTTGAACTTCACCAAAGGCCAGGCTGGTGTCTTCACAGCTGTTTCATCATAACAGTATTTAAGCATGAGGTGGTTTCAAATAAATCATTGTGACATGGGGAAAAATTGGGAATGGTAGGCTTGTGGAATTAATTTTCACATCTGAGTTGCTCTGTCATACTAAAGTCATAAATAAAGTGAAAATACTATGCACATTACATATAATAGCTTTTATGGCTTATTTCTCAAGTACCACCTGTAGCTTAGAGATGCCCTATTAACTCACTGTTCACCCTTACTGGATGCCCATTTATTCTGAATGCTAACATAGATTCTTGAAATTGTAATGTATTCAAACTGCCAGATTTTTATGTTGGTTTAGTTGTATGTTCCCTTCTAACAATGTTTTGTGGTGGAGGAGAAATTTATATTCTAGATACAGAGAGGTATGGGATGGCAACACCATCAAAACAGTGTCTGACAGTCCAGCTTCTGCATTTCCTGTAAGTGGATAGGAGAAGTAACAGACATTGTATCAGAAGGGGACAGAAAAAGAACTTGATTGTCTCTAAGGCCCGTTATAGACCGCCCAAAAGGGGCGGTCTCAGGCCGCTGCCGGTTGCAGCGTGGAGGAGCCGCTCCTTCCAGCAACCTGGAAGAGACGTCGCAAGTGCCAAAGTGCGTACTCGTGATGTCTCTTTTGGGTTGGGATGTGCGGACGCAGAGCGTCCGCTACGTCAAAATGGCGGCGCCCATCTGTATAGGGCGCCACTATCTTGACGTATCGGTTACGCGCGAGGGGCAAGGCGCGTCCGGAAGCGACGCCCCTCGCGCGTAATTGCAGCGCAAGGACAGCGCCTCTTAGGCCCGTCTATAACGCGCCTAACAGAAACAGGAAAGAAGGGAACTAGCAATAGATTTCCCCCCTAAATAACAGTTTCTCTATACCTTAAATATGTTATATAATCTCTAAATGACAGAACAGTAGGTGGGGTACTATATTAGATGGAGTTCAATAGTTGGACAAAGGTTCTCCTCCATATTCTTCTTTCAGTGGTTCCTTTTCATTGTCTCTCCTAACTATATCTATAGAATATTCTAGGCTACATCTTCTCCATCTTACTCAGATTCTAAGAATCTTTTCCCAACTGCCATACCTACAACATCTAGTTAGGGTTAAAAAGAAAGAAAAAAGGCAGAGCTCTGGGAATTCTAGGGCCATCAACTGAGGCTGAGAGACACCAGGCTGGGAAGGTACCTATCTCCCTTTAACATCTGCCTGGACTCAGCAGCAGAGGCATAGCAACAGGGGTGTTGTTTTGAGCAGCACTCTATAAAGGTGCCCCACCTCTAGAAACACCAGGCCAGCAACTGAAGCTGAGAGACAGCAGGTCAGCAATTTAATGCCGTCTCCCCAGCGCTCCGGAAGACTGCTCCAGCTTGCCCAGGGTTCCAGCTGTTTTGGGGGCATGGCAGGAGAGTAGCATAATTAATGCCAGCTCCCCAGCCCTCTAGAAGACTTCTCCAGCCTGAGAGGAATGTTATTATTATTTTTATTATTAGTTAATGCTTGAGGGAGTATAAAGTCTCTCGTTATTATTGTCATCTTGCATTTTGCACTGTATTGTATTCCTGCTGCCAGGAGAGAGTTAGACATTGTCAGTTTTTGCTATTTATTGCTATTATGATTTGTTTTGTTATTTTTGTTATTGTTATTTGCTATGTTTTCTGGGGATTAATTCTAAATTGTATTTGATATGTTAATTGTTATGCAGCTTTTATTGCTATTATTATTATTATTTGGCTATGCATTCTTTTTACTATTTATTACTATCGTAAATTGTTATGTTATTTTTATTCTATTTTCATTGCTATGTATTTTCTTGCTGTTGTAACCCGCCCAGATTATTTGTGATTGGGTGGGCTATAAATAAATCATCATCATCATCATCATCATCATCATCATCATTTTTTTAGTTCAAGGGAAGTTATGCGATAAAGAGGTTACCCTTGGCAGCTTTTATGTTTCCAACTCCGGTCAGGCAGATTTTCTGAAGGGATTCCTATGGATACTGAGGGAAACAGCTAGGGGAGACATCCTTATAGGAGGGGACTCTAACTCATGTCTTGATCCTGAGTTAGATAGATCCTACCACCCTAAAAATAAGAAGAACAAATCCTCTGTGCTCCCTATCCATGATCTGTTCAAACTAAACCTGGTAGATCCATGGCGAACTCTTCATTCTACTGATCAAGATTACACCTTCTTCTCCCCTGTACATAATACTTATTCCAGAATAGCTCAATTTTTTATAAGTAGCGGTTTAATTCCACAGATACTAGGGGCATCTATTGAGCCTATCCTATACTCTGACCATGCACCAATCGCCCTTGACTGGAGTATAGGTGAAAATAGCCATAATCTGGTGGTTTAATTCTTATTTGCTCAGTGATGAGCAATTTAAACAATTTATTGAAGCCATTCAGCATTTTTATGAAGACAGCTCTACCCTGGCAATGTCAGACTCCCTTCTTGGGACACATTGAAAGTGGCCCTACGAGGCCTATTTATTAAAGAAGGAGCCCACCGAAAGCACTTACAAGAAGCAAGATGAGGGTCACTCCTGAATGAGATAATAGAATTAACACACCTGCATAAGAGTTTGCAAGACAAGTCTCACTGGGTACTTTAGCTCCAGAAAAAGGCTCTCTTGGAAGAGATTGATTCGTATCAAATTCGGAAAGCAATATTTCACACAAAAGCTAGGCTCTATGAATTTGGTTATAACAATTCTAAATTAATGGCAAAAATAGTAAAAAAAAAAGGGGGGGGCAGAAAGGTTAACTCCATGTATTTGGTCTTCAGAGGGTAAAATTTATAATACTCAATTTAAAATTTTAGAGGAATTTCGTAATTTCTATGTTAAATTGTACTCTTCTGATCAAGCAGGCGACCATGAAAATACCCAATTAGTTAAGTCCCTAAATATTAAAAAACTCACAGAACATCACACTGCCGCACTTAACAAAACCATCACTAACAAAGAATTAGATAATGCCCTCAAACGGATCTGGCTGGGGAAATCCCTGGGTCTGGATGGCTTTACAGGGGAATTTTATAAACTCCTTAAAGACTGCCTTAGTCCACATTTAGTAGCGTTATTAAATGTGATTTTATTGAAAGGAAAAGTGCCAAATAGTTGGAAAAGTTCTAGAATCATGCTGATCCCTAAAACTAATGAACTGTCATTGCTTGAACAATCCTTTCAACTGATTGCACTAATTAATCAAGATACCAAATTGCTCTCTTCCATTTTAGCTGCCAGATTGAATGGTTTCATTACTGACTATATCCACCTGAACCAAATTGGGTTTATGCTTGGGCTTAAACTGTCAGGAGAGCATTAGACATTATACATTATGCCTCAAGGGAAGGTACATAGCTGGCACTTGTCTCATTCGATGCCCTTAAAGCATTTGATATGGTTGAATGGCCCTATTTTTTTGCCATATTTAGAGAATCTAACTTCAAGATTCCCTTTGTGAATTTGCTTAAAGACTAGTATTGGGGATCTCCCTCGCGGAGCAAACCAGGTCTGTATCCCACCATTGATACTCTGGACATCTTCACAGAGTGCATCCAGATGTTAAACCTTGATGCTGAAAAAAGGTTTACTAGAATAAAATGGTCAAACCAATTAAATAAAAAACAACAACACTATTACAATCTGAAAGCAGTCTACGCCAACGAGAAGATCTGATGACAGCAGACTACCTGCATTAGTCTTCACCTTGTATGAAGAACTAATCTCGAATCTGCAAGAATGCCTGAAACCCTCTGGTATGCTAGAAGTTTATACTAAAGAAATCTAAGCCCTGGTTTGACCATGAATGTATTGCCATGAAAAAGGCCTAATAAAACAATATCAGCATTACAGAGAACAAAATCTTCTCACATTACCACCGAATGGTTCGTGTTAAGAAAGAACTACAAGAATTTAATCAAAACTAAAAAAGATCAAGAAATAAGATCCACAAGGCAAACTTTAATATATGCATCAAAGATGAAAGACTCAATTACTTTTTGGCAAGTGGTCTCGATGCATGGCCAAAAACTGTTGTGGCTCGTGTGCTGCGCCCATAACCCTTGTTGGGACCTATGAAATGACGCGCAGTGTCCACCATGACCACTTGCAGAGTTCAAACACGTCGACAGGACGCCAAGAAGAAGGAATCTGTGAAGATGTCTTCAACTAATAATGACTCTTACAAGACTTCACTCTAAACGAGGGCTTTAATCTTCCTTTGCAGTATTTACAACATAAATATACACAGTGTATTGGACATCCATCTCTAATACACACTATTTACACCAGCCAACAATAACACAACCTCGGAGGCAGCCACATTAACACACAACCATCTCACTGCCTCTCAGTAACAGACACAGCCCACTCCTAGGCACCAACTGTCTCTCAGTAACAGACACAGCCCACTCTCTGAGGCACCAACTGTCTCACTGTCTTCCTCAGTGACAGTTGAGAACTGACAATTGACAGTTGCATCAACATTCCGATGATGCACTGTTTGAATGCTAACACATTAGCTGCCACTGGAACTGTAAGTTATCTGCACAACAGCTCCGCCTAGTGGCCACACCAATGTCATTTTCTGACAAAAACAACATCAAATATGGATTATTTCATTCATCCCAATTGCTGGGAAACATATTTCAGTACCATCTTTACTCCAGGGGAGATCTATCAAACAACATCTGAACTAGACATAAGCAATTTACTGGCCCCCAGTTACTGCTAAAAGAGTACATCTTCTGATTTCCAAATTAAAAACAAGCAAAGCTCCTGGTTGTGACAACATCCCTCCTGAACTATTAAAAACAAATACAGATTGGTGGGTTCCTGTTCTTGCAAGTTTGTTTACATGGATTGATAGAACGACACACATCCCAGAGGATTGGGGTTTAGCTATTGTTATTCCAATCTATAAAAATGGTAAGAGAACTGACCCTGCAAATTACCCACCTATCAGCCTGCTAAATATTATCAGCAAATTATATGCTTCGTATTTGCATGAAAAGCTCCAAGACTGGATAGAGCAAGAAAATATTCTTGCTGATGAGCAAGCTGGATTAATAATAATACTAAATAATAATCATAAATAATAATAATAATAAATAATTTGTATACCGCCCTCTGGCAAACCAATCCGGGCGGTAACAACAGTAAATATAAATATGACAATAAAACACTTTTCCCTCCCCCCCCCTTACGACAGTATTAAACAGTATAAGATATTAAACACACAATGTCCATGCATAAAAACAACCAATTAAAAACTAAAAACCCTGATATCCCTCTGTTGATCCTCAACCCTCACTAAGATGGGCCACGGGAGGAATGAGGAATCAGGAACCTGGGCCGGGATGGTTAATCTGGAAAGCCTCCGGAAGAGATCCGTCTTGAGCTTTTTTAAAGCTGTCTAATGATGTTATCTGACGGATCTCATCCGGCAGGTCGTTCCAGACCTGATTTAGAACAGGTCGAAGCACAATTGGCCATGGACTTATTCTGCAACATCTCAAAGAAAACTATGCACCAGCTAATGAAAATATTCATACTGCATTCATAGACTTCAAATAAGCTTTTGATTCAGTCTCAAGGGAAAAACTTTGGGAAAAATTGGAATCCCATAACATCGATAAGAGATTATTGCTGTTTATGAAGAAGCTTTACGAAAATACCTATATGAAAGTCCGATGTACCCCTGCCGGACTTTTAACAAGAAAAATACCCACCTATGTTGGAGTAAGACAGGGCTGCATACTAGCCACCATCTTATTCAACTTCTATATCAACTCTTTAGTTCACCACTTGGAATCGATAAAATCTCACCCCCCTCGTTTAGTACATAGGCCGATAACTGTGCTATTCTATGCTGATGATCTGGTGCTTCTATCGCAGACAAGAATAGGTCTGAGATGCCTCTTAAGTGCTCTTGGTACCTACTGTAAAAATGAACTGTTGACTATAAAAACTACAACAAAGGTTATGGTATTTAATAAGAAAAAGACCAAACATAAATGGCAGATCGACGGCCATCAAATAGATCAGGTTACCTCATACTAATACTTAGTGATAACCTTCCAGTCAACAGGATCATGGAATCTGCAAACAAAGCATGCCATTGCAAGTGCCCAAAGAAGTACCAAAGCACTTATTTCCTTTTTCTATTCTAAAGGTGGCCAATATGTCCCCACAGCCATCCAAGTATTCATCAGCAAAATAATTTCCCAGATGTACACGCTTAATGATTACAACTCATTCGAAGTAGAACAAACCAAATTTTTAAGAGCAATTACAAGAATTCCAACATGCATCCCAAATGTAATACTCAGGCTGGAGACAGGACAAATTTCTATGGAAGCCCGAATATTGATGCTTACTGTGAATTTCTGGCTAAAGTTGACTTTTCTTCCTGTGGGCCTTACGCCGTTAATTTTGGCAGATACTTTTCAATCTAAATGGAAAAAACTTTCTGACTACAAAACTTCAAAATCTGGGTCTCATGACTAACGCCCTTCAGTCTATGGGATATTCTAAAGCTAAAACAGCCATTATGCAGCGCATAAAAGACATAGAATTCCAAAACCATAGAACTCAGTCTGCAAACTATTTTTCTTATTGGGACAGTATAGGACTGCTTACTGTGCCAAACTGCATCACGAACCTATTGATCTCCAGATATAGAATAGCTTTCGCACTGGCCAGATTAAACATTCTTCCATCAGCATTACTGGAGGGTAAATTTAGTAAGACTCCTGTTCATGCCCATGTAACTCAGGAGATATAGAAAATGTTAGACATGTATTGTTTCACTGCCCTTTTTATGGCAATGCTCACAGAGATTTGATCACTTCTATACTTTTGAACA
>NC_056524.1:59730787-59768404 GCF_019175285.1 Sceloporus undulatus | reverse complement strand
TACCTGGGAGATCTGAAGCTTTTTATTTAAATTACCTATTATCAGACTGGAACTCGCATATAACTTATAAAGTGGCACAATTTTCTGCACTTATAGGAAAAGAACAACTGATCATAGTTAAACATATAATATTGTGTCATGTCTGGTATTGCATGTCTGGTTAAAATCTGATATTGGTAATCTACCTTTATTATTTCTATCTTAAGGGTGGAAACCCATAAAGGTTTATTTTTATTTTATTTTATTTTATTTTATTTTATTTTATTTTAAATGAAACTATCTTAAATGTAACAGAAATGAATTATTTACATTTCTAGTTGGCAGATTTTTATCCCAAGCAATCTTTTTATGTGTATTATTTTATTTTTCTGTGTTATATTTTATATTGATGCTGGTCTTTGACTGTAATAAAAAATTACATTTCAATAAGACTATACATAAAATTGTGCTTTACGCAGATGACGTGATGCTTTACATTAAAAACTTACCTGATTCTTTCAAGAAGATTGATAAAGTATTGAAACAGTTTGGCAGGTTGTCTGGGTTCCAAATAAATTATAAAAAATCTAGGATGCTCTATCTCAATGCAACTCTTGAAACCCAGCACTCTTGGGAGGGACTAATGCACATATTATTATTATTATTATTATTATTATTATTATTATTATTATTAACCTTTATGTATAAAGCGCTGTAAATTTACACAGCACTGTACATACAGTCTTTTTAATTAGACAGTTCCCTGCCCTCAGGCTTACAATCTAAAAAGACACCACACAAAAGGAGAAGGGAGTAGTGGTGGGGAAGGGGATGAGGTCCAGCAGTTCCTCTCTACCTCCAAGGCCTGGACCAAGGCAGATGGACTGGAGGGAGGGCTTGGCTTCATAATAGATGGTTAATCTTCATCCAGGGAGGCAAGCAACAATTATGCAAGGCCTGGAAACGCTTATCTGAATAGGACGGTCTTCAACTTCATTTTGAAACTGGTTAAAGAAGTGACATACAAATCAACTCCTCAGGTCTAAAGTATCTAGGGGTTATCATCAGAAGAGATCTCTCTCAGTTTATCCCTCACAATTATAATCCAATCACTAAATGGTTTAAATCAAAACTGGCCCATTGGAGGTCACTTCATTTCTCCCTTTTGGGCAATGATGCTTTAGTTAAATCTTTCATTCTGCCAAAACTATTGTTTCTTTTTCAAATGATTCTCTTGAGACCACCAAACTCATACTTTAAATGCTGGAACAAGTTAGTGGACTACCTAGTTTTTAATGGGAAATGCCCATGCTTCTCAAAAGCGGTCAAGCATTCTAAAATTGGATATGGAGGGTTGTCATTTCCGAAACTTGATCTTTACTTTGAAGCTTCTCAGCTAAATCAGATCATTCACTTGATTAGCAGAAGTAGTCTGACCAATTGGGTAGACATTGAAGTTAACACTGCATCCCCTGCTACATTTGACCATTTTTTTCACTGGAATCTATATATAAATTCACTAAAAAATTTAATAACCCTTTTTTGCTCACTGCCTTGGTTTTGTGGAAGAAATGGGGGCATCTCTTGGCTCCCTATCCTTCCCCTTTACAGTCTTTTCTTACTCACCCTCTTTTCCAGAGCCCAGAAAAATACACACAGTTTCAAGATTGGGAGGTTAATGGCCTGTATACAGTTAGGGACCTGTTCCACAATAGGATGACTATCACAATGTAGCAAATAATCGGAACTCTGGGTCCTGGTCATCAGAACTGGTATCAAATAATACAGATACAATTATTCTTAAAGAAACTGCTTCAGATACAGGAATATCCTCGCCCACTTACTTTTTTTGAAAACATGTGCATCTTTCCAGCTATATATTCTAAAGGCTAAATAGCATGCATATATAATTGTCTGCTGGAAGAAACATTTGGGAACTCAATGCTTCATAAGGCAGGATGGGAAGCAGAACTTTCCCTTTCAATTGATAAATAAGACCTGGGAAAATATATGGATTCATTTACCATTTAAAATTAGGTCCATTGCCATTAAAGAAAATACTATCAAGTTGGTCCATCAGTGGTACCTCACCCCAGTCAAATTGGATCGTATGTCTACCAATGTTAATCCAAAATGCTGGAGGGGTTATGAAGGTAGGGGAACCTTTGTACATACAGTATGTGGCTGGATTGTCCCTTAGTGCATGAGTACTGGACAGAAATTTTACAACTGATCTCCAAGATCACTAAACAAAGTATACAATTATCACCACTCCTGCTCCTGTTCTCCATTTTTATGATTGAAAATAAAGCCCGGCAGCATAAAGAACTTATTAGTTTGCTTCTGGCTGTTGCCATGCTTGAGATAGCCAAGAACTGGAAAACTGGAAAGTTGAATATTGCAGGATGGTGGACCAGACTCTGGGACTTATGGTTAATGGAGAAAATGGCAGATAATAACAACAGAGTGAGAGCCTTACACTCTGGATTGACCTTTCATAAGATTTGGCACCCATTTATTGAATACATCCAGCAAGATTTAGTCTCTAGACATCCTCCAATTTTAGCTAAAATTTTATGGAAAGATGTCTTTCAGGATCCCTGAATATACCATTTATCTATAATTTTCAGGGCCTTATCTGGGTTATTGTCTTTTTTTATTGTTGTTTTGGTGTACTGTTTGTTGTCATGTTTTGTTTTAGAATGTAATAATAAATTTTAATTAAAAAAACAAATATTATTATTATTACTTAAAATGAAAAAAAAATGGCCTGCATAGGAGAAGATAATCCATCATATACTGGGTCCAAAGCTTTAAAGAATTAAAACAAAACAAATCAAAAATTATTACACTTCAAGTGCTCCCAGAAACAAACTATCAAAAGCAGATATTAATTGACATAAAATATGCTCAATTTGGCAAAGCACAGTTTACCAACAGGTTTCATTATTCTGATCCAGTGTAAGGGTTTACCTATGTAAGTCACTGCAGAATAGAACTCCTGTGTGCTGAAGTCCTGACACCAAAACCTTTGCAGGACCAAGCCTAAGCTGCCAGAGTCCTGGAAGGATCAGGGCTAAACCAACAGGCACAGCTGGCTCTACTCATGAAGGGCAGTGGGATCCAGGTTCAGCCATTCAAGGGCTGCGTTGGGCTTTCAGTCCTTGTCACAGCAACACAATTTTCTACGCTGCCTATAACTGCTGTGGTTGCATTTTGGCTTGCCTCGTAAGCCTTGCTTTGTTTAAACCTTGGTCTGTCTCCTACCTCTGCCTGTTGCCAACTGGATTCCTGTACTTCTGCCTTGCTGTGTTTAGAATTGGTTTGCTCTCTGCCTTTTGCTTCTGTCCCATTGGACTCCTTGATCTATGTCTTGCTGGGCTTAGACCTTGGTCTGTTTCCAGACCTTCCTGTTTCTGGCTCATTAAACTCTCTACGTTTACCATCCATAGTTCCATACCTAGAATCATAGAATCATAGAGTTGGAAGAGACCACAAGGGCCATCCAGTCCAACCCCCTGCCATGCAGGAAATCTAAATGAAAGCATCCTCAACAGATGGCCATCCAGCCTCTGTTTAAAGACCTCTAAGGAAGAAGACTCCACTACACTCTGAGGGAGTGTGTTCCACTGTCAAACAGCCCTTACTGCCAGGAAGTTCCTCCTAATGTTGAGGTGGAATCACTTTTCCTGTAGCTTGCATCCATTGCTCTGGGTCCTAGTCTCCTGCCAGCCCACCTTGAAATCCAGGCCACCCACACCTTGGATCGTGACAAGCAGTTCAAGTTTCCCAAAAGCATGCCAAAGGACCTGGTCTCATCTCATCTAGTTTAGATGACAGAGGCTGAAACCTGCATGGCAAGATTGGGCCCAAACCTCCCTATGCAGACACAGATCCGGTATGACCCTTGGGTTACGACCCTTTACCTTGGGGTAAAATAGCCCTGGTTTTCCACAGAGTTTCTAAGGCGCGTTACAGACTGCCTAAAAGCGGCAGTCTGCCGACGCTGCTGATTGCTCCGCGAAGGAGCCGCAGCAGACAAACTGCGTGGCTCCCGCGTGGAACAAAAAAGAAGCCCCAAAATGGCGCTTCTTCCTGTGGCATGGTAATGATGTCGCGAGGCACCAATGGCGCACTTGCAACATCATAAGCGCTGAGCGACATGCGGACGCTATGCGTCCGACACGTAATAATGGCGGTGCCTGTGTGTATAGGGCACCGCCATTATTCCGCCCCCGTCACGTGCTAGGGGTGAGGCCGGTGTGGACGCTATGTCCCCGGCCAACCCCTAGCACGTGATGGGGGCGCCTCAATAGCCTGTCTGTAATGGGCCAAAGAAACTCAGTAGCAAAATGAAGCTGTTCAGGAAGCCTCCCACCTCCCCAGTTCCTGATCGTTTTGGCAAGCAATCTATCTGAGAAGCCCCTCAGTCACTCTGTCTGATGCAGACAGGGTACATGGCCATGTACATGCAGCCAGCCATTTCTGTATCAAACAGAGTGAATGGGAGAGGGAATTCTCAGATGGACTGCTCATGTACTTGGCCATATACATGCAGCCAACCATTTCTGTATCAAACAGGGTGAATGGGAGAGGGAATTCCCAGATGGTGCTCACCAGAAAGGTGAGGACTAGCATGCTAGACTCAGGTCCTGGGTCAGTGTGTGTATGGGTATTCCATCCCTGCACTGACCCAGGGACTAACCCAGGTGAGTACTGGGAACAGGATAACAGGGGCTGAGACTTTCTCATCTGCTCAGGCTCTTAATATGAGGCTCATATGCAACACCTCACAACATTGCAAATTTAGGAACTTATAGCTTGCAAAAATAAAACAACTTACCCATGCTGGGATACAGTTGCTTACAGGATTTAATCAGGAATTATCACCTGGAAAATGCCACCAATGCTGCTGGGCGACTATATCCTGACTGCTTTCAGGGTCTCAGCTGGCCGATTTGCAAACACGGGCTCCAGTGCTTGCAAATTGGCTGGAAATTGGCTGGCTGAGCACAGCTGGGAGCCAGGATGGAGCCAGGATGCTGTTGCCCAGCGGCATCAGTGACATTTTTCATGCAATAATTCCCAATTGCATCCTGTAAGTGACTGTATCCTGGCAGAAATAAGTTGCTTTATTTTTGCAAGCGATAAGGTCCCTAATGTTACCAGAACAAAGATAAAATGGTCATTTTGAAATATACTTCTCATCTCAACTATCAACCAAAATTGAAAGAAAGAATTTTGTGCCATGCATCATACCTCAGCATTCCAAGTCAGACCTGCTCATTTAAAGAATTCCTAAGCTGTAAAGTAAACCTTAAGGAGGACTGCAACAATCAGGTGGCTATTTGTTTAGTCCACGAACAGTTTATTAATAATAATTCTGCCCTGACTTGATTGTGTTTAAGTGCCTATTCACAATTTACAGTTGTAGCTCTAGGATTGCACTTTGGAATCATGGTTTTTTTTTTTTTTTCAATTTGGGAGGCAAATACCCCTCCCTCGGCTCCAAATAACAGGATTTCATAGCATGGAAACTTGACTGGTAAAATGGAATCAAACTTCCATAACTGTATTGTTTTATTTTTGTTGTTGTTGTTGTTAATAGCTACCTTTAAACAATATTGATATTCTTATCCAGCCCATGACTAATCTCAGACAATTGTTTATGACCACCTGCCTTGCTCTCATGAACTAATTTAAAGGCAAAATAATCAAAATTAAGTAGAACAAATACAAATTTTACCATATATGCAACCAAAGACCATACATGTAAAGATACAGACACACAAAGGGCATATTTGCATGTATGTTCCTTTTATAATGAACATTAAGCCTTTATTTGCATTAGTTATTTTGAATTTGACATTGATTCATATTCCATCTTCCCTCTTTCATTACCCTAACTTCCAATTCCCTTTGTCTAAAGTAAGAACATTTCACATCCCCCCTCCCCTCAAAAAAACCACAAAACCCGTATTAAAAGCACATGCTAAGCAGATGGTCACTTGAATTTTCAGTTCAAATCGACACATGACAAGGATTAGTATTCCCACTATGAATATATCTCCAAAATACTTATGGCTCCTGTATTGAAACCTGCTTTATAAAAGGCAAAGTATAACAATAGGACTGTAAAGTATGAATAGATTTTAATTATCTTCATGGTAGTCAATGAACTAAGGTGAATCTGTACATCTTTAAGACACTAAAAAGCAAACATTTATGACTAAGTATGATTTGTAGCCAGTTACACTTGAGTTACGATAAATGGATTGTCAATTTAGCTCTTGATAAAAACCATTCTAGCAATTGTTTTCCTTTTTCCATGTTAGAACATAATATTTTGTGATGCTGATCTGGCACAAGGTTTGCTTACAAAGGGCTCATGCAGATTCAACACTATACTTGCTACCAGACCAACCATTATGAAATAAATGCATAAACTGAGACCTGAAAGCAAGCAGTAAAACAAACAGTCCAATGGAAGTCATTAACCACATTGACTTATAAAGGTCAATGCCATTAAAATTAATACTACTTGAGTCTGCTGTTTCGATAAACTGCCCATTCTCAATGGATGAATCATTCTACAAGAATATTTTTATGGCATCATTGCAGTTTACATTTTTAGTCAAAACAGAAAAAAAAACCCAGAAAAAACATATTATGAAATGTCTTTTATTAAATATTTGTTATTAAAAGATGTTCACCTGGACCTTTATCTCCCCCCACCTATGCCGCAGATATGGGACAAGTGTCTGCTTAGCCCCTATACCCCACCAGGCTGGCTAAATAAGCCAAAACCCCTGATTGCAGGTCCTAAAGAAACATATGATTCCCCTCTTCAGAAAGGTGATGCCATTTGCCTGTAGAGCTCAGGCCTGAGCAGCATGATATCATTGTGTGCTAAGTAAAAACCCAATTCTCATAACATAGGCACGTTATAGACCGCCCCTTTGGGGTGGCCTGTAGGCACTCCTTTCCCCGCTGGATCGGGGCCTCAGCTGTCAGAATGGCAGCCTCTGGGGCCCCGATCCGCCACTTTCCAGGCCGCGTGGAAGCGGCAAAAGGCCGCTTCCCCACGGCCTGGAAAGGGGTGTCCTTGGGGCTTCATGCCCCAAGGTCACCCAATGGCGGCGTGGACAAGCAGAAAGGGGCCACTCGGCCCCTTTCTGCCTTGCGTCGCTGGCGCAGCCATCTAAAGGCTGTGCCAGCGATGCAAATCCCGGAAGGAGCTCCATTTGGAGCTCCGTTTGGAGCCACGTAAAGGGCGTTCCATGCGCCCTGGCACGGCACCAGTACGTCACAACTGCACTGCCTTGTTTGGAGGTGGCGCAGTGGTGACGTAGTAGTGGTGGCCCCCGTGTGGAATGGGCGCCGCCATTTTGTATGGACTCAATCTGTACTAGGGTTAGGGGCGTCTGGAAGGGACGCTCCTTTCTAACCCTAGAACCGACCCAGTCCGTACTCTAAGCCCATCTGTAACGGGCCATAGTCTTTTGGATCTCATTGTTGGCCCTTCTGCAGGCTCTATTGAGGAGGCGAGAATCCCCTCTACAGCTCCAAACATGCTGCAGCAACATCGCTGACCATAAGAATGTAACAAAAGGCCACTTCTCATGTATGTATCTCATGTCATGGATGGCCTTGCCTTACGAGGGCCTTGCCCTTTAACAAACCTAAATCATTGCCCCCCAAATGTATAACCAACACATGGGGACAAAGCCTGGCATCCGCCAAACAGCATAAGCAGGAGCCCTTGCCACTGTAGGCCCTGTTTTACCTTCCAGATAGCCTTATCTGACAGCCCCAGATGGCTTCCTAAATGGCTCCTCCTGGCTTGGCGGGCCACCCAGAACACCATACTGTGTCCACAGATTTAAATATGGTGTCTCAACGCAGGACATACTGCATCTGAAACGAATCAAATGAAACATTATCAATAAGTCAAAGGGCACAAATATGACTGATAAACATGAGTTCTCTCCTCAATATGACATCCCTTCAAGTATTTAAACAGGGCTATCATATGACCTCTTAATTGTCTCTTCTCTAGGCTAAACATTGCTGGCTCCCTAAGTCATTCCTCATAGGGCATGGTTTCCAGGCCCTTCACTATTTTAGTTGCCCTCCTTTAGACACACTCCAGTTTCTCAACATCCTTTTTGAATTGTGGTGCCCAGAACTGGACACAGTATTCTAGGTGGGGCCTGACCAAAGCAGAATAGAGTGGAACTATTAGTTCTCTTGATCAAAACACTATACAGTGGGTCCTTGCTTTATGCGGGGAATTCGTTCTGGAACTCCCCGCAAAAAGCAAATAACACGTAAGCTTGAGCCCCATTATAACCAATGGAGCTCATGCTTGCCACATGGCTGTGCACATGCCTTTCAGATGTGTGCGCACCCCGCAGCCACGTGTGGCATTCACAAGTCCCATTTGATATAATGGGGCCCGTGCTTGTTGTGCAGCAATGTGTGCACGCATGGCATATGTGCATTTCCCAGGTGGCTTCAACATATGCTGAAAGCCACCTATAAGGAGCCCGCGTATGGCATGGGCTCACTGTACTTCTGTTGATGCAGCCTAAAATTGCATTGGCCTTTTTAGATGCTGCATCACACTGTTGACTCATGTTCAAGATGTGGTCTACTGGGACTTCTAGATCCCTTTCACATGTAGTCTCATTCAGCCAGGTATTCCCCATCCTACATCTGTGCATTTCATTTTCCCATCCTAAGTGCAGTACCTTGCATTTCTACATGTTCAATTTCATTTTGTTAGCTTTGGCCCAGCTTTCCAGTTTATTCACGTCATTTTGAATTTTGATCCTGTCCTCAGGGATATTAGCTACCCCTCCTGCAAATTTGATAAGTATATCTCCAATTCTGTCATCCAAGTCATTGATAAAGATGTTGAATAGCACTGGGCCCAGGACAGAACCCTGTGGGACCCCACTGGTCTTTTCTCTCCAAGATGAAAAGGAGCCATTGCTAAGCACCCTTTGGGTTCAGCCTGTCAAACAATTACAAATCCATGTAACAGTTACCTTGTCTATCCCACGTTTTACTAGCTTGTTTGCAAGAATGTCATGGGGAGCCTTGTCAAAGGCCTTACTGAAATCAAGATATACTATATCTCCAGCAATCCCTCCATCTACCGAGCTGGTCATTTTATCAAATAAGAAGAGATAAGATTTATCTGGCATGACTTGTTTCTCTGAAACCCGTGTTTGACTTTTTGTGATTATGGAATTGCCTTCTAGATGTTCACAGACTCTCTGTTAAATTATCTGCTCTAGAATCTTTCCTGGTATAGATGGCAGGACAGCCTGACGATAATTGTTGGGAACCTCTTTCTTTCTCTTTTTGACAATGGGGACAACGTTTGCCCTCCTCCAGTCTACTGGGACATCTCCTGCTATCCAGGAGTTCTCAAAGATTATTGCCAATGGTTTCGATATTACATTTGCCAGTTCTTTTAATACCCTTGGATGTAGTTCATCTGGTCCTGGAGACTTATATTTAGATTACCACGGTATTCCTGTACTATCTCTTTACTTATTCTGTGCTGAATTTCCCCTATTGTGTTCTCTGCTCCATTATGCTCAATTTGAGCACACTTGGCCTTATATGAGAAGACTGAAGCAAAGAAGGTGTTGAATAATTCTCCCTTTTCTCTGTCCTCTATTAGTATTTTGCCATTTTCTCTGTGCAGTGTCCCTACTATTTCCTTCTTTTTCCTTTTGTTACTGACATACTCCCCAAAGCCCTTTTTATTGTTCTTAATCTCTCTAGCAAGCCTGAGTTCATTCTGCGCTTTAGTTTTTCTGACTTTACCCCTACATGTCTTTGCTATTTGTCTGAATTCCGTTTTTGTGATTTACCTGTTTTTTCCATTTCTTATACATGTTCTATTTGAAACTTAGTTCAGTTGAAAGTTCCTTAGTCATCCATCCTGGTTTCTTGACACACCTCCCATTTTTCTTCTGCATTAGAACAGTTTGAAATTGTTCCTTCAGTATATCCCTTTTGAGAACCTACCAACTGTGTTGAACTCCCTTCTTTTTAGTACTCCTGACCATGGGATCACGCCCAGTATTTTTCTAAGTTTACTAAAATTAGCCCTAGAATGTATGTCTGACTATGCCTGGCTTCTCCTTTCCACAAACTCCAGGACAAATTGGTGACTCCCACCTAAGGATCCCACCACTTGCACCCCATTATAACTAGTCTTCCCTGTTGATTAAGATCAGATCTAAAATAATGGATCTCCTTGTTGCCTCTTCCACTTTTTGAACAATGAAATTCTCTTCCAGGCAAGTGAGGAATTTACTGGACCTTAAGGTCTTGTACTTAGCCCTGTACTTAAAAGTACTTTATTCACAGCATTTAGCTGACTAAAAGGTAGTATTAATTTTAAATGAAATACTTATCCTGTTGAATCTATGTCAATGAATTAACAACCTTTCATTGCTGTTGTATATCAACTAGTCAGGCAATGCTAAGAAAAATAAATAATAAAAAGATCAAAGCTTGTAACTCCAGTTACTGTATCCAACAGTTGTAAAGAGGTGGTCTTGTAGCAATCTTACTGATCCTTGAAAGTGGAGGGCATTGCCTCTCTATCTTCAAGCTTACTTTCTTTTTTAGCAGAGTGAGTGATTGATCTGGTGGGTAGACCTTTTCTTCAATAAACAGAAGTTTTTCTACCAGTTGATTCCTAGTCTGGTGGACAAAGAGCTGTTTGTTGTCCAGTTCTGTTTTGTTGTGTGTCTGTGGCTCCTGGGCACCTTGAATTCTCTCTCCATTTCTCCTTCACTACACTACACTCTACTCTGCCTCACACCTTCCCACCTCTTTTGCAGTGATTTTTCCTTGTCTGGGATTCTTATATTACAGTTGCTTTTCTTACAGCTATTAATCCAGTCACTTTTGCATTTTCTTTTAATGTCTTTCAAAGTGTTCCAGTTTCTGTTAAATTGTCTCTTTCATCTCCACTTCTACTCCGCTTATTTTCCTCCTCCCTTTCTCCTCCCCCGTTTCCTCCACTGAATTCCCCTTTTTTGCCTTTCTTTGCTGTTTTTAAGTCCTTTGGTGTTTTATTTTTTTCCTATGTTTTTGATTACTGTATTTGTATATTTAGTCTTCTTCCTTATTAATGATAAGCAATGGTCAATTTGTTACAGTCTTTCACTGTTTCAATTTCTTTTTGGGTTTCACAGCTCTCTTTATGATTTTTAGCCCCTTGTATACAGAGGAACAAGTACTTTCAAAGTAATTAAAGCATCTGAAGCCAAATTGTAGAGGTTTAATCATGGCACCTTCCACAGTGTTTTAAATGTTTGCAAATGTCTTAGTCACCCCATTGCATTACCTTGGTGTGGAGGTCTTAATTTTAAATTGTGTTTTGTCATGCAACAGAGTTTGTGCCATGGTTTAACCCAGGGACCCTTTCACACCACTGGGTTGTTCTTTGGCTCCATGCCTCACCACTTACTTTTTCAGGGGAGGGGTGATATACTTCAAGCCTCCTTCAAGCCCCTCTTACCAATTTCCTTCCCAGGGGATTGGGGAGTAAGGGTGTAAAATACTACCCTTACAAGCTGCGTTTAGGAGACACATTGAGGAGCACTTCTCTCATGCATCCACACCCTTTCGTATCATGACCAGAAGTGCTCTGATTATCTAATCGTTTTTAGCAATGAATTTATTCATTTCTGATAAAAAAATTTTTCTAGCATTCAGAGATTTCTTTGTATTTACTCTGGGAAGAGTCTGATAATACATGTGGATAGTATTAAAGTATGGACATTATTTTCCAATGTATTCCAAATAGGCACTAATGAGAAAATGTACAAAAAATGCCAGATTGCTAGGTTGAGATATAGGACTCATACTGTGCACATAGCACAGAACCTGGGGATGGGGAAAGGCAAAAATAACCTGTCCACATGCTGGTGATGTGGACATGTAACATGGAAAGAATCAAGTCTTCTTTCAAATTCTAAAGAATCACTTTTTTTGCACAGTTAAAGGGTTCAGAGACAAAGGTGAATTTGTAAATCTAGCATATTAAATTTGTAAATGTAGTATAATATTATTATTATTTTAAAAATTATATAATCAATATGAGTCACAATTTAAATGTTCTAGGGGATTTTGTCATAATGAATATTATAAGAAACTATTCTATAGATTCTAAATTCATTTAAAAATATGTAGGTATACTGGAGACTTATGGCCATCTTTCATCTAGGGTTAAGAACTCCCAAACTAACTCTCTCTCTTGATAGAAGCATGTAGGCATATATGAGGTTCATGCCTGGATACTCTAACTTGTCAGAACCCATGATGTCACTTTTTTCCTTTTGTTCTTTACCCTGAAGTTGTTCATCTCTCTTCTTGTCTGCTATTAACTTAACCAAAAATAGGAAAATTAATTGCATTCTTACACTCACACAAACAGCATTACATCAAGTTCAGTTCTCAACAAGGCGAACCAGCTGAGTCAATTGCAGAATATAATTTCAGTACCCTGGTAGTTAAATTAATGTCCAACAAGTCTGATCCTCCTCAGTTTCAACTAAAACTTTTCTCTAATGCAGAATGTGTCAAAGACATTCCTTTCCTGTTAGATAGATAAATGACAATTCTTCCAGTAGAACAGAGTTCATTATCAAGAACTGCCCATTACAAAGAAGTGTCCACCCAAGAGACCTTACATCAAAGAAAGCAGACTGTGCAATTCATTATTAATAGAAGTTTTTGGCATGTCCATGGAGATGCAGCATTATCTTGTTTGATGGCAGAATGAGTTCATCCTTGAAAATTACTGAATGTTGTCTTTGACCAATTGCCAGTATGCAGAACCACTGCAGCCATTATAGTTAATGGCTTTTGCACATTCTTTCTTTTTTTGGTCAGTTTTAGACTTCCTGAGTGTCAGGTCTAACTTATATGGCTTTAACAAAAACATTTTTATGTTCAATAGCATGGCCTTAAACATTTTGTTTATTATCTTCTCAGTTCATTAATACAAAAGGGTCCAAAAACAATTTAAGGAAAGCAACAAGAAGGAGTGTCATTTTAAACCTTTCAGGAAAAAGCAAATCTCTGCCCAACAATTTCACAGCTCCTTAACAACTTCTGGTAAAACAAGGACCATGCCATCTCTCCAAGGGACATGCTTCCTCAACCAGTTCTCAATCTTCTTCCTAAGGTGTAAATCGCATGTTGAATCTTGTCATTCCATTATCTTGGCATCTCCCTTTAACAGACCTGGCATCCTGACTCCTTCAAATCCAGACAATATTGTATGAGGTGAGCCACTACAAGGGGCCTACCTGAACTTCTCACATAGTGTACATGTGTCTTCAATTTGCCTGTTGGCTTATGAGGATCTTTTGAATTTCAGCAGATTTTCTTAGACAAGGTTGGTTTGTTGTTGTTGTTGGGGTTTTTTTTGCCAGTTGCTTCCTCTGCAATATAGCCTACAGCATCTGGTATTTCTTGGCAGTTTTCTACTCAGGTACTAACCAAGACTGACTCTGCTTAGCATGCAAGATCAAACAGGATTTGGTGGTGTCAAAGGCTTTCATGGCCGGCACCTCTGTACCTCTTTCATGGCCGGCACCTCTGGCCTTGAGTTTGGATGTTTTATATATTTCTTGCAATTGCTCATTTTTCAGTGGGGTATTTATACCGTTTTTGAAATTATACTGGACTCTCTACTCCAGTGTTTATTTTATCCTTTATTTCTGTACAGAGGTGTCTTTTGGTAATTGGAAGTGGGTTATATTTTACACGCATTATTTTCTTTGATAGAACCCTTTAGTTTGGTTTTTTTGCTCTTACATCTGGGTTTTTTGGTAGGGACCTTTGTTGGTTTGCTTTTCATGGCCAGCATCCATAGTTTTGTGGGTTTTTTTGGTGGGTTTTTGGGCTATGTGGCCTTGTACTAGAAGAATTTATTCCACTTAAAAATTATTTAGGTATATTGTTGACGAATAGCCATCTTTCATCTAGGCCATTGGTGATTAATGGCCATCTTTCCTGGCATTCTGCCAGCATCTCTGGCTGGTATCTTCAGAGAATGTTCTCTGAAGATGTCAGCCACAGATGCTGGTGAAATGTCAGAAACAAACTCATAGAATCATACAGTTGGAAGAGACAGCAAGGGCCATCCAGTCCAACCCCCTGCCATGCAGGAAATCCAAATCAAAGCATCCCCGACAGATGGCCATCCAGCCTCTGCTTAAAGACCTCCAAGGAGGGAAACTCCACCACACTCCGAGGAAGTGTGTTCCACTGTCGGATAGCACTTACTGTCAGGAAGTTCTTCCTAATGTTGAGTTGGAATCTCTTTTGCTGTAGCTTGCATCCATTGTTCCGGGTCCTAGTCTCTGAAGCAGCAGAAAACATGCTTGCTTTCTCCTCAATATGACATCCCTTCAAATATTTAAACAAGGCTATCATATCACCTCTTAACCTTCTTTTCTCCAGGCTAAACATCCCCAGCTCCCTAAGTCATTCCTTGTAGGGCATAGCTTCCAGACCCTTCACCATTTTAGTCTCTCTTTGTTGAACATGTTCCAGTTTCTCGACATCCTTTTTAAATTGTGGTGCAGTGTCTAGATCAAGGGAAGTAATAGTGCCACTATATTCTGCTCTGGTCAGGCCCCACCTAGAATATTGTGTCTTCTAGAACATAGCCACATAGCCCGAAAAATCCACACACACACAAAGATTTGGTGTCTTAACTTCTGCTGTACCTGAGTCTTCCTTAATTCCATTCATGCCTTGCCACAAAACATTTTAATACTCCAGCCATATATGTTGCTATGTACACTTCAGCCCTCTAATCATCCCTGATCTCCTTTCTTCCTCTCTGGCTGCTTGTGTAAACTGTCTGAAATAGGATGCTTTGGAGACAGAACATTAGTGATTCCATTATCTATTTGACGCAAAAGGAAAGCCAGAGAAAAGATCTTAAACTACAAAATTCTCAGGGGGTAAGCCCTGAGCAAGGACATAACCCTGGGGGATTTGAGAGTAATACAGTGTATATCTTAGATGGTTTTTTTTATATCAGAAATAAACAGATAAGTTAGAAAACTCCCCTGTCCATAACAAGCATTAAATGAGCTATACTGAACTGTGCAAAAGATGTTGGGATGGCATTGTTGATTGGTTTTTTCTTACTTAGAAAAGGCAATGGATCAGTATTCCCTGATGCTTTGCCCAAGGGTGAAGCCCTTAGATTCTTGATTTTTGGACTAGTAAAGGACCTAGACCTCATTTCTCAGGCAATTCTTTCTGAATTACATCTTCTAAATATGAACAGAGTAAAAATTCCTAGTCATAAATGGGTGTCTATCTGCCTCAAAAACCAAACTGAAACTCTGGGTGTAAATAAATTGTATAACCTCATAAACAGGTTCCCAACTGAAGAATTTAAATTGGCTGGCATCTTTCATCTAGGAGGATATACAAACTGATTCCATTGTGTCAAAGAGCTATGTGGTGAGCATATTTGTGTGTCTCTCTGACTAATGAATTTCAGACATCACTGTTGTGAATAATTATGCCCCAAACTTGGAGTCTAGTGTCTTCAGTGTAAGACAGAAAAAACTTAAGTATTTGAGCCTTGTACTCTGTAAGGATTAGAGAACTGCAAGAATCAAATTCAGAAAATTCTCCCTGGATGATATCCTGGAAATTACAATGGAGTCTTTCAGTAGAAACAATTACCATTTGTCTAATGTACCTGGCCAACTGGAGTTATTGGCACTATTAATATCTTTACTGCTCATATTCATTACATGATTATTGACCTTTTGACCAAGTTTCATTTACTTCTTTGGTCTGTGTTAGATGTTTTATACAAAAGCTGTGTATCTCATTCCTTTAATTTCTATGATTTAATTCAGTCTGAATAAAGCACACAGTCAAAACTCTTCATTTGAATGCACAAACTTGGTATGTATCCATCTAAATAATTTTGTTAAATTTAAATAGGATTACATGAGATCATAATATAGTCAAGAGGTGCCAACTAAAACGTACGGAGCTAATAAGAAATGGTAGAAATAATTTCACCAAAGCAATATTTTACCAACATCTACAGTAAAAGACAAGATAGTCCGCACTTATTTTTATGTTTAACATGGCAAAAAAAATGATTTGAGTGAGCTGAATAAATGTTCTTCCATTTATTCCATGTCACTATCACAATCACTTGTCTCCATTCCTAGACCTCAACTCTTAGAAGCATGATGTTTATCACACTATGCTCTTAAAGAGCTACTATTCCAGTGTGACTCCTCTAGCAGCCTCCTGTTGCATGCTGGGATTGGCAGTTTTAAGGAGCTGAACTTCTCTGCCTGAGAATTCTAAATACCCCTCCTTAAAACTGCCAATCCCAGCATGCAACAGGAGGCAGCTAGAGGAGTCACACTGGAATAGTACTTCTTTAAGAGCTCGTCTGATAAACACCATAGAGTTGGAAGAGACCGCAAGGGCCATACAGTCCAACCCTCTGCCACGCAGGAAATCCAAAACAAGCATCCTCGACAGATAGCCATCCAGCCTCTGTTTAAAGATTTCCAGGGAAGGAGATTCCACCACACTCCGTGGGAGTGTGTTCCACTGTCGAACAGCCCTTACTGTCAGGAAGTTCCTCCTAATATTGAGGTGGAATCTCTTTTCCTGTAGCTTGCATCCATTGTTCTGGGTCTTGTTCTCTGAAGCAGCAGAAAACAAGCTTGTTACCTCTTCAATATGACACCCTTCCAAGTATTTAAACAAGGGCTATCATATCACCTCTTAACCTTGTCTTCTCTGTACAAGGAGAGGAGGAAATTAGGCCATTGGGATTTTTTCAGCAGTTGTGATCAGTTCAGAACTGTCCCTTGTGCCAGTCTATTCACTTTAAACCATCTTTCATGCTTTGCAAGAATGAGTATTTTAGGTCTTTCAAGACTACAGAGCCTTCCACTCCCTCTTGGTGAATCCATGGAAACAGAAATATACACCTACTTTCTTATTTAACTGCAGTTACCACCTCTTTTAAAAGTGTGACAAGTTTCATATTTTGCAGTTAGTAGTAATTCACTTTCACAGTCCTAATCACAACAAAGATTGTGAGTCCGTCACACTTTGCTAAAGAGATTTAGCCTGTAATTTCACACTCATTTGCCTACAGCTAAAACCCATTGAATCTGGCAGGGATTAGTTCTGAACAGAGTTTTACACAGTTAGAGATTAAATGTCATGCCATTTGGTCTGGGTTTCTTCTTACCAAAGTTACCAGTAGGCTAAGTGAGTTGCTGCTTTAGGGAGGAGAGTCTATGTAGTTTGGAAGGGGGCAGTAGGGACAACCCCCTGACTACTTCCCTCTGTTGAAGGACAAAGCTTTGTATTCCAGATATCTTCTCCTGGACCCTTGTAGCTTGGCTTCTGCCTTCAAATGCAGATGAGGATGCTATCCCTCCATCAATGCTAAACTTATATTCATCTTCCAGCTTGGATGGCAATATGTGTGTAGGAGCAGGAACCATGTCATTTCCTTTGGACAGCAAAATATCTTAGTTCAAGCCTCATTCTTATAATATGCATGTACAGTATTTAAAGCCATGGTTCTGGCTAGGAATACATCACACCAGAGTTCACATGTGAGATGCATGATTTCTGTGTAACAAATTCTGTCTGCACAATGGCTTACCTGTATCAAATAAGAAGAGATATGTGTCATTTCTTTACTTTTGCTGCCAGAGGTGATTCTGTAATATGTTGACTTTTAGAGATGTTTAAATGAAAATTGTATCATTAGAGAAGTATCCAGAATATTTTATTTGTTTGGGGGAGGGAAAATGAAGGTTATTGTCCCTTGAGCCTTTTTGTTTCATAATGTGCAGCAGGATAGAATTGGATATAGAATGGACAAATCCCTTGTAGCTAGATTTGTTCACTGATGGAGATAGGATTCAGTTTTGAAGAACAGCCCTCAAAATCACTTTTAATAGCCTTCAGGAGACATTTGAAATGCCATTGTACTATGATATTTGGCTGGATATCATTTTGAGTGCATCTTGTCTGGGCTTTTTAATTCAAGCAAGTCTGTTGAAAAATGATGCCCTTAAAATCCAATCCAAAGCAACTGAAAGAGAGCTAATAGAATGGTTTTGTTACCATCTTAATGCTTTCTGTTGCTGTCTGCTAGGAATAAATACATACCCAGATCCCAGAACCTGATGTAGCAAGATGTAATGTGCTCTAAACTTTACTTGCAAGTAAAGATGATTGGTATCAAAATCTTTTCTCATGCTCTTAGTGAGGCTATTAAACTTTATTAAGTTAAAAAGCCAGCGCTTCTCCAACTTTGTTTCCTCTTACAATAGAAGGATAAATAGATGAAAACTCATAGATTTCACTGTGAAACTGGATTCAAAACAAAGCCAGCTTGTTCACATTCTTTAGTTTCTCCTACGAATATACTTAGTGTCAGAATAGATATCTAAAGGAAAACCTTACATTTCTGAATAATTACTGGTATTGTTTCCAGGTGATTCCAATTTTCTGCAGAATGATATGCAAAAAAATATGAGAGGAAAGGAAGAATGACAAACCTCATTTGTAGACAATGTAGTCCCTCTGCATTTTCAACCCAAGTGAGATGTTTATGAATATCTATATGCAAAAAGAGAAAAATACACACTGTATATTTTGCAGAGTGATGAAAACAGAAGAAACTGACTTATAATAAGATGGAGTTTCTCCATCTAGCCTTGAAGTGCCTTTTCTGACTGGCAGAAACTTCAAAGTCTCAGTCATAAGACATGTCACCTGCCTTTGTATCCATTTACATTCAAAGTAGATAAAGTTCAACCAATTTCAGATGCAACTTTATATAGCAAAACAAGTTAAAACTGTTCTTCCTAGAACCCTTTAGAAGCAGTGATTTACCTTTTGAACAGGTCATAATTTAAGAAAAAGGTACCACTTTTTCAAAATTGTAAATAGACATCTGATTATTTTTTTATTATTTATTTTGGTAATATTATGGCAATCTGGGGTATCATAGGAGCAAAAAACTGCTCCTCACATAAGCCCTGAATTATCCAATCCTGTTTTAATTGGAGATGTCACAAAATGAAACTTCTGTTACATCACCAAACTATAGACCCTGCCCAAGAGTACAGACAGGATTTTGGTCCTCTCTGTCTCTCTCTCTCTCTTTCTCTGTAGAGAGCACAGAAAAAGTTGCTCCAAGAAAGAGGGCACATGGAACAAAGCTTGAAATATGAGCCATTTTATTTAAACTGCTTTAAAGTTTTCCCTTGGGAAGTGCAAAGAGGGAGCAATCTAGTGTGGAGCACCTATGGCACTAGGTCTCTCCTAGACCTCCTCCCCAGCTTCCCCAGGTTGAGTCAGTCCCTGGCCATCCATCTATTGAAAGGCCAATCTGAGGACTCAACCCCCACGTGCATGACCAGTGAAGGCTAAATGTTCAGGCCAGCCCTGTGGATAGTTTTCTGCACTTCACCCATGACATGTACAGACAATTCAAATACTTCACCAAATGGGTGCCATTACTGGGTTCCTACTTTCTCCCCCCACTACCTGAAAAGTGACCATCTATTTAGGGCATAATTCTGGGCCAGATTCTAAACTCCACAGCCAACAGTTTAGGGTAGGGGGGGAAAACATAGTAAAGGGGGGGATTCTTCCTGGCTCTTCAGCAACAGCAAACTTTCTCTGTGATAAAGGCAGAAGAGTAGGCCCACAGAATTTGTCAAATGTGGGAGTGAAAGAGCATGGCTAGCCCTTTTATAACCTTCTTCTCTGCCCTTTGCCCCTAATCATTATGGCACACAGTTTATCTTGTCCTTCTTTCATTGGAGACCAATAAATATACCTCTCCCCTCCCCACCATGCCAAATTATATTGAATGAATCACAGTGATCATGCATAGTCCTGAACCAATGTAGAGGAATTTGTAAAACAGGAAATAGTCTATATATGCTCTTTAAACTTGTAATGTTAATCAAATCATGCTGTAGGGTGATTTACAAATTCCTTCTGGTTTTATTCTTATATCATCTGAATATGTTGATATACCTGTTCGGCGAGGTTGTCAAAATGTCATTTGGTCTTAATGTCAAAGCAGAGATATCTTCATTTCTTAAAAGCTTTCTGATTTCCTAATCTCCATGGAGTAGTTTTGACATGGTCTTCTTAAGTGAACAGAGAGAATGTGTGAAAAAGCAGCAGTCAAAAATCTGTCTTTTTTTATCCTCTTGTGATAAAGATGGAAAGAAGTTATAAGGTTTCAAGAGTAAAGAGTTTTACTGAAAGTTATCTATTTTACAAAGCCTTCACACTCCCAAAAGAAACAGTTGTTCTTCAGAGAGTTCAAGAGATGAGCATTATTTTGAATCCACCTGTAAAATTTCTGAAGATTGTGTGACTAATCAGTTCTTTTGATTCCATCTCTTTGGTGTCAGTAAGTCAAATATTAAATATATACCTCTCATCTTTGAAACTAAAGCAACCAGAAAGAATTCATTACAGTCTATATGTTTGAAAATCTCTAAATCCTCCAGTTTCAGTGATAAATTAGGTTGCAATAGGTCTAAAACTTCCATTTATCAAGAAATTCTGTTCAGAGAGTAATTCCCCAGTTTCAATTGGGTTTGGATTCAAAATACAATATGACTAAGGATGGAGATGCTAAGATCATATGCAGCAGATAGTGTCCCTCTTTACAACCTTCTATGCTTAAATGAATTGTGAGTTGTATAGTACAGAGTACTGAAGAAGTTTACACTGGGTTGAGCAGGGTCTATTTGGAGTGATCACAACTGTTTCACAAACACAGCATCTTGTGTGAAGAATCCTTCCCTACATTCTATTTATTTGAAGAGTACTCTGCTTCAGTAAGCAGTTTGTGAGTTCAATGTGATGATCTATTCATCAGACTTTATTTCTACATATAGTATGTAAAAGATATTTTTTTTATTTTATATCTTTAATTGTGATACTGAATATCAGAAAATAATAATGTTCTGTCTTTCTGAACAAATAGATTTGGGCCATTTGGGTCAATGCACTTCGAAGCAATTGTTGTGGGTATTCTTTTCTCATTTAAGCAATTCTGTGCCTACTTGGATACATACTCTTTCACATAATAACAAACATAACAAAACTGTCTTCTTGCCTGAAAGACTAAAGAGATGAGCATTTCTTCCTTATTTTTAAAAACTTTCATATGGCAAAATATACCTTACATAAAGATGAAATCTATCATAAGATAAGTATGATTGTTTTTAGTTGCTTTTCTATAAATGGGTGTATACATATTATTATCCTTCATTTACTTATCTCAAGAAGTCAACACTTTTTTCACTTAGATTCACATCATTTTTAAAATATTCATGTGAACATTACCAAATTTTATAGGCTATTTACAAATATGCTTGGTCTCAATGGTCAAGATCCAAGAGTGGCAGTTTGCTTTTGTAACTCCCAGTTGCATCAATAGTAGTACCTCTTCAAAGCCTGTGAGGGAAGCATATGTTACTTCCTCTGTCCTTGGCTTACATGCTAGTTGGCCACAGGTCCACCTTCACAAGGTGAAAGGCCATTGATTGGGCCAGAAGGAATCTATAAGTTTCTAGATGGATCTGAAGGTTGGAAAAGCCCACCAATGGCTCCATCCATGATCCTCTCTGCTAGAGATCTAATATAAGTATACTACTGCTGGTGGGACTTTTCACTGCACCATCATTATATTGTATCTTAGACAAACTCAGCATGCCACCACTGTTCTCCAGCATATTCCATACCTACAAATATTGGCCATTTGTGCACTGTGGTGTTACTATCACAGATAGATGTCATGGGTAGAATTGAATGATTGGCCTTTTGACATATCTTATTTGTTTTTTCTAGGGTTTCCATCTAGGTAAATGATGACCTTCTAGTACAGGATTGAGAATCCTGCAATTCTCCAAATGTTATTGGGCTGCAACTGCAAGCATTCCTCATAACTGGCTAAAATAGCCAGGGTATTTCTCCAGACTCCATTTCACTCAAGTCATTTCTGTATACAGTGGACCCTTGTTATAAGCTGGGGTTTGGTTCCAAGATCCCCTGTGGATAACAAAATCCGTGTATGTTCAAGTCCCATTAAATATAATGACATAGCAAAATGGTGTCCCTTGTAAAAAAAAAATGGAAAAACAAGGTTTGATATTTGAAATTTATACTTTTTTTGAAAATTCTCAAACTGTGTATGCTTGAATCCGTGTATAAAAAAAATCTGTGTATAAGAATGGCCAACTGTACTTTATTCTATAATCACCGGCCTGTTACAGACAGCCAAAATAAAGCTGCTTCAAGTCACAGTGGAGGTATGGTGTTTCAATGACGCATTCGTCCTAAGAGTCCAGAAGCCGCACCAAAGCCACACTCCAGTCCTTAGGGCTGGAGCGTGGCTTTGGGTTCTGGACTCCTTAGGACGAATGCGTCATTGAAACACCATACCTCCCTGGACTCGAACCACAGCTTTATTTGGTGTCTGTAACAGGCCACCAATCCTAGTCGTATGATACTGCGTGCAAAAAATGATATCAATGTAACTAATAACTTTGTTTTCTTTTTTTGAAACTTATGGAGCTTAACCAATAAGATCTGTGAAGTCCCAAATATATGGGTTCATATTTGCTGTAAAGGATTATGATATTCCAATCCTGAAGTAGTTCCTGGTCCTCTGGAGGTCATATATCCTCAGTGAATGAAGGGGACATATAAAACAGAGCAGGTGTGTGGGGGGAGGAGTTTCTAGCTGCATCCCCCTTCTGCTGCAACCTAGCCTTCCTGTAGCTGTTGAATTTGTGTCTCTGAATTGTGGCAGTGAGATCATGATAGGAGAAAAACATAACAAAACTGTTTACCTCTAAAGTATGGTCTTTTCTCCCTGCATATCTTGTTTAAATGAAGGCAGAGACCCAGAGCGCCATGGCATCTGATTTTGGTTCCTCTGGACCACACACACATGGTCATGGCTAAAATTTTAGGTGACTGGAAGTGATAGAGATCCCTCACTTGTGCCCAAATCATTCAAAAAAGGGGAGTATTTACACTTTGCTTTTTCCCCCATTTCATTTCAGTTTTGTATAGCAAAAGTTCTTCCTTAAAACCACTTATTTTATGATGCTGAATACATTTTAAGATATATCATGAAGAGCTCAATGTTCTTAATGGGACAAATTAACCCTAGGACAGTATAAAGTTTTCCCCGTTTTCTCCAAATTTTTCATAATTTGTTACCCATATATTTCAGGTATAGGTATTGTGTAAAATTAATTAAACTATGTACCTGGAACTGTGCCAGAAAAAAATCTCATGCCAACATTTCATGCATACAAACACACTCATTTTATTCCTCTAATGCAAACAGTAACAACATGTTGAATTATGCATAAACAGTATTTACACAGACACATACCTACATACTAACACAAATTGTGGCACAGCCATTGTCCTTCTCTCACACTGCACCAGCAGAAAAAGTGACATAAACCAAAGGGGCAAGCAATATCTGATAGCCAAGCAGTCCAAGGTGAGGAGCTGTAAATCTGAAGCAAAAGTCCAGGGATAGACTAGAACAAATCATTTGACTCCATCAAGGAAGCTACAAACCTGAGTTTGTAAAATGCAGATTTGTTGCTGACTGGAGCTCATGGAAGTCTCATATTTATATGGTCACCATAAGTCAATGCCAACCTGATAGCAAAATAACAACAGTGATATAATGTGCCTATTCTTGTGAACAAACTTGGGACTTGGACCCATTTCTTTGCCATGGAGAGCCATCTAGGTCCTCTTTTTCCTCCTTCTATTATTATTATTATTATTAGTAGTAGTAGTAGTAGTAGTGTCCTGCTCTTTCATCAGAATTGGGACTCGAAATGGCTTACAATTAAAAAAAAACATTTTTGTATTAAAAATATAAAAATGATCATTAAATAGAATTAAACTATTAGTATTAAAACAGTAATAAAACATATCACTTATTAAAAGAATAAAGTAATTTTAAAAAGATGAAAGCACATAGGTTTAAATTAATGGCATATTTGGAACTAACCACAGCTTGAGATACCATTAATTTCCTTCCATGATATTATGTTATCTGCTAAGTTTTCTATTTATTGTTGCTGTTCTTGTTGTTAGTAAAAATCCTATGCACTTTTAGCATAGTCTAAATATTGTATATGCCAAAGTTGTTTTGCAGGATGACATGGTGCTGCAACTAATTTTCAACAGAGCCTTCTGCTTTGAGCTCTCTCTTCATACAAGGATTGATTAGCTGCATACCTACAAAGTCAAAAGTGAGAAAGAGGGCTGTGTATGTGCTTGCAATCTGATTAGCTGCACTAAGAACTGCAATTACATGAGCTCTGTGAAAGCCTCACTGCCTGCAAAACTATTTTTATTCTAGCAAAGTACCCCAGCAGGAGCCTGACCATTATCATTATCATATTTGACAACTATTATTATCATTATCATACTCCCCAAAAGCTGTTTTTTTTTAATGATTATATCTGCTTGCTATTTCTAAATATGTTCAACGTGAACCAACATATGTTGACCTGAATGAACTCTGAATATTACTGTTTTCCCCCTTTACCATAGTCTTAATGATTTTAGTATCTCCACACTGTGTCTGGAAAATAGTAAAATCAATCCATTCAAAATCATTTATTAACTGTTAGCAAAGTATATTTAAGACACATAAGAAGTTATAAGTCATGCCTCTCATATAGGGCTTTCATCAAATGTTACAATTTACTGACACAACTATGGCAATGAACATCTAGTTTAACTTCTAGTTAACAGACAAGTGTTCTGTAGATTTTCTCCATGTTTATAAAAGCTTGATGATTAAGTGGATTTTTGATACAAAATGGTTATCTTCTATGAGTTTCAAGAATCAAGGAGTCAAATTGATTTTTCAGAATTTCTTTCTTGTCATTGAACATTGTCTTGAAGTAAAGCATCAAGAATACAAACTTTCATCTTGGAATAAAGAGGTGGGATCTATGTGATGAATAGTCAATTTGATCCCATGCAAAGTGTTAAGTTAGATTGGGATGTGGTGAAGTAGGTGTGCTTCCTCCACCCATATATTTTGTTATTTGCTTGTTATTTGTCTGAAGGTTATTTGCCTTATACCTATTGGTCTGAATCTGTTTGGATTTTCTGAGAATAAAGAACCTTGCCTAATATTGATGGAATTTTGGCACAGAATTACCAATCAGTGAAGAAAGCCTTTATGAAAGTCTTAAGAAGAAGAAGAAGAAGAAGAAAACACTCCACCTTGCACTTTTTTCAACCAGGAACTACAGGAAATAAGTCAGAATATGAGAAAAGAATTTTTAGAATAACTTTGATCCGGCGGAAAATAACTGTCTTCTCGAACCAACTTTTTGAAATAACATTAATTTCTGAGAAGATAAGTTTAAAGTAAGAGAGTAATAAGCATTACAAATCAATGGTGGTGGAAGTAATTTTAGGTATGGAAGATTGATAGCGGTGTGGGGAGAAGTTAACTGTTTGTTTAGAAGTTAGAAATAGGACATTTAGAGAAGGATTGGTAGGAAGTGGATAGAGGTGGAAGAAGGTTAAGCAAATGAAGAAGGTTAGAGTAGGTATGGATGTAGAGGGCAACTAAAAAGAGGAATGGAATGTATGATTTGTGAGATCTCTAAGGAAGATATTAGGAACAGGTAGATATTTATAAGAAGGTAAAAGATAGGAATGTATGAAGTATTGATGGATAAACTTATCAGAATGAAAGATGCTAAACAAATACGGATACGCTAAGTAACTTCTCTGTGTATGAAAATGTTTAAGATTTGTGTATATATGTTTGTGCTTCTTTTAAAACCTAATAAAATGTAATAATAAAAAAGAATATGAGAAAAGAGCAAGCCAGAAGAAAGAAGATGAATGTGTTGGACTATGATGAATGGAATCTTTCTTGATTCTTCCATGTTGAATAGCAGTGGGTAGCCTTCCATAACAACTTATGTCGCATTTCTGGCAGCTGAACGTGAGTTTCTGTAATAGCAGGGAACAAGCCACTTAGCAAGGAGATGCAGAAAGGCCAATCATACCTGGCACATTTTTCCAGATACTTATCACATCAAAATGCAAAATGTCCACACACAAAATGAATGAGCAATAAATACTGTTCATTTCATGATATCCAATGAATTACAGAGCTGCCAGTCCTTCCTGCTCAGTAGTTAGCTTTTGTATCCAATTACTACTTTCGCATGCAGTAATCCATACCAGATAGTTGCTTTTTAAAATTAAATGCCCATATTCACAGAGTTTTCTGCCCTCCTGGTCTCTGTAATACTGATGCATCAATTGCCCACAAGGTACACTTGTGAAAAGCAACCTGTGATTACCTAAGAATGGGTAGAAATGGTGAGAGGGGGGGTCTGTCTGAGTGATTTAGCCCATACAAAAATATAGATTAGTGGAAAGGGAGCGAGGTGGAAACTGCAAAATTCTAAAACATTTCAGTATTCTACGTGTCCTTTTCACAACTGGCAGAATACATAGTTCTGGCAATTCTTATTCAGACATGCAAGTGTTTTTGTGACTAAATTGTTAGGTGGTTGCATAATCCTTCTGCTTGCATAATCCAGATGACTGGTTATGGTACATGGGAGAGAAATGAGGAATAAAGCTCAGTAGTTTGGGATGATAAACTTTAAGAGAGATTTCTAACTTCTGACTCACATATTACATCAAATTACTCTTGTAAGATTAAAAAATGCATTGCACTGCTACTAATGTGTGAAATTTTGTGCTTGGAATTGAAATGTGCTATGAATGCTTGGTGGGGAAAAAATGTAAATTAGTAATATTTACATTGGGCTTTTGTGTGTCTGTATGTGTACTACATTGTGTGCATTAATTTAAAATTGACACATCATGTGAAAATGTCTTCAACTGTTTTTAAAGACACACATGGAAGATGTAAAGGAAAAAAGCCAAAGACAGTTGCTATTTGTTATTATTATTATTGTGACACCCAATGGGGTTCCATGGCTGAGTGGGTAATTGAATTTTGGTCTTCAGAACTGTAGTCCAATGCTCCAACCACTATAACATAATGGTTACAGGGAATAACTATGCCAGTCTTCAAAATAGTATTGAGACACCTTAAAGATAGACAAAGTAAATTGTATTAGAGCAAATGTTTACAAGAATATACTTGATTAAATATAAATATTTAGAGGAGAAGAAGAATGTAAGGTATGTATCTGAGTCTGGACAGACAGCTTAGCTGAGAGCTTTCCAACTTCCATGTGATGAGAATTTTTAAGAGGAAGTGAACCGACTGACCTTTCCACTCATTATCTCTTTATTGTCTTTTCCTATAGCCTTCAATACATTGGTGAAGTAATTTTTTCAGGAGGCACCCTTCTCTAACCATGCACATACAGAGATCTAAATTATATGGAGGGGGGGGCCTACCAGAATAGCATAATTAAGATTACCCACTTGATAAATCTGAAGCCAATTAATTCCTTCCCCCTTCTTCTTAGTTGTTAATAGGAGGTTGGAATCTTGGTTTATATTTTAATGTGTGCCTGAACCTGGGTATCTGGAAAATGCTACAGGAAGGGCACAGTTTGGCCTCCACAGTCAGAGGCCAAATTTGGTTGGCCTGGCATGAAGGGTGCCAGGCTATAGCTTGTGATGGGGCAGAGGTTCTGCCATCCTTTCATGAGTCCTCCTGGGAGATTTGTGAGGACCCATCCTCCCACTTTCTGTGCAGTGTGAGCTCTGCTGGATGCTTTGGGGCTGAGTAGGGACCCCCATTTTCTTTTTCCTTTCTTTTTTGGGAGGGGTACCCTATACTGTATCAGTGGGACATTGTCAGTTGGCTCAGGTGGTGTCTGTAGGTTATCATTGGCAATATCAGACATTGGTCTACACTTGGCACCCTTTTGATGAAAGTTTGGGCTATAGAACCTTCTCCATAGTCTGAGGGGCTTGGAAGTTGGGAAAATAGCCCTTCTTGGGCCTGATTTGGGTGAGGTTACTCTCTCCTGTAAAGTCTATGCATGGGGTGGGTGGGAGGAGTGTCCTTGGTTTATCTTTCAGTAAACAGCCAGCAGGGAAGCAACCAGTGATACTGGATTGCACTTGGGGCCAGGTGTTTCAACCAAGGGAAGACTGGGGAAGTGATCACAGGGTGACACCTGAGCCTCAGGTGGACCCACATCAGGTTGCTCCTCAACCTTTTGTTGCTTATCACCAGGTTCAGTTAAAATAGGTGTTAGGTCAAAAAAGGGGCCCTTGTGTGAGAGAAGCATGATAGACTAATCCACCCATCCTGAAACATTTTATTTACATCTGAGCACTGTTCAAATATATGTTTTCATTTGGTTTCTGGGTCCTGAATGCTAATGTTAGTCCTAACTAAAGTAAATTGATTTACTCAATTAGAAGGTTGATTTATCATATTGCCGTTGACCTGAGGGAACACTTTTAGTTTGGGATTAACAGTAGGATTTATGCCTCCATGGTATGTTTTGTTTAGGGAACCTCCTGAAGTAAAAATGCTGAATTTGCCTATTTGTAGGAGTCTTACTTCTGTGTAATATACTTACTGTCTTTAAATGAACTTCATGAGAATTTGAGAAATGTGAGGAAGAAAAATGTATCACCAAGAAGTAAAAATGTTTTGAGATTTTGGAAATGGCATACCTTAGATCTCCCCTGTCCCAAATTCTTGTCTTAAAAAAAAAAAAAAAAAGCCTTGACATGAGCAACGTTCCAAAACATAAATGTAAATTACCTCATTATGTAACAAATGTGACACTGGGAGAAGTTTGTCACTACTATGAAAAGGATTAACAAAGCAGGGGACTCCTGCCACCTCATGTAAAGTAAGTGCAATGTACATACAAAGTTTGCCTCATCCCCAAAAGCAACCAAAATCCTATGAACCTTTCACTAAAAGAAGAAAAGCATACAAAGTGAGCAGGAGGAATGCAATCCAGTTTTATAATTACTAATTACCAATTATTTATTCAGTCTAAAGAATTTGTCTATATTAAAGCCTGCCTGTATTCTCAATTAGAAAAAAAATCTATAGCTTGTAAAATGGCAGAATATATTAATACATTCTTGAAATAGGTAGAAAAGGTCTACCTTTCTAACCTCTTTTATTCTTCCAGAAATCTGTTTTGTCAAGCAGAAATGTAATATAGTGAGTTTAGTCAGGAACATGGCCTCAAGTGTCTCCTCTCCACTCCATTAACCAGAAGGGCAGAGGGGAAAATCATAACAAATGTACATTTCACACTTTAAAAGCGATAGAGGACATTTAGTTTTTATGTCTTCCTCTTTGTCTAAGCCCCGAGTATTCGTCCTTTTATCTTGCTATTTTCCCACTTCTTACTTCTCTGTGTAATGAGTACTTCCTTCCCCCCCCCATGTATAAAATGCCTACCTGTGCTGCCCAAATGATTTGAGTTTTAAAGCTCACTCCAAAAGGGTTTTTTTCCCTCACCCTTTTCAAGAATCAGTAGAACAAATACGTTCTCTAGAGTCCTTTACATTGTCCCTGAGCCACTGGTGTTTTGATATCTTTAATGTAAATACTATTTTTCTGATGACTTCTTAGACCTCTTTTTTGAGATTTGGTGGATTTAACCAGTATTGCATTTTTCAATGGAAAATTGTCATGGGCTGCTTGAAAGAACATGGCTTATATAATTCTAAGACCATTCTTCTTGAAAATGAATTCTATATTTGTCCCAGTGGGGTAGAACATGTAATCAAATATGACTTTAAACTGTTCATTGATGTAATTACTTTAAAGAATTATTTTAATCACATCAGATAATTAGGGAATCAAATTTCAGAGATGAAGGCACAATGTACCAGAAATCAAAGAAAAATCAATAAATTCCAGAGAAAAAAGAGAATATAATAGTTAAAATAAAGTGGATGGAAGAATGTGATGAACTTGTCTAGCATACAAGATTTTGCTGTTGGCAGCCTTCAAGTCATTTTCAACTTATGGAAACCATAATGATGGCCTAAAGAGTGAAAGTAGGCCTGAAACCTTACAATATGGATTGAGAAGCAAGCAGAAGCCTTGAGCCTTAAGGCCTGACATTCCTTTACTAGGAACTTAGTGAGTACAGCTACAACAGATAACATGTTTCTGAGGGATGAATAGAGAAGAGATGAATTCAGTTTTGCCATGCATAAGCATATGTGATGTAGTAAGCAAACCTTGAGCAGCCAATCATGAGTTAGTGTCCATGCAGTGTCCACGACTTTAGGCTATGTCTGTAAAATGTAGTCTTCCAATCACAATTTGTTCTGATATCATTGTTACAATTGTAAAACTGTGCAAGAATGCTGTTCTCACCAGTAATGGGGGACATGTGATTCGCTTCTAAGCCGCATGTACTCAATCTTGCAAGATTTAATAAAGTGCCATAAAGAATATATATATCTCTCTAGCTGGAGCCACTCCAAGATTCAGAATGAGCTGCTGGCTCCAGATTCTATCCATGCCAGGATACAACAGGGACTCCTTGGCAAGATATTGGGGTAGGTCCAAATATCCTATTTGGTAGTTTCTCAGTGAGGTTCTGTTGCCCTGAAGTTTCACCAAAGTTTTTTGCTTATTCTAGCAGAATGCAACGGATCTTGGTTGAGATTTTTTTTTTCAAGCAAGAAGCATTAAATCATACTGTACATGAGCCAAACCAAAGAAATTGTCCATACCATTCTATAGATGCTTCTTTCCAGTACACCAAATCCAAAAATAAGATCTCATTAACATCTTGAATATTTTAGTCATGAATGCTTATAGTTGCGGTCCCAGATGCAAAACTCTTCTTTTTAAAATTATGTTTAAAACTTGCAATTGTAAAACTGTTTGAACTGTTCAGGTTGTTTTGAAGAACATTCAAGCTCTGTTTTTCTAAGAGTATAAAAACTTGTTTCATTTTCTTTTAACTCAGTCCTGTGAGTCAATTCATAAAGCCATAGCGTAGCTGATATTCAATAAATGGTTTTCCACCAGGACAACATATATTCAAAGAAAACATTCAGAAAAAAGAAAGAAAATAGAAAAGAGAGGGAGGGAATGAAGAACAAAACATATAAATCACAATAGGGTTCTGACCTCACCTCCCCAATCCTGACTGTAATTAAATAAATTGTTTTACCATTACTGATCTAACTAAATAATCCTTCTATAAATACTTGTTTGTGCCACATGGAGTCACTGTCACAACAGTACTCCATTTTATGAAATAGCATCAAAATACCCCTTTCATACATCAGTTCCATCTTTAATTGACATATACATGTTAAACCAGTTATGGGAATTCTTTTGTCAATGAATTTATGTAGAAATAGTATATGAAAAGAGTTAAAGCTCCTGTTGAAATAGTGCCATAATTCAACATTAAGTATATGTAAATTCAAGTAAAAGTTGACAACTAGCTCCTGATAGACCCCATGCTATAGGCTTCCTACTTCCGCTGTTGCTGTGTGTCTCTTTCTACACAGTTGTCTTTCATTTTTACATATTTTTTTCTCCTTAGATTTCATTTGTTTGTTCCAAGGTAATGCAATAAAAATAATGGAAAGTTTATCACAGTATAAATTCACCTGTCTCATGGAATTTGCATTAATATGGCATACCAAGTTTATCTAAAATTAAATTAGATAAATACATTTTGTATCACAATATGGTTATAACAATCACATGTAATGCTTTTGGTTCATAATTTAATGAGACAATTAATTCTTGGATGAAACTTCTTTGGAGGTTCCACTGTATATAAGTATCAGTTCCCTGCCACTAACATGGGAAGGAGGGTGATAATGATATTTATGTTCTGTTTTATAGGGTCTACTGAGAATCATAAAAGTGTGGGGTATGTCAGTGCATATCCATAGGTAATAGATCAAATTATTAGGATTATGATTGTTGTAGTTATCATCTCTGTTTCTATAGTTAACAGCAACAACTGCTAAAGCAAAACAAATTCTAATGGAATCTGAGAGATTTATTCCTTACTGGTTTTGCAAGGAAAAAGCAATGCCAAAGACAACCAAAGATATCAAAAGATAATCAAAATCCCATCTAATTTTTTGATCATATATTAGCACAAAGAACAAAGAAGAGTAACATGCCATACATCTGCTATCATTCAAAACGTAGCTTATTACTGTACACTGTGCTGGAATAAAACAACTGATTTTTTTTTTTGTTATAATGTTAAAATATCAACTGGGAGGCATGATTAGATCCACATGTCAATTTTCTGTATTCCTCAGATAGAAATCTCTCCCTGCTGAGTAGGTCACAAAACATGATGGAGTCCTGATTGGCCTGAGAAATAAGATGCCTCTGAAATATTCAAAGCACTTTGATTTTTTATTAGAAAACAAGCACCTTTGGGAATTTGAAAATAGCTTTAGTATATCAGGGTGACTTCATAAACCATCTACCAACATATTTGCTACTTTTAAGTTATTTTCTGTGTTGGAACTAGAATCATTCTTGTCAACTCAGCTCCACAATCCCATTAATATGTCAGCATGAAGTGTCTCATAAGCTTTCAGTAACAATATGATGTCTCCAATAGATTTCATATCAATGGATGTATTTCATAGACTCAAATTAATATAAATGATGCTCACTTCTTCCAAAGCAGCTGACAATAGTTGCTATAGACCTCATATTTGATACTATGTCACGAAATTAACATCATTGTTTTATGTGTCCTGACAGTCTTTTGAAATTATCATTAAGTGGATCCTTTCAGTTAAAATGTCCTGTTGGTAGATATGTTAATGGAAGTACTACAAACTGTATTCTAACTTGGTTGCAACTATAAATGGTTTCATAAGGATAAAATGACTTCTGGAAGTGAAGAAATCTTTCTCGTGTGATGTAAAAATAGGAATGGATGAATCAGTTCATTTCTGGTTTGTGGCATTCACCCATTTTGCATCACCATACTCCATGTCTCCATTAAACTGTAGCTTGAAATCTACACCCACATTTACATCCAAATACATCTCAAAAAAGGCGGGTTATAGACCGCCGCTTTGAGGTGGTCTGCCGCCGCCGCCGTTTGCTCCGTAAGGGAGCCGTCGCAGCCACACTACGCAGCTCCCTTACGGAGCAAAAAAGAAGCTCCAAAATGGAGCTTCTTTCTGCGGCGCCTCTGTGATGTCGCGAGGCGCCAGGGGTGCATTCGCGACGTCACAGGCGCTGCGACACGTTCGGACGCACAGTGTCCGATACGTAAAGATGGCACCGGCCGTGTGGAACGGCCGGCACCATATTGTACAGACAGAGTCTGTATTAAACAAAGGGGCGTCTAGAAGAGACGCCCCTTTTTTAAAATGGGATGTCCTGCGGACGTCCCAAGTGCCGGTTTGTAACCGGCCAATATTTTTTATAATTGTTTTCTTTCAATTTCTAGCAGTAAAGCATATATCTTGAGGGAAAAAATCTTATTCTATTGTATCATATTTGATACACCTTCATTCATTCATTCATTCACAAATAACAAACTAATTTTTAATCAAAACCAGGACAACATATATTAAAAGAAAACATTCAGGAAAAAAAAAGAAAACAGAAAAGAGGGGGAAGGAAGAACAAAACATATAAATCACAATAGGGTTCTGACCTCACCTCCCCCAATCCTGATTGTAATGGAATAAATTGTTTTACCATTACAGATCTAACTAAATAATCCTTCTAGAAATACTAATTATGGCCACAAATTATTATATCATTAGATTTCAAATCATCATCATCATCATCATCATCATCATCATCATCATCATCATCATCTTCAACTGGCCTACCCTTTAGAACCCACATTAGTTTGCCAATTTGGGCTTACTTGGCCATTTTAACAACCCATTCTTCCTTTATAAATGCTTCAGTCCATATCCAGGTTTCTGGTAAACAAATTTCTTGCTTCTATTATCATGTACTGAAGAATTAACCTGCGTTTTTGTCAGCTCTTTGTCTGTAATGCCCAATAGATACATTTCTTGTAGCATTACAAAGTATACCTTTAATATTTTTTAATTAACATAGACCAATAACTTTTTGCTTTCTTACAAGTTCACCACATATAAAAAAAGGAGCTCTTCTTATCTCAACATCCCCAATATTGGTTCAAAACATTATTGGGCATTTGTGACTATTTAGGTTAAATAAACTATACTGACTTTTTGATCACCTAGTAATACTACTGCTACTACCAGTAGTAGTTGTTGTATGTACCTCTCAGTCACTTGTTCACTTATGGTGATCCCATGAATTTAATAGGGTTTTTTTTAGTGAAGGAGTACTCAGATGTGGTCTGCCACTGCTTTTTTCTGAATATTGCCTACAACTATTGTTACTTTTTTTTTTAAAAAAAGAAGCTATATAAAACAAAACAATATGAGATATTATTGTTTCTCCCATTCACCTCTTCTTCTTAATCCATGCTTCAAACAGGAAAATAGAATGAAAACTTTCCCACCAGTATGTTTAGAGCATGAATGAATGAGGGAGTGGAAATGAGGAAGTGGGAACAATATTTTAAAAAGTGAAATAGAAAACCTCAACATTTACCAGAACTGGCCCATTTAGAGGAACTCTGTGCTTAGCCTGGTAACCATTTGCCCTTATCATTATCTCCTAGTAAGGAAATTCTGCTGGTAATTCTTGGTAACTGCTGAAAAATAAGGCAACTATATTGCACCAGTGAAAATTTAGACTGGTGGAATCAATGTGTAAAAGAGGGGATATTCCCCATCACCATGTACAGAGGTGGGAACTGGACAGTGAAAAAAGGGGATAAGAAAAAAAATAAACTCATTTGAGATGTGGTGCTGGAGAAGAGTGCTAAGTATATCATAGGTGCGTTACAGACCGCCTAAAAGCGGTGGTCTGCCGGCGGCGCCGGTTGCTGCGTCCGGGAACTGCACCGGCCAAACTGCGCGATTCCCGGGCACAGCCGAAAAGAAGCACCAAAATGGCACTTCTTTTTGCGCCCTGGAAGTGGCGCCGTGAGGTGCTAGTTGCACACTCGCGGCATCACTTCCGCCGTGTGACGTCCGGACACTACGCGTTCACGATGTCAACATGGCAGCCCCATGTGGAACGGGCACCGCCATTTTGTGTGTGCTCCGTGCGTACTAGGGTTAGAGGCGTCAGGAAGTGACACCCCTTCCTAACCCTAGTACGTGCAGAGCACGTACTTTACGCCCATCCGGAACAGGCCATAGAGAACCAAAAAGACAAACAAGTGGGTCCTTGAACAGTTCAAGCCTGAAATTTCCCTGGAAGCCAAGTTGAGTAAATTGATGCTATCATACTTTGGCCACATTAGGAGAAGGCATGACTCATAAAAAAATACAATAATAAGAAAGGAAGAAGGTAATAAAAAGAGAGGAAGACTGCACAACATATAGCAAGACTCAGTCAGGGAGGTCACGGACATAAATTTAAATTTTCATAGCCTAATCAGGGCAGTGGAGGACAGAGTGTCTTGTAGATGTCTCATCCACAAGGTCTCCATGAATTGGGGTTGATCTGAGGGTAGTTAACAACAACAACAAAAAGGTAATACACCCCTGGCCCGCTTCTGGAATTGCCATAAATATGGATTTACCAGAATGTGGGTATATTCATATCACATAATTATAACATTATGATCGCACACAAAATTCTTAACCTCAAGGTTCTATAGAATTCATCCATGTCAGTTAAATTAAAACCATACTGCTATAATTAATAGAATCATAGTGCTATAATTGTGTGATCTGAAAGGGCTCCTCATGATTGCTGAGCTAAATGGTTGCAACTTGTTTTTGTTCTTCATGTGGAACTAGACGATCTACCTCAAATCTATCTTAATATGGATAAATTTTATTTTTAATTTCATCATTTTCTTATACACCAGACTAATTATGCATACTCTCTCTATGAAGCCTGTTTATTTATTATGAAGGTTCTCAAAGGAAGATGTTTGTTTTATGTGTTGTTTTCATTCATAGTGGCTGTGGACTGCAGGGAGTCAAAGAAGATAGTTCTTTGTGCTGAGTAGAGCCATCAATCACTGTTTACATGAAGCACTTTTAAATCAGTAGGTAGGTTAGAAAAAAAGGAATAACATTATATAAGACTTTAGCCATATGGAAGGAAGAATATAGATATCTACACATGTATACTAAATATTAGGCTTGTGCATAGCTGCCAAATAGAAATGGAGCCCAGGTCATAATTTTGGATCTGGGCCCAGTTTGTTTTGGATCAATACAGATCCACTAATACAGTCTGGAGCCTGAAACAGGATTTGGAAATTCAGAGAAATAAAATTGGCTATAACTTTCCCCCACACATCTATGTATGTGTGTGTGTACACGCACACACACACATTCATTCACTTATATACCTCTATGACATGCCTTGACACCCGCCTTTTGAGTTTTTAGGTTCCAGAACTAAATAACTGTATGACCTAATTTCCTAAAGGCACCAGATCTGATATTGGAAGCTAAGCAGGATCAGCCCTGGTTAGTATTTGGATAGGAGACTGCCAACAAATACTAGATGCTGTATGCTTAAGAAAACCCTGTTAAATTAATGGGGTTGTCATGAGCGGACATGCTACTGGAAGACACACACACACTGAGAGAGAGTGAGAATTTAAAGTCAGTGTTGATAGATGGGGTGGGGGTGAGTTTAAGACCAATTGTGGCTTGTTGTTCTATGTACCAGTGCTTTTCTGTCACTCTCGTGTTTGTTTTATTTTATATTTTTCATTTGGATGTTTTAAAGTTGTATCCTTAAGTTGTAAGCTTCTTTGAAAACTGTATCAACCTGAAGAGTGGGGTAAAAGTCTAAATAAATTAAACAAATAGGATTTTTTGCCTACATGTTTTCAATAGAAAATGAAATTTATTTACACAGTAATGTCATCAACTGACCTTGACTGTGTTATTTTGTTTATTGCATGTCAGCATCATAGTGGAAGGAATACCGTGCCTACTAAACAAAAATAAAAAAATGTAGAGGACATGAATAATGAATACAAATAGGAAAGCAGGGACACACACACACAAGAAATTGATGGGCTAATCTTTACATAGAGAAAAACCCTTGAAAAGGTCCAGCATCTGTTTTAAAAAAAAACAAACTGTCAAGGATAAAACCTGAGCTTCCTAAAATTATTTCTCATATGCAGAAATATTGCCATTACCAAACCTGATAATGGCTTATGCATATGTATGTGCAGTTTACATACATGTAAGTCCCCCATTTTTTTTGATGGGGTGCAGTGGGCTATTATTTTGCGCCTGTGCTCCACTCAAAAATTCCCATATGTCCGGGAGTTGCTTATGGTGTCTTGTACCAGTGGAGAGAGAAAGAAGGGGAAATTATTTCAGATGATGCAGATCCAGCTGCTGTGGACTCCCAAGGAAGGAAAAGGCAGGTGCACTACATTTGGAATTGCATCCTTGTCTCTTTTACTCCAGCTGAACTGA
>NC_056524.1:59715154-59725787 GCF_019175285.1 Sceloporus undulatus | reverse complement strand
GGCTATTGAAACTAGATCTCTCTCTCTCTATTCCTCACAAGTCCCAGTGTGTGTGGGGAAGGGATAGCTGTGAGCTATTATAAATATAATTAATAATTTATAGTTCATTCATTGGGTGGTGGCAGCGCGGCTTTAGGACCTCCAGGGGTCTCATTCTGCTCAACAGGGAGCGAGAATGGAGATCTAGGAGATCCTAGAGGGAAAAGTGTGACAAGAGGGGACTCCCTGGGAGTAAAGGGCCACGCACAGGGCGCCAAGGGCTCCAGGGAAAGGCCCCCAAGTCACCACACACAGTATTTAACTAAACAAGCTGAGGAATTAACTGTTTCTTCACAACATTATACATGAACTTAACACAGTTATTTGCACTCTTTGGGTGTGTGGCTTTAAAGAGTCTTTTTCCAAGGGCTCCCAATCAGCCTTCTCCCAGGCTCCTGGAGACTGTCCTGCTTACGCTATCTTGTAGCAGTGGAGAGAGTGTCAGTGCAACTGCTGGGATCCAACAACCACTATCAGCAACTCAAACGAGTCCTGGGGTTAAATCAGACCCTTGGAGCAGAGCTGGCAAATTTCCAGAAGCAGAAGCATGGCTCCAAAGTCCAATTTGGGATGACAGCAACTGGATGTCTTCCAGGAACTGCAGCAATGCAGGAACCTCCGGGGACACACAGCAAACCAATGCTGTAGCTTCTTCTGATAAACCACCAGAGAAACAAAGTCCCCAAAGTGCTCTTTATTCACAGTGCTATAATACAAAACTAGATCTCTAAAACTCCAAACCATACCAATCCAACTCCTTCTACACAACCCACACCACACCCTTGCAACCCCTGGGCTTATATAGTCTCCAGACCATGTGGTCTCCCAAACCCAGTGAGTTCAGGTGTGTAACCATGTCATGTGTCTCCTGTGCAATCTAGGCACATGGTTTCATCATCCATGGCTACTTGCACTTGGGCACTGAAGTGTCCTTGAGCCAATGAGCTTCAGCTGTGCTGATCAGCCTTGTCCTTCTGCTGAAATGCTCATGGTCAAACACACACACATCAAGCATTTCCCTGTGTGCTGTGTTTTAACCCTTCAAATCCCTGACAGAGAGGAGGGAAGGGAAAGTATTTCCGATCACCTTACAGCATCTTGCACTAGCATCCCACCACACCAGGAGATATCCTCTATTAGCCTTTGGGAGCACTGACGAAGCCTTGGGCCAAGCCTTCAGAAATCCCTCTTCTACTGGGTCTTGGAAGCATCCTGGGCTCCAGCTTCCCCTTCTAGGTCTGACCCCATACCTCTAAAAATAGGCTGACCAGCCTTCCTGCTCTACCTTTAGTGTACATTCCCTTTTCCTCTTCACGTCTGCATCCTCTGTTCTCTATACAACACCTCTCCTCCTCAAATCTGACTCTCTCTCGCTCTTTAATTCCTCTCTCTCTCTTGCTTACTCTCCCTCTAATCTCTTCCAGCTGCTTTCCTGTCCCCCCCCCCTGTCTTCTCCTTTCCATAGGGTCCTCTTGTTCTGTCCCAGTCAGGGGACAATCCTCCTTTCCACTCGCTCTTTCACAGCAGTCTATAGCATGGAGCAATCTAATGTGTGAGTACAAAGTTCTTGTTCTCCCCTTAGATTGCTTTTTGTTTTCTTTTGTATACACATGTAAACTCTTTTCTTCTTCCTCTTTAAGATGTCAAAGCAGTATTTCATCTTCATAACCACCACTTATGACCCCATTACCAGAAAAATAAAGGGGGAAATTGCTTTGGAATGATGATCCTTCAGTCACTGGAGACTGGTGATCTAATAACCCTGAGGTGGGCTTTTGGACTGAACCTGTTTGGCAGCAAAGTTCAAAATCTTAGCTTCCTTACAATTCTGACCAAACCTCAGGGTGGATTCATTACCACACTGAAAATGGTAATTTCCACTACTTAAAGTTGTATATTCTACATTTTATTTTGAGATGTTATGGGAACATTTTCTATTCAGTATTTTGTTTTCTGTGCAGAAAATGCTACTTCCTATGAAAAAAAGGCTGCTTTCCAGGCCAAAGTACCATGTGTAAATTTTCCAGCGAATAAATCCAAAATGATACAGTTTTTGGAAACTTTGCCACAAGATGAAGAAAATTGCTAAAATTACTGATTTGTGAGATATTTAGCCTTCTCTGTCAAGGAGCTATGATGTCACAACAAACTACAAATCCACAAATTCCATAGCATTGAGCCATGTCAGTTAAAGCATTTCAAATTATTTCTGCAGTGCAGTGTGGAAAGCAGAGCTCTGTAATATCATGTCTTTTCACAAACCAATGTTCAATAATTTTTATTCACAAAATGAATATGTACACAAATCTAAGTGGGAGGGGGAAAGTGGGATGGGCAAAGCAAAAAAGAATGAATAATATAATTTAACTTGCAATTCAAGTAATACCCATTTCTACCCATCATTTTATTATATTAGTAAAATAAGTAAAAGAATAATGAGATAGTAATATATACTTTTTAGTTATTCTTTCCCAGTGAAAATAATATTTTCTTTCAGAAGTAAGTTCAAAGTAAAAAAGAAATGTTGTTATGAACTTCTGTCCGGGAAAGCAGCCAAAGGGCTGATAAGGCAGCTAGTTCTCAAACAAACAACCCCCTCCCAGCACAGCAAAGTCAGTGTAAACTACACAGTCCTAGAGAGTTGCAGTAGTTTTACCAAAAGGGATTACCAAGAGAATTGTCAGACGGTCCAAGGTTCAGGGTAACAGATAGGCAGGTCGATGAACCAGTCCAAGGTCAAGGTTTCCGGGTATTCAAGACAAGAAGCCAAGGAGCCAGAGACAGAGTCTTTCCCCTAAAAGAGTCAGATATCCACTGGCAAAGAACCACACATGCTCCAGGTGCTTAAGAAGGCAAGGAGCTGGCCTTCAGCTGTGCCTGATTACGAAGACGCTTCTGATAAAGCCTCCGAGATCTTCGAAGGCCCTCTCTTTCTGCTCGACACTCATTGAAGGTAGGCACACTGCCCAGATCCTCCTCCATGTCCACAGCCTCGGCACCAGGCAAACTTGACTGCTGAACCTCTGGAGGGGCCATAGACTCTGCTCCAGCAGAACTAGGGCCAGCCTCTGGCTCCTCCATTACAGGTTCAAGCCCCTGGGGCTCTGGCTCCTCCATTATAGGTTCAGATCCCAGAGGCTCTAGCTCATCCTCTGAGTCCTCCAAGCCATCTTCCAGGGTGGGCATGACAACTTCTAAGTAACAAAATCCACCATGAAGGTAACATATTTTTTTTCCTTAATGTTTATATAAATGTGTAATTTCATGTATTTCATTTGCAGCACAACTATAGTTTGTGAAAGTTATTTTTTGAACTACAGCTTCCAGAATCTCCCCAGATTTCTAACTGAAGTAATTTACTGAAGGAGGATTTAGACTGACTCTATAGATATGCTAGAATTGAAGACATCTGTGGCACAGCTACAGTGTTTTCCCTTTTTCATTCTCTTTTCCTGACAGATTTGTGTAAGCTCACATGGAATTACTTAAAGACCAGTTTGCACTCTTCAGTTGTCCATTCTATGGGGAATTTAAAAAAAAAATCAGAAATGTAAAAAGAACAAATTTCTGCAGAACAAAAATCCCTATGGAGGTAAAAATTCACACCACTGTGGAAAACTGTCAGCCAAATGAGAAGGTAAGAAATGACAGGCATGGCAGAATTTCTTAGGTGAGTTTGATTTCTGCATGCAAGTAAAGGAACCTAAACTAATTTATTGTAATTTAACTCCCACACACTAGTGGTGGAATTGGTAAGTCTGAAATCCGATGGATTGGTTTCATCTAGAAAGAGTGGTGAAAATTTTTACTCATTGTGAAAGAACCAATACAAAAGAAAAAAAGGATGATAATTCAGCTATATGGTTCCCTGACAACTGAGGAACATGCTATAGACAGTTGTTACATTCTTATTGGCAAAAACCTAAGATTTTCAAACATCATCAGTCCACTTCACAAGATGCCATGAGCTTTTACACATTTCTAAGGATTTATTTTATTTAAAACATATCCAAAAATGTCAATGGATGACTCTTTTTGACAATATGCCTTGATACATCAAGACATCCTTTCTTGTTGAGTGTGAAAACATCTATGATAATTCTTTAAATCCATGCTGTAGAACTGAGGTGAGCCACCATTGTCTCCCTGTTCTGTCTGCTTTTAACTGTTAAGAGTCACAGAATGCCAATATATTCAACAACAACAACAGAAACTGGCTGCAGAGTTCATGAGAAGTTTCTTCTATTACTTCTTTGCAAGCCCATTTCCATAACTTAGGCGCTTTACAGACTGCCCAAAAAGGGAAGTCTGCTGGCGCATCTGTTTCTGCTGCCAGGAAGCCTCAGCCTCTAAATGGTGAGGCTTCCCGACGGCTGAAAAAGAAGCCCCAGAAAGAGGCTTCTTTTGGTGGCGTATTTATGATGCCGCAAGGTGCCAATGGCGCTCTTGCAGTGCCATAAGTGAGCCATGATGTGCGGACGCTAAGCGTCCATGACATCAAAATGGCGGCACCCATGTGTATAGGGTGCAGCCATTTTGTATGTACTAGGTATGTACTAGGGTTAGGGTGTCCGGAAGGGATGCCTTTTTGTAACCCTAGTACGTACTTTTTGCCCTTGCGGAACGGGCCTTAGATTATTCCAATCTTTGGCAAGGTCTGCACAGGCCAGATTATGGGAATAGGCCAAAGTATTCTGTCCCAAAGCTGCCCCAATCTCTCTCTTTTAGCTGTGGGCACTCTGCAGTGATGTGGGGTGGTTGTTCGCATGTGCATCCCACTATGTTACCCACTGCCAACACCACCAGCATGAACTGCTCCCTCTGAGGTCAGGAACAAGATGCCCAGTGTGGATCTGGGCACCTTGTTCTAAACTCACAGAGAATGACCTGCAGTGTCAGCAGTGGTAGGAGGCACAGCAGGATGCTCTGTCATATACAGTAGGTATTAAAACTGAAAGAAATCTCTAAGAAATAAATAAGAAGTGATTTGGATAGAATAATTGTGATTTTCTATTTCTCTCATATTTGAACCAATTAGATATTTGAACCTATTAGCCATCTTTATGACCCAGCAACATCGGGGACTGCCTGAAGGAAGAGGCCCCTCCCTCTTCAACTGTCATCTCGGCCTCAGAGGGAGCCATCGGGCAGACCCAGCAACATTGGGGACTGCCTGAAGGAAGAGGCCCCTCCCTCTTCAACTGTCATCTCGGCCTCAGAGGGAGCCATCGGGCAGACCCAGCAACATCGGGGACTGCCTGAAGGAAGAGGCCCCTCCCTCTTCAACTGTCATCTCGGCCTCAGAGGGAGCCATCGGGCAGACCCAGCAACATCGAGGACTGCCTGAAGGAAGAGGCCCCTCCCTCTTCAACTGTCATCTCGGCCTCAGAGGGAGCCATCAGGCAGACCCAGCAACATCGGGGACTGCCTAAGAGCTGGTGGAGGACTACTTCTGCCGCTGCCCCCCCCATGTCACCTGGGAAGAAGCTCCCCAGAACTGCGGAGGACTGTCTTGCCGCTGTGGTGGCTTTTTACCAGGGGGGAGGGGTCAGTGAGATAGGGGTGTTTTTATGTATTCTTAATTGTTTTATTGATATTTGCTGTGAACCGCCCTGATCTATGCAAGGGCGGTATAAAAATAATAAATTTATTATTTATTATTTATTATTATTATCTTAGGTCCAGTCTAGGAGAAAGGCAGGGTACAAATGAAATAAATAAATAAATCTTTCTATCTCATTATGAAAATTGAGCAAATTTTGACAATTTTTTTTTTAAAAAAACCTAGGCACTTTGGGCTAGCCTGGGGGTGGAGAGGGCAATGCATCTAACTTATGCAGTCCCTTTCGTGTTACAACTCCAAAGTTGACATTATGCACCACTTCATTTGTCTTCCTTTCTGGGATTGGAAGCTGAGCAGTGGAAATGGGTAGCATCAGTGGGGTAGTAAATCCTACTCCGGATTTTATTTTGATATGTTTCAGAGTGGTGAGTGCCCTGGATGGTGCAACTGTGATTTGAGTCAGCAAGAAACCAAATCAGAGCAGGCTCAAATGTAAAGGTCTGTAAGAAGCATGGTCAATACAATCCAAGTAATCCAAGAAGGGTTCAAACAAAAAGGGAGTAACTGAAGGTAGCAGACCAAGGAGCAGACCCAAAGTGAGGAAATGAGAAAGTAAGAAATGTAACACAGCAAAAGAGATAATGGATTTGTTACCTTGAAGCAAAGAAATGGTTCTGGCTATGAGCCGGAACAGACTGGCTCCAAAATCTGGCTTCCTGGTGGCTTGGGGACATGGCAATTATACACTGCATGCCCCCAAGATGTCTTGAAGCTACCCAGCTGTTTCCACAAGGGTGGCTTCAAGAAGCTGCAGGGTGTGAAAAACAGGCTTTTTGCTGGATGAAAAGGAGCAGCTCTTTGCTGCTCCTTTTTCAGCCAGGGAAAAGGTGGATTGGGGCTGTGGCATGTGTTCACCATGGCCCCAATCCATCTTCAGAAGGGGCAGCCCCTTTCAGATCTATTTCACTCTGTTAATTTATATCCACCTGTAAATCAGTACAGATTGGTCTAATTAGCAAAGTGGTTCCTTTCATAAGTATGCCAGGGTTAGTCCTGTTTTTCTGTTATTTACATACTAATCTCCAATGTTCAGAAAAGATGCAATATTTTTGACTCCTGCTCTTCAGGATCTACATGGAATGGTCCAGGTTCTGCCTCCAAAGCTGGGCTACCAGCCACCTCTGGCTTGGACAGGACCCTGTTATCTGGCTTCTCCCCTTCCCCATAAGCAGAAGTGTCTTCAAATAGGACATGACAGGTCTGAAGTTTAAATGAATTATCAGAAGTTCTGTACCATATTATTATATAGGTCCCATACCCTTAAAGTTTGTATTAAACCATGAAGCAGATTCATTGTTCCACTAACACTGAAGCCACCAATTGAATAGAAGTGGGTGCCAAATCTTTGCATATCTATTTTGTCATCTAATTATCTGCCCTTGCCTAAATTTGTCTCTCTTTTTTTCAACTCACTGATGTAACATCAAGCAGTTTCTGCCCTGTCATGTTTAAAATTTAGTGGAATTAAAGAGAGAGAGAGAGAGAGAGAGAGAGAGAGAGAGAGAGAGAGAGAGATGCAGAAGGCTTTATTTATTTAGCACTTCATTTTCGACCTGGTATCATCTGTTTGGAACTTTAATTGCTCAGTGGTTTCTTCCCCATCCCCCTTTCTTTTCTGGAAACCAATAAGGAGCTGCAGGGAGTCTGTTGCAGAATAATAATGTCTCACTGCTATGTAGCAAGCAGTTTACCTGATTGGTTTACAGAGGCAGACAGCACTTGTTGTTATAAACTCACTGCATTTTAATAAGATTTAATAAACTATAATTTAATTGGATTTTTAAAATGTGAATGAAACAAGAAACAGAAGAAAGAAAAAGGAAACAAAAGAAAAAATGTAAGAAGTTAATCATACTTTTGAAAACAGATATTCCATACTTTTTTTTCCTATTAAGGACACCTGAAGCTCAGAACTTATTCTATGCAAAATGTTCACATTTATTTTTGCACTAGTAATAGCAAAAAATACCTGGGCACAGATGTTCTGCACTGAAAATGTTACTGTCAGTGTTTCAAGAGATGAACACAAAAGCTTGCAGCTTGGTTTTTATTAGGTTTTCAGGTTAAACTACAAAAAATGTATAACAGGCAATTAGGTTTATTTGTTTTAATTTAAGTATACAAAGTCCAAACCTAGTTAAGGATTCTGAGCATGGCCATTAAATCTCCTCCACCCATTCCCCCTCTCCAGTAAGTCCCTCCACTACACTCTCTCAGAATAAAAAAATAAATAAAACACAGTCAGTGCCTACTTTGGTGGGAGGGAAAAACCTTTCACTTAGATGAAAAAAACAGCTGTTGGAATATTAATTCCTGTTTATACAAACAGGCTTCCTAATCAGAACAAACTACTCCCTTGTGTCTCATCCCAAACCTTCTCCTAACAGTGGTTAAGCCTGAGGGGGAAGCCACTATGGTGACATGGAAATAGGAGGAGAGAGGAGCAACCAAATGGTTGGAACAGTATCTCTTGTCTCCCACTGTACTTTGCTAGAGGGAGAAGGTGATAGCTACATTCTCTAGCCACATTCTCTTGCCACAGCTATTTAATATATTTATGTATTTTTTTTCATTTATATCCCACCTTTATCCCAAAAATGGGACCCAGGGCATGATTCATTTTCCTGAACAAAGAGAGGACATCAATTATCTCTGACAATAATGCCATCATGCTTGCTTTTGGGGGAAAAAATCCAAAGTTTTACTACCTTGGATTAACACTACCTTGCACCACTCAAATCTGTTGTTACAGAAAAAAACTGACTTTCTTTTTATATGTTTACAGAACACCTTGGGCATTTTTGCACAAGACAAAATGTCACTCTGATTCCACTTTAACTGTCATGGCTGTATCCTGTAGAATCTTCAAGTTTGCAGATATCTAAGACTAAAAATTCTAAATACTTTCTCTCCACTGCAAATCTCAAGAATTAATAGAATAAATCTTTGGTAATTAGAGTTATAATTGTCTAGTGTGAAATGACCAGTTGTAACAAAAGATCTCAAGGTGACCTATAGAGTAAAAATAAACTGGAAGGATAGAGAGAAAGAGGGAGAGGGACAGAGAGAAAGCAAGAAGTTGAAGGGACATTTTTTTTTAATCTCCTCCAGCTGTTCTTCCTTCACGGAACTCCCACCATCTTTCTCCAGCTTCTATGTAGTAAGAGAATGTGATGTCTTGCTTAATGTTGATGTGGTTTGTTGTTTCAGTGTTTTAAATGTATTCTGGTTTTACTGCTAAAACAGTAATTTATTTGCATTATTTGCATAATGGAAGGCAGTATGCAAATAATTATAGTAAACAAATAATATGTTACTGTTACCGACATTGAGATATTCTGAAATTTTGGTGTGTGTAATTGTCCATATGACTCCAGATGGACCCTGTAGTGCAGTCCATCATAATCCCCAAAGCAAGGGGATATGTCTGCACTACACCCAGATGAGGTCAGACTAATGGGACCATTGGCGAACCATGCCCCATGTCCTTGTAGGCTAAGCAGATAGTTTGGGAGTTGCAAAAGGGGCACTAACACCTCCATTATCAGAAGGATGTCTCACCAGTTGAGCCAGTGGACTTAATCAAGTACCCATTCACACCTTGAATACTGCCAGACCATGACTTCATCCATAGATGTGGAATCACTTTTGCCCAGAGGCTAGATTTCACCTATATAAGGTCCATGAAACACTTGCTTAGTGTGTTATTTTAGATTCCATGGGGACACTCTCTTTCTGTGAACCCTGACTAGCTCTTACATGCTCGTTTGTTCATTGGAATGGCTGTATCCCACTCCTTACCAACCGTCTGGAACCTGAAGCAAGCCTCATGTTTGTGTAAATATTGCCGTTAGTTCAGCCTCCAAATTTTTCCAAGCTAATTCCTGATTTCCTGAGCCTTGTATGAGTGTGTGTTTATTACTGACTTGCTGTGTGATTCCCCCCCCCCAAAAAAAAAGAAATATTTAATTATAAGAACTCTGCCTCTGCACACTTTCTTGTGTACTCATTTCTCTTGGTAAACAAAGGGGTGATGGTCTTGAGGGTTATTTAGCTCTCGGCTAAAGTGAAATCCCCCTAAATAGATTTTTGCATACAATACATATTTGCAGAAAGATTGGACATAAATATTTAAGTAAGTAAATAAATAAATAAATAAATATGTTGCAACATTATGACTAATTCCAAAGATTAATAACACCTAAAATATTTTAAAATAAAAAAATTATAGCCCACTATTATTCTAAAAATGTGTGTGTCAGTTGATGAAAAGACTGTGAAGGTGAAGCTATTCAGATATTTGCTGATGTGTAATGTGTGCTATCCTGGTATTGGAGAGAGAAAGCTAATAATTTTAATGAAATTATTTTCAAGAACAGTCTGCCTGCTTCTATTGGACCTTTTTTGGGGGGAGGGGGGATTGGAGAAAACAATAACAAAACAGACGTGTAGACTTCTAAAAATAAGAGTCACGAGGCTCAAAATGATTATTATGAAGATATCAAACAGTGGAATCCTGCCCTCATTACCTTTCATGAACAAGGATTGAAATAATAATAATTAATAGCTGTTCAATTGATCTCAATCATTTTGACACTTCACAATTTCAATATGAAAGGCTGATTTGTTGAAGGATAATGTTGGATATTTTAAATACCTAATTAGAATGCAAGACTGAATGCAAACTTTTTATTAATCAAACTGTATTTGGGTGCAAGAACTACAACTAAAATACATAGACATGTTCATCTTTGTTGCCATTTTTTAAAATGTATATACAGTGGTACCCCGGGTTACGAAATTAATTCGTTCCGCGGCGCCCTTCGTAACCCGAAATCTTTCGCAACCCGAAAAAGCCATAGGCGCTAGCGCTGGAAGCCGCGATTTCGTGCGAAAAAGCGCCGAAAAGCACCAAAAATTTTTTTCGTAAGCCGAAAAAAAAACGTAACCCGGAACAGTTTTTTCCTATGG
>NC_056524.1:59697382-59715054 GCF_019175285.1 Sceloporus undulatus | reverse complement strand
AAATTCTGTGCATCAAAGAGTCCAGTGTGTTGAAATAGCAAAGAACTTTATTGAAAACACATACAGTGGTACCCCGGGTTACGAAATTAATTCGTTCCGCGGCGCCCTTCGTAACCCGAAATCTTTCGCAACCCGAAAAAGCCATAGGCGCTAGCGCTGGAAGCCGCGATTTCGTGCGAAAAAGCGCCGAAAAGCACCAAAAATTTTTTTCGTAAGCCGAAAAAAAAACGTAACCCGGAACAGTTTTTTCCTATGGAATTTTTTCGTATCCCGGAAATTTCGTAACACGGTGCTTTCGTATCCCGGGGTACCACTGTATTAAAAAGTTGAGCTAAATTTTATGCAAGCAGAGTACTCTCTGTCTAAACACATTCACAGGTAAAGCTTTCCATTTCTGTGCCATACTTTAAAGTGTGGGATTAGCATACAATTCATTTGGACTAAATCCAGTTACCGGTCACAGTGAGTATTTACATTGGTTAACATGATTTATATCTGTGGCGCTGTACAGACAGGCCCTACGGGGCACTGTCATTACATGCAAGGGACGGCGCTTCCAGACGTGACTCGCCCCTCGCACGTGACGAAGGCATCAAAATGGCGGCACCCTTGTACATACTGGCGCCACCATTTTGACTTGACGGACGCCTAGTGTTTGCACATCCTGGCACCTTTGTGACACCGCAAGTGTGCCATTGGTGCCTTGTAGTGTCACAACTGCGCTGCATAAAGAACCCGCTTTTTGCGGGTTCTTTTTGTTCCACGACAGAGCCATGTGGTTTGTCCACTGTGGCTCCCTCACAGAGCAAACCAGGGCAGCGGGAGACTGCCCTTTTTGGGTGGTCTGTATCCCGCCTGTGTTAGTTTATTATTCAGCACTTGAGTCAATCGGTTTAATCTAGTTAGGATTTAGCATTTGGAATTATATCTGCTGAAACTGTTTTCATTTTTTAAATAACCTAGGCTTAAATTCTGTTTGTATGAACTAGGATATAATTTTATTATTTACTAGAGCTAGCTAAAGTATCTTGCTTTGTATATATTGGAGTAGCCCTAGGAATTTGATGCTAAAACCTTCAAGCCAAGTCGCATGGCTGTCAGAACAAGAGACATCATGCCTACCCATTTCAGTGAAAATCCTTTCCTTTGCCACTGTATACCCCTTCAATCCTATGAGGCACCTCAAACCCTTCCTCCTTAACTTCAAAGTATAAACACTACAAATGCAAGTAATACATGATCTTCCTCTCTTGATGAGACATCACATAGGGGAAAGAAAAATGTCAGACAACATTAAATTTTTCATCTTTGAGTCAGAGTGAAAAGACCTGTATTTTGTTGTTTTCACTTTCAGTGATTTTTCTGCAAAAAATAAATGGGGTTTACACTATTCTCTAAAGAAAACAAAACAAAACTAATATCCCCCTCTCTCTCTTTTTTGTTTTAATGCAGTATTCTCTGTTAAAAAGTGTTGGCACATACATGTGCATGTGCGCACACACACACACACACACACACACACAGATATGCACAGAGAGTACAGTCAGCCCTCACCTCCATGGATTCTGCATCCATGGATTTCATTAACAATGGCTTGGAAATATACCCACCAGAAACAAATAAATTCCAAAAAGCAAGCCTAGATTTTGTAATGTGATATAAAGGACACCATTTTACAACACCATTGTATATATTGGTGCTTGAGCAGCCATGGGGAGACCTGCAAGTAAACCTTAGTGGATACCATAGTCCTCTTGTAGTTCTGAAATGGAGAGAAAATTCATTGGGGAAAAAACATTGTAAAATTGTCCTTGGGGGGAGGGGGGGGGGGGGGGGGATAAAACATTTAATTTTATGATCACTACGCATGTAAAAATAGCAAAGGTTGGTATTGTTAGTATGGATTGCAAAGCTATGCACTGGTTAAGAAAGTTTACCACCTAGGGAATGAAGGCAGTAACCACATGTACATTACTGTAACACTGTATGGGGAGGTAACTGGAAACTGATTGAAACTTCAGTATGTCCAACAGTGTTGTTGTTGTTGTTGCTGCTGCTGCTGCTAAACATTTCTAAACCCATGTCAAGGTCAAGCTTTTATTTTATTTAATTATTTTATTTTTTAAGATCTAGGCCTGTTTCTTTTCTTCTCTTCTAGCACTCTTGACATTATCTTCACATTTTATCTGACTTCCATTGGTTGAAACAGCAACACATTAAAAAAAAACCTGTGTGTAATCAGGGTATGGTTTGGTGTGTTTGGCTGTGTAGTTAGTAATGTGTGTGTGTGGGGGGGGTGTCGGTATGTGCACATGGATGTTCAGTTTATGATGAGACACTTAAACCATGTTCGTATGGAACTGCCTCTCTTTTTGGTTTCATGTATTCTATGTCAAGCATACTCATTCTCCTAGTTGAGATTAATGTAATTTGGTAGAAGAAGTGAAAGAGGAGAAAAAAAATCAGTGTGTGGGAAAAATAAATTAACCTACTGCTATTTCTTTGCCATTCCCACCAATACTGCTTTTCAGATGTGGTGCAGTGAAAGGATGTTCTTAGACCCACACTTGCCACTGCTACTTAGTTGGGTTCTTAGGTGTTCAAAAGAACTTTGTATCAAATAGAAACTGAAAGGTAGAGAGCCAGGAAGAAGACACAAAGTTGTGAGCCTTTTATAAAGGACTAACAGGATCAAACTGACATGAGACATCTCTTAGATGGACAGCAAAATGAGACACAGAAATAAACTTTGAGACAAGCTGCAGAAAGGCCTGCAGAAAGACCACCGTTAAGAAGTCTTGAGAGGATCAAGACTACAAACAGTTCAAGAGAATAAGTATCTCTCTTTACAGTAAGAAAAATGGCTGAGGGCACAAAACTTTTGTCAGATAGAAAAACAAAAGAAGATAGAACTATGGTACATTCTCTTATATTACACATCAAGGAACCTTTGAATCCACAGAATCCTTTATAAATAGAGGAACTTGTTTCTTTCTAAAAGTATTCAATCGTTTGGTATAGTATAAGAAAACGAGAAAAGTCTTTAAAAATACAAAAACTACTTCAGGAAATGCTTGTAAAACCATCACATTAAAATAATTTCATGAACGTGAAACCTTACTTGTTTTATTGAAACCACATTCTATGATGATTTATTATGAATCCATGCATCATTTGGATTCTAAATCCATAATTTTTTCCATTTGTGAAGTACTTTACTTCAGATCTTTATTTTTAAATGTATGGGACTCTGATTGTCAGCTTTCAGGAATGTGACTGAGCTATGTGCTTAGTGTTAACAGTGAAATAAAAGATCTGTAATTAAAAAGTTGCTTCGAATAACAGTAGAATGCAATGAAATTTCATAAAATACTGATCAGAGCTTTCAGGACATTCTGAGATCAATATCACTCACACATTTTCTTTTAAAGCAGCTATTCTCTCACACTTCTTTAGAAATATATTTCAGCTAATCCAGTGAGATTACTCAAAAATGCATAACATTATGTCATATCTAATAGAGCGATGCCATTATATAGGGAATAGAACGTTTGAATATAGGGAAAGTTCTACTGAGTACAGTGCACCCTTACTTTACATGGGGGATCCATTCCAGACTCCCCTGCGTAAAGCAAATACTGCCTATGCTCGAGCCCCACTTAAATGAATGGGGCTTGTGCGTGCATTGGCGCAATGGCACATGCGTGCCATGGGCGTGCGCCCCATTCATCTCTATGGGATGCACTGCCCCTTCTCCCTGTGTGGCTTTCAGCGTATGCTGAAAGCCACGTATGACGCAGATGCACTGTATGTGTAAAATTCGGGGGGGGGGGATTTCCTTCCTGTCATCCTCTCTCCAATTTGCATTATTTCCTTTGATTTTAAAATGTATTTCTTTTAAGTTGCAATGAAAGTAAGTTATGCATACCAGCTCCATGGATGTTGTTCACTTCTCCAATTTAAGGTTTGTGCCAAGCAAATAGGGAGGATTTGGTTTTCAGATATAAGTTTCATAAATTTTGTTGTCCAGTGCAAGAATGAATAATTTCAACTGTTCTCCTCATTGTGAGAAAGTTGTTGGAAACTGGGCAGTTTTTAAATATTATGCATAGAGTAGGACTTTGGGGGGAATGCAGACAGCAGAAAGGGGTGGCAAGTTGCTGCCCCTTTCTGCACTGGACGGAGGCTGCAGCAGACAAATGCTGTGGCCTCAGCAAGGCCTAAAAAGAACCTGCTCTCACCGGGTTCTTTTTGTTCTGTGTGCCATTGGTGCAGCTTGTGCACAATGATGATGTCTGTGCAGCATGGTGCTGTTTGGATGCTACAGCATGCAGATGTCATCACTGCATGCCCCATATGGACAGGGACAAGCAATTATGGCACATGGGAGCATGCAGCCGCTCTGCTCTCCCAAGCCCTAAAATCAGCCCCAGGCTGGTGATGCTTTGCGCCAGTCTGTACCGAGTCTTACTCTGTACAAACAAATACATACATGTTTTTGGTGGGAAGAAAACAGTAATTACTATACACAGATCCCCCCCCCATGCAGAGATAACAAATTTTCTGCACAGAAAATAGTACAAACAATGCTATTTTCTATACAGGAAACTTGTTTTCTGTAGAGAAATTTCATTTTTTTAAAAAAGAAAATGATATTTTTATCCAGTCTCCCCCCCACAACAAATTCATGTGTATTTTTCATGCAGTCAGCACAGCTTCATCTCCACTTTCCTTCCTTTTCCATTCTTGTTCATGATTTTGTGACTTTCTTCACACTTACAAAATGTTATAAAAATTATCACAACTATGGGTGGTTTTGGCTGGATCCTCTGGAGTAGATAAGAATGGATGCATCAGATACAGGTTGGAGTTCCCATTATAGGTACTTTGGGGCATAGACTATCATGTTCATGCCCAACTCAGGGACATATCCCATCCCCAGGTATTAGAGAAACCATGTCTTGGTTTATGTCTATGTGGAAACCCAAGCATAACATTCTACCTAGCAGGCAAGCTGGGTGATTTATTCCATTGGTCAGAAGGTGGCTCAACTGATGTTTGGATCCAGACCCATGCTGGAGCCACACCTCTACAGCTGTAACCAATAAACAGTAGTGGTTTCTTATTTCCCAGCAAATGCAGTTTGTGTCATTGCTGTCAAGAGGCTCTATCACTGCTGAGCTCAAAATGCCTCTCCCTAAATCCAGTGATTGGGCGAGGAGTCTTTTCTGGCCTCTTAGGAGAGAGACCAGCATGTACAAAAATAAATGGTGTGATCCATGGCCCTTTGGAATGAAGCAGGGATGGGGCTGAGGCTATTTGAGGCCTCTTTGCCCCCATTCTCCCTCTTCCTTGAAGTGCTGGAGCCAGGCACAATTGGCCATGCATATTCTACAGAGGCTGGGAAGAAGAGATCAGGCACAGGTGAAGAGCAGGCAGCGGAGCTCCTCCTAGCTGTGGGGGGGGGGGACTGGACCAATGAGGTCAGAGAGCTGGAAACAGACAGCTCTTTGCTGGTGCTCAGTGGGGCTGCTCTTGTGACATTATAAAGCCATATGAGTGGGGAGCCATCGGAGGTGCAGAAGCTGGCTTCAGAGCTCCTCTCTCACTGGCAGCAGGAAGCTAGCGGTGGTGATAAGGAGACCGGGGGGGGGGGGGGGGGGCTAAGTGAACACATCACTGGTCTTATCCCAAGTGATAATCTTTTAATGATGCCATTCCACACAAGTTGGCTACAGTTAAATATACATCATTTGACGCTACTGTGCGAGATGTTCGGAGACATGAAGTGGGCACAGAATTGGTTAAGTGTGATATTAAATCCACATTTTGTGTATTGCCAGCTCATGCTACGATTTTGAGTTGCTAGGCTTCAGTTTTGATGGTTTGTTCTACATGGACCAGGTACTTCCTATGGGTTGTTCAATCTCTTGTTCAGTTTTTGAAATGTTTGATACATTTTTTGAGTAGGCCATTAAAACCAAATCTGGATTGAAGGGTGTTGTGCATTGTTTAGATGACCTTCTATTCATAGGTACTGTTGGCCTGGGACAAAGTAATCACTTACTTCAATGTTTTTAGTCTCTTGCTGGTGAACTGGGTGCTCATTTAGCACCTGAGAAGACCAAAGGCCCATATCAGCAGCTTACTTTTTTACATAAATGGCCTGGGAAGGAGCGAAAGGACAGGCCCAACACCATCGGGCCTGAAGAGGAAGAGCCCTCCCCTCCCTCCTTACAACTGCCATCTTCTGGCCAGGGAGGGAGTGAAAGGACAGGCCCAATGCCATTGGGCCCAGGCTCGATTAAGAAAAAGAGCCCTCCCTCCAGTCCATCTGCCTTGGTCCAGGCCTCAGAGGGAGAGAAGAACTGCTGGACCTAATCCCCTCCCCCCACACGATTCCCTTCTCCTTTTGTGTTGTGTCTTTTTAGATTGTAAGCCTGAGGGCAGGGAACCATCTAATTATTATCCCCTCTGTTGTAAGCCACATGGATTCCCAGTGATTGGGTGACATATAAATAAATCTTCTTCTTCTTCTTCTTCTTCTTCTTATTATTATTATTATTATTATTAAATTCATAGATGCAGTCAATCAGAGTTGTAGACTGCCTGTGGATAAACTCATAGATTTAGAGTCAGCAGAATGTAGACAAAATCATTTGGTTCTTAACTTTGATAAATCAAAAATTCTTGTCTTTCCTACGAGGGCCAGGCAGTACTCCTGGAAAGTAGAAGGGCATTGATTAGAACAGGTCACTACATTTAAATATCTTGGAATGGGTTTTACTCCAAAGGTATTTGGAATACTCATCAGAATTATGTAACACAATAATCCCAGAGGTCAATAAATGCTATTAAGCACTTTTTCTATACTGGTGGAGGTCAATTGGTACCTGCAGCTTTAAAACTCTTTGAGACCAAAGCTCAAATCTTTTATGGGGCTCAAATAGGAATCTATGGCGGGTTACAGACAGGCAAAAAGGGATGTACTCATGACGTCATGAAGGTAGAGCCTTCAGATGGGCTTTACCTGAATGCCGCCATGAACACGCCCCCCGCACGCCCCAAGCGGGAAGAAGCGGCATTAAAAAGGTGCTGCTTTTTTCCGCTTCTTTTTGATTTGCGGCGTACCTGCGCAGCTCCGTCTGTAAGCTCTTGCACCGATACGTCAGAATTGCTACGCCGCAAATATAAGTTGCCGGTTTAAAAGCTCCGTGTCAGCTGCGTCGCATAATGGGTCGGGTTCCCAGGACATGCGTGGTTTGCAGTCAAGCTTTAATTGCAACGTCCGATGCCATGCAGCTGTGGAAGCTGCGGCACAGCTGCGGCGCATTTTAAGCCTCGTAACCCTAACCCTAGAGCCACTTGTGCGCATGCGTTGGTAGAACCACGGGAAGTTGTAAGTTTTGCCGGCAGATGTTTTGGTTGTAGAAAGTGATAAGGGAAAGTTTGGAATTTAAAGTGACCCCCTACACACATTCCTGCGCCATTTTCACCTGGGAACGGGCACAGTTCGGCTGCTCCTGGCACAGCTGTGTGGCGGCTCCCCTTTGCCACCAGGCAGGATGTCACAGCCATCCACCAGCACCCCGAAAAAAGGCAGGGGGACGTCTTGGTCTCATACTGAGACGGCTGACATCATAGCTATATGGTCCCAGCCAAACATTTTGCAGAAACTGGAGCAGTCCTACCTGAATGCTGACACATATCGAGAAGTGGAAGAAGCCATGAGAGCTGCTGCACCGGTACACCAGAATTGCTACGCCGCTACTTTAAGTTGCCCATTTAAAAGCTCCGTCGCATAGTGAGTTGGGGTCCTGGAACATGCGCAGTTTGCAGTCAGGCTTTAATTGCAACGTCCGTTGCCATGCAGGTGTAGAAGCTGCAGCACAGCTGCAGCGCATTTTAAGACTCGTAATCCTAACCCTAACCCTAGAGCAACATGTACGCATGCGCTGCTTGGAAAGCTTGGACTTTAAAGTGCACCCCTACACACATTCCTGTGCCATTTTCACCTAACAATAAAAAACACTAAAACTGTAAATATTTACATATGTACAAGGGAGGTGATGGGGATGGCAGGGGGACAGCGGTGGTAGCGGAGACAGCTGTGGCTGCGCATTGCAGATTCAGCAGGAGCGCGGGGACCAAAGGAGAGGAGGCATCTATGATGCTGGTGACACTGGCAAAGTGCAAGCGGACAAGGATGCCAACACCAGCTGATCACCAGCTGGCAGGAGACCACCATTGTTCTTGGGCAGAGCAGGGGGAAAAGTTTTAAAGGGGCTTGGGCACTTTAAATATGCCCATAAGCTTTCTGCCGCTGCTGCTTAGAGCTGCGCATCCGCCAGCCGGCAAAGGAAAAAAAAAAGTACTACGAAGGGCGCCCCCCCCCCCGCCCTTTTACAAGGAGCTGTATGCTTTCATTAAAAGTGATGGAAGCATCAGGCCCAACAGACTAGCCACCAGTGGGGAGCGTGTCAGGGTCCCGGCGGGCCAGCCAGCCAGAGCAGAGCTTGAATGTGCCCAAGACCTTTTGATGCCCTCTAAACTTGCCCCCAAAGGCAAAGGGCAACTAGAGGGGGCCTGGGATCAAGGGGCAGGGAGCACTGACAAGGCACTAGGTCCCATGATGTCCCATAAAGACATCATTTCGCCTCCCAGGGCATGTGTTCCCTCCCAGCCCTATCTACTCTATTCTACCCTTCCTGTTCTCTCCTCCCACCATGCCTGGCTCACTGGTCCCCAAAGCAGCAATGTCCAAACTCTGTCCTTCCAGGCGTTTGGACTTCATCTCCCAGAATTCCCAGCCACCTTGCCCTGTGGTCTGGGATTCTGGGACATGAAGTCCAAATGCCTGGAAGGACAGAGTTTGGACATTGCTACCTCACAGCACTCCTGCCTAGCTTTAGACTGCACAGTTGCGCCTAAGCTATGCCATTCAGCCACACCGCCACAGTTGCGCATAATTAAACACACAAAATTTTTTTAAAAAATAAAGTTTTTTATTAACAACAATAACAACAATAAAAATCTTATTTACAACTATTTACAAAGGGAAGGGGAGGGTGAAGGGGGGATGGCAGAGGGGGAAGGGGAGGGAAGCAGCTTCAGGGAGGGGGAGGAGGCGGTGGGGCGGGCAACCGGCGGAGGAGTTCCCGGAGGGTCTCTTCCATGGAGGACACTCTCTCCGCCAGCTTGTCCACCTTGTCCTCTAAGGCTGCGAACCTCCTCTCCGTCCGGTTCTCTGTGGGGGGAAAAGAAAGAGGATGGTTAGAATCAGCCTGTGCAGCCCATCACCCACTCCCACAGGCAGGGTTTCTGGGTGTCCCCACTCCCTTCCCTGGGTTCACCTCTACACTTACCTTGCTGCCGGGCTTGGAGGACACGATCCAGGGCACTGGCATCGAGGGCCAAGTGCCCTGGGTCCCCTGGCAGGCGGCGGCTCGGCCCAGGCTCCTCTTCCTCGGCAGCAGCAACAGCAGCGAGGACTTCAAGCCCTGGAAAAAAGGAAGGAAAGGCCCAAGTTACCATGCTGGCATGGCAGACGAGGGCACAAGTGTCATGGGGGCTGCAGTCAGGCAACCCCCACCCCTCACCCTGGGGACCTACCTTCCGCCAGAGGAGCCTGCTCTGGCTGCGGAGGGGCCACAGCAGCTGGTCCTGGCTGTGGCCCACCCTCGGGGACATCCTCGTCCCCCGAGGATGGTGGAGAGGGCGACCTGGCAGGGTGCCCTCCCTCCCTCCGCATCCGCGTCCGCTTCGGCCGCACGCCTGCAGAAGGGAAGAGGAGGGATGGCATTGGCACCATGCAGGAGGAACAGGAGGGCAAGGGAAGGGTCAAGGAGGGTAGGACAGAGCATGGCAAGAGCTCTGGCTTACCTGGAGGACGGCGATCTTCTGGTCTGGGCCGATCTCCCCTGATCCACAGGTCCTTCAGCCGCTCAAAGAATGGTGGCCGCCTGTCAACCGGGGGGTGCTCCCCGAAGTCTTTGAGGGTTTCAAAGAAAGATGCCTTCAGAGTTTTAAACTTTACTCTGCACTGATGCATCTTTCTTCGAAACCCTCGCTCCTCGAGGGCACGGGATGCCTGGAGAAAATGCCCCCGGTTGGGCTTGTTCATGCTGGCCATCACCCTTCGAGCGGCTGCCTGTGGCATCAGGGAGTCCAGGAGGATCCCGACCTCCTCATCGGTCCAGTAGGCGATTCGGACCGGGACCCTCCTGCGTGGCGCTGCCATGTCGATCGCCGTCCTGGGGTCTTGCACAATTGCGCACGGGTATATATGGGCACCTGCGGCTCTGGGCCGTTAGGCCACGGTGGTCCTAGGCCAATGAAAGCTTTCAGAGGGGCAGTTTGAATCTTTCCCCCAATAGATGTCCTCTGGGTGCCCCATTGATACATTCAAATTGGCCATTAGGAAAGCTTGAATTTGAGGGGTATTGATACATTGTCAAAGGGGCAATTGGCAGTTGGAGCTGATGTATCTTTTTGCCCCAGGAAAACAGGCGCCAGGAGACCTTTTGTGTGTGTGTGTTTGTGTGTGTCCCCCTCAGGCACGTGGCAAAACATGCCCACAGCACAGATCAGGAATGATAGGCAGACTCAAACTGTGGATAATGGGATACATTTATTCATGTGCTTATGGTATTACAGTACAATGCACTCTGACATCACAGATGATGGCACAGGAGCCATCCTTCAGATTCTCCTTGTCAGAAAAAAATCTGCCAGGGCATTCCTCACAGCCTCCCCTGCTTTCTTCTTCTCTTTCTCTTCAAGGGGGTCATGAGCCACTTCCGAATGGGGTAGGCACAGTCAGCCAGTATCAGGGGCCCGATCTGCTGGCCTGTGATGTTGATGCTGGGGTTCCCTGGCACATAGATGCCAGCCTCCATGGCCTCGTAGATGAGAGAAAGTTTTAAGGGGCTTGGGCGCTTTAAATGCGCACATAGGCTTTCTGCCGCTGCTTAGTGCTGTAGCTGCGCAGCTGCGCATCCAGAGCCGGCAAAAGAAAAAAAAAAGCCGCGGTTTGGGCCGCCCGTGCGGAAGCTGCTTCTCTTTTTACAGCATCCTCCGAGGCGGCGGTTTGGAAACTCCGGGTCCGAAACGGACCCAGGTGAGGCGTCTTCACTGCCCCCCGTGTGGAAGCTCCAACACCTGAAGCACACCCCCGGGGCGGGCCGTCTGGAGGCTCCGCATTCAGCTAAATACACCTCCAAGATGTCCTTCCCTGCCCGTCTGTAACCCGCCTATATAAAGAAGGTATTACAGGAAACAGTTCAAACAAAATTCCTGCAATCAGTTTTGGGTGCACCCAATGGTACATCAAATGCCCAGCTAAGGCTCGAGACAGGAATGGTATTAATCAAAGTGAGGGCCTGGAAGCTAATGATATCCTACTGGTTAAAAATCCAGTTTTCGCCATTGGGTTTAACCTCATTAGTCTTGATAGATAATTTTGTCTCACCATGGAAAAAAACGGAAAAACTTAAATTGCCTTCTTATGAACTTTCTCCTTTATTCTTGTTATCACAAAATAATGATTTATTTTATTTATTTATTTGCTAAACAGATAGTCACTCCAAGAATAAAGGATATGGAATTTCAGAATGAGCTTGGTAGACTTCCACAACATAATAGATTTTGGATAAATAAGGAAATATAGGAACCTGCAAGTTATCTATAAAACTTAATGTTTCCTATATTGAGAATTGCTTTTTTTCAATGCCAGATTTAACATTCTCCCATCTGCACAAGGCAGATTCAGCAAAGTTCCCATAATTGAGCACACTTGTCCATGAGGAGAAGTAGAAGTAGAAACTATTTCACATGTACTGTTACATTGTAAATTTTATGAGGATACCAGGCCAATCTATATTGAACCTTTAGCAGAAAAATGGCTGGGCATCCAGATAATTTCTATGTGAAATACAATCGGCCCTTTTTTTACACTGATTTTTTATACACGGATTCAAGCACCCATAGTGTGAAAATGTTCAAAAAAAGTATAAATTTCAAATATCAAACCTTGATTTTCCATTTTTTTATAAGATACACCATTTTACTATGTCATTATAGTTAATGGGACTTATGCATCCACAGATTTTGTTATCCACGGGGGATCTTGGAACCAAACCCCAGTGTATAACAAGGGTCTACTGTACCTACTTCAGGACTTAAACCCTTATAATTCATGCAGAGTTGCTAAATTTTGTGTTGCTGCAATAAAAATAAGGCTAATTCAGATAATAAATATCTCCCTATCTTAAATATATTCCTATTTCATTATTATCACTTTAATTTTAAAGTTTTAAAGAAAAATTGTCAGGGGAAATATAAACTTTGTACCCTATTTTAATTTATTTTACTTTATAGTACTCTATTGTACTGAATCACTTTGAAATCCTTTGTTGTACTTATATACTGGGCCTTGAAATCTTTTGAAATTTTTCTGGTCATTGACCAAATAAAATATGTCTGTCTATACCATGCTGCCCCGTAGTCAGTATGTTTCCCCTAGACACTTTCGCAAAAGTGTAAGGAATGCGGAGATGACACTTCAGAATAAACATAATAAAGCTGGCATCCCTAAAATACTGCTGCTGCTTCTTTTAGCATATTTTATTTTCATGTAATCATAAAATTTATAAAATCACAGGAGAGTGTGTTTTTATTCTATTCTATTCTATTCTATTCTATTCTATTCTGTATCACTTGAAGTTCTTTGCCGCACTTATGTATCATGATTTATATATTTATATATTTTTAAAAAAATCTTGATGGTCATTGACTGAATAAAACATGTAGGAGAGAGTCAGCAGATTTTCTTCCATTAGAAAGGCAATACTAGGGGAGTTCTAGGAGCTGATTGGGCACTTTGTGTGTAAGGTAGTGGCCCCAGGTAGAGCTTTCCTCAGATGTCTGTGCAATGTAATTAGCATACCTCCCATGCTCATCACAGGATTTGGCTGAATTATGGTATCTGTGAAGATTTGCATGTGTGATCTTCTTTTCTTGAGGATTTTAAAGGTGTTTCCTTTTGAAGGGAGGACAAGAAACTAGATGCTACTCTGCTGGTACCTTCCGATGCAGCAGGCTCAGTAGGTTTTGGAGTTTACTTCAGTTGCAAATGGTTTGCCCAAAAGAGGCCAGCTGAATGGGTTGAATCAGGCATTACATCAGACTTGATATTCTTAGAATGTTTACTATTTTGGCTGCTATTCATTTGTGGGTGAATGAGCTTGCCAATTTGGTAGTTTGTTTTAGGTGTGACAACATGGTGGCCGTCCAGGTTGTAAACTCATTGACTTTTCGATCACCCAGGGTTAAGCAGTTAGTTTGTGCTTTTACTTTACATTGCTTGTCACATAACATTCTGTTCACAGCCTATCATATTCCTGAAATAGATAATGATATACCTGACTCTCTTTCTCATATAAAGATGGAGTGATTCAGGCAACTAGCTCCAGCGTTGGAGCATTCACTGGACCTGATGCCAATGGACTTATGGAACCTAGGCAAAGAGAAGTAGTTTGGGCTATGGGATTATCCTTAGTTCTATGAAGAGCTATATCAAGGTGGTGAGTGAGTTTGTGACATTTTGGAAACATTCTGGGTTGGCTGAAAATTTGCCTGTGCTGGTTGCACACTTGCTACAGTTTTGTGTGTCCCTACATGATAAGGGTTTAGTGTTTTCATCTATCTGGGGCAAACTATCAGCCATAGCCTTTTGGTTGAAAGCACAAGACATACAAAACAACTCTGGAGATTTTAGGATACATGAAGTACTGGAGGGTTGGTCCAGAAAGGGTATAAAAGCCAGTGATCCATGCAAGCCTTTGTCACCCAAAATTCTGAGGGGTCTAATTTTGATTTGGCCATCTATCTGTGCATCTCCTTATGAAAATAAACTTTTTCATGTAGTAGTATTGATTGCTTTCTTTGGAGTGCTGTGAATAAACAAGTTAGTGGTTGCTTCTAAGGGGGATTTATCTAACAAGGCCCTTTTATTGCAAGATGTTAAATTGTCACCTAGTTCAGTTTCACTTCAGTTTCACTTTTTATTGGCTCCTCCAAAAAAGATCAGCTGGGGGTCAGTAAGAACTTACAGCTGCTGGTTTGCATGGATATATCCCTTTGTCTAGTTAGGGCTTTATACCGATTTTTAGCAGCGAGGGGACATGACCCTGGACCTTTTTTTTTTGTCATGAAAATGGGCTCACGCTTACAAGGTTTCAATTTTGGTTGGTTACTTCACAGGCATTCGATCATTTGGGTTTCAGTGGGATCATGTTTGCCACGCACTCATTCTGTACTGGGTGCTTCCATATGATAGACTGCTTCCATAGTCACCACACTTGTCATGGGCCGCAAGGATATTCAGAGGACTGGTAGATGGAGGTCTCATGCCTATTAGTCATACCTGCATCTTTTAACTCATTAATATGCCTTTTTGTTGATTTGTTTCAAATATGAGAGATACAATGATGAGACACCATGTGTGGATTTGTGGTCACAGCATGGTGTTCGGGGCAGCCCATCAAGCCAGTAGGAGCCATTTTGGAAGCCATTTGGGGCTTTCAGACCAGGCCATCACTGAATGGAAAGTAAAATGTGGTCTACGTTGGCAGAGGCTTTTGCCTATGTTCTTTGGCAAATGCCAGATTCCCCCCCCCCCCATCCATGTTGTGGTGATGCACTTGGGGAGCAATGAGTTAGGTTTGTTAAAGGTGGCCTTAGGTTACAATTTTGTGGTCAGTAATGTTACCACATCAAGTTTGGAGTTGTGATGGTGAACTATGCTTGCTGTACAGAGCCCCTAGGTGGGCTGACAATGAGATCCATAAGACTATGGTGGGAGAACTGAGTTTGATCTGCTGCAAAGGCCTGACCTCTACTGAGCAAATGGCAATCATTTTTCTGAAGTGGGGGACCAGCTATTTCTTTGATACCTGTAAGGAGGGATTTCAGCATGTTTAGCTGACCGGAGGGGGGGGGTGATAGGGGCTAAGCAGACACTTGCCCCTTATCTGTGGCATAGGTGGGGCGAGATAGAGGTTAAGGCTAACATCTCAGAACCATCTGAAAGGGTGAAGGGAAAGTCTCTGGAACTAACTTTTAGGTCTGGTGACTAAACAGGAAGGGAAAGAGACTTGCCTTGGGACTGGCCTGAGATTTAAACCTTCACTTAAGTGTGAGTTAAGTGTGACAGTCTTGGGTTTACCTTCTTAATGTGGGCTGGCCAGGGAGCAATCCACTTATGGATTGTCCTTGATGCTATGGATTGTCCTTTTGCCTAGGGGAGGCTGGGGATTTGGCCTGGGCACCCTCTGCCAGCAATTCCCAATCTATGCTTTGCAAGATGCAAAAAGGAGCTACAAAAAGCAAAGGGTGCAATAGTTGTGGTGCCATGATTTTACAGCACTCCTCTAGTGCTGTGTCATGCAGATGCAGCACCAGAGGAGGACTGTGATGCCACTTGCCATGTGGAGTGGCACACGCCATCATGCTGCCCTGGGGGTGGAATTGTGGCATGCATCATGTGGACACTATGCCCCAACTCCGGTCCCAAGCCAGCCTTTAAGACCAGTCTGCACAGGGCCTAAGTCACACCAAACTTGCTTTTAATCTCACCAAGACAGTATGTACACTAGAAAATTAAAACCCAAAGATATACAAGCTGTCACTGTATCATCCTCCTGAAAGCAAAATCCATAAAGATTATTCATTGCCCTGAAAGGCAAATACAGGGTAATTAAAAATGACTGGTGAAAAAGCAAAGCTGTTATTATTCTGTTTTGCCCCATTCATTTTGAATCACCCTGTGTTTGCCTATCAGACATGCCATGCAGCAGAATCGGTAGAAATCAGAATACACATTTTACTTAAAGAATTCCCAGAATTAGTGGCATGCTAGGATTCCCATTTTCTCTAGAGGAAAGTTAAACATTTCTGTATCTTGCTCAGGCTATGTTCCATAGTCAACAAAACTTTTAATATGACAAGTATGGTATCTCTAGGCTGTTTTTTATTTGATGTAGAGCTTCATGCTTGAAGCTTTAAAAACAGTTCATTATTACAAGGAAACAATGTTTATAGCTGACTGATCTATGATAATTATATATGACTTTGGGAAGCATATTTTGGTGTAAATGACTCTGTAGGCTGCTGTTACAGAAATCTCTATACTGATCATAAATGTAACAAATGTAAACACATTTCATAGTCTTTACAACAGAAAGGTAGAATTATATTGAAATAAGACATTTAGCAGAATGGGCGGAAACAGCATGTTTTTTTTTTTCTTCTTCTTCTCACAATGGGCTTTTCAAGAGAGACATGCTCCACCAATCAGATAGGCAAATTAAGCTCATGGTTAACCATTACCAACCACAAGACAAATAATACACAATACAAAACACATAGTTGGGAACAATTACATGCTGTGGTTAACAGATGTCTTTCACCACTTGAAGAAGTGTATCTTCTAAATATTGGTCAATACATTTCCATATTTGCAGAAACACTTTGGGGTGTGTAAATAGGTAAAAACTGCAAAAAATTCTCACCACTGTACTATTCTTCCTAAATGGGATTCCCAGGTGTAGGAAACCCATTTTTCATGGGGGGGGGGGAGCAAATATCATTTCCATGCCTAAATAAATATTAAATAATATAATAAAGCCTAGCTGTGAAACTGTTTCCAGCTCAACTCAGAATTTTTTCTCATGCAAAGAAGATTTAGTGATGATGCCACATCATCATGAAAAGCTTCCAGGAAGCATCTGGAGGAGATGTTTTTCCTGGTGCCAAGTTAAATTTTTGAATCTTATCTTTAATATTTTGGTTTATCTTGAACTTATTTTGACTTGAGGGAAATGAGTATTGTACCTAAGTAGCAATGTTGGTAGTTTGGCTGCAAGTTCTATTAATGTAAAATCTGAGTATATGAATATTAATCACGCTTCATCTGCTTTTGTTAGCACTTTGGATCCCCTCCCCCACACCAATGAAATAAAATCATGTTAAAACATGCCCTCATCTGTCCAGACTATAGCACAGTTGGGTGGTCACCCACTCCCATTAATGTTCAAAAGAGTGTTTCACCCTCAAATCTACAAGAAGAAGAGAATATCCTTGTTCTACTGCTTTATCAGTTTTCTGGTTCATTCTGCCCAGCATTCAATATTCATACTTCTTACTAATGGGAGTTTCTACAGCTAACACAAGAACTGGAGTATGTTCAATTTGCATTAATCTTGGCTTCCTTGCGTTCACTTCCTTCACATCTCTCATTTCCCCCTCCCTTTATGCATTACAAATGGGCACCTGTGCCTTAAGAACACAAATAAAGAACATTACATTATAAGAAAAACTTTACTTGGACTAAAGATCCATATTGTCCAGCAGTGTGTTTCCACAGCTGCCTATGGGAATTCCACAAAGATGTGAGGCAAGGAAAAGTATAAGTGAACTGAAGAAACTACAAGATGTAGACAACAAAACCTGCATAGCACTTAGCATAAAGTATGTTAATAGAAATAAATGTTAACAGAACAATTAAAAAAAATTGTGTAGCATTTCAGCTTGAGAAGCAAGACTCTAACCTGAAACATCAGAAGTCCAGAAAAATATTCAAACTAAAAAAAATATTTGTCAATATGACTTAT
>NC_056524.1:59696139-59697372 GCF_019175285.1 Sceloporus undulatus | reverse complement strand
TGGACTGCCAGGAGGAGAATGGAGGACTGAGTGAGGGAGGGCTCTTTAACACCTTGCCCCCTCCTCCAGCCCCGGACCAACTCTGCTTGGGCATCAGCCCATAAAGCCTCGGGCTCCCATTCTCAGCCATGGACTGCCAGGAGGAGAATGGAGGACTGAGTGAGGGAGGGCTCTTTAACACCTTGCCCCATCCTCCAGCCCCGGACCAACTTTGCTTGGGCATCGGCCCATAAAGCCTTGGGCTCCCATTCCCAGCCATGGACTGCCAGGAGGAGAATGAAGGACTGAGGGAGGGCTTTTTAACACCTTGCCCCCTCCTCCAGCCCCGGACCAACTCTGCTTGGGCATCGGCCCATAAAGCCTCGGGCAATACTAAGAACAGTAACTTGTTGCTAATTTTTAGTCTCCCCCTTTTTCAGGTTGTTAGATTGTAATTCTTTTATTGACGGTAATGTTGTAACTTGTGCTGTGTTTCCTTTATTATTTCATTGTTTATTGGCATCTGCTTGTTATTTTTTCCAATGAGGGGTTGGAAATAGGGAATACTTTTTGATAATTATTGATTTGAATGTAATAATCAGTGTTAGGCTTTTGTCATTATTGAATTGCTACAATATTACTGTTATTGTTGTTGTTATTATGTTTTTTGCTATGTATTGCTAGTTATATTTCTTTATTATCTTATGTGTATTGTTATTGTTTATTGGTATTGCTCTGTATTTCCCTACTGTTGTAAGCCGCTCGGATTCCTAGTGATTGGGCGGGGTATAAATAAATTATAAATAAAGTACAAATAAATCAGAGGGAGCCATCAGGCAGACCCAGCAACATCGGGGACAGCCTGAAGGAAGAGGCCCCTCCCTCTTCAACTGTCATCTCGGCCTCAGAGGGAGCCATCAGGCAGACCCAGCAACATCGAGGACTGCCTGAAGGAAGAGGCCCCTCCCTCTTCAACTGTCATCTCGGCCTCAGAGGGAGCCATCAGGCAGACCCAGCAACATCGGGGACTGCCTGAAAGCTGGTGGAGGACTACTTCTGCCGCTGCCCCCCCCCCCCATGTCACCTGGGAAGAAGCTCCCCAGAACTGCGGAGGACTGTCTTGCCGCTGTGGTGGCTTTTTACCAGGGGGGAGGGGTCAGTGAGAGAGGGGTGTTTTTATGTATTCTTAATTGTTTTATTGATATTTGCTGTGAACCGCCCTGATCTATGGAAGGGCGGTATAAAAATAATAAA
>NC_056524.1:59681577-59696129 GCF_019175285.1 Sceloporus undulatus | reverse complement strand
ATTATTATTATTATTATTATTATTATTATTATTATTATTATTATTATTATTATTATCATCATCATCATCATCCTATGGAGACACCAACTCTTTTCTTCCATATTAGAAAACATGTCAACAATGGCTGTTGTTCATTAATTTCATTCTGATTTAACACATAGTTGCACATCCAGGGATCCATGTCTAGAATATTATTTCTTGTTCATTTCTATGATAGGAGGCTATTCATATATGCATTAATTTACATGTATGTATAAGAAACAATGCAAAATGTTCCTCTGGCTGAAATAAAAGGGCCCTCCTACTCACTTCAGTCTAGTTACTCCATGTGAAGGCCCCGTCCAGTTAACCTTCACCTTAATACTGATTTTGGATGATAGCAGTCCTGAGGGATTGTTTTAATCCCACTGCTACCACTAATTAACATTTATGTGGAGGTTTATATCTTGTCAGCCTCCACCTTGAACACCAAAAGATTTTTAAAATGCAGGTAGCGTTGCTGTGTCTGAAATCAACCTAAGGCAAGTGATATTTGAAACAAAGAACAAAAGTTTATTAAATAACAGAACAGAATAAATTAATTTGTTTCCATATATATATATATATATATATATATATATATATATATATAGTGTTGTCAATTTATACTTTCTGTGCCCCACAGGCTATCAACCACAATCAAGGTACACAACATAGGCGCGCTACAGACCATCCTTAAAGGACGGTCTGGTGGCGGTGACATTTGTGCCGCTGCCAAGCCACAGTGGATATACCGCAAGGCTTCGCAGCGGCAAGAAAAAGAAGCCGCAAAAAGCGGCTTCATTTTGTGGCGCCACAGTGATGCCACAGTGTGCCATTGGTGCATTTGTGATGTCACCTGGGTACCACGACATGTGGAAGCTAGGTGTCCGTTATGTCAAAATGGTGGCACCCGTGTGAACAGGGCGCTGCCATTTTGTACATACTCTGTACGTACTAGGGTTGCGGGCGTCTAAAAGAGAAGCCCCCAGGCAACCCTAGTACATATGGAGTACGTACTTGGGTGCCTGTCTGTAGCAGGCCTTAGTACTCTCTACTTTAGGGTATCTTTGTGACCCAAGTCCTTTCCCTTGAACTTCAAAATCCCAATTCTCATTCTCCTCAAGAACTCTATTAACCCAAAGCCCTTACACTGGCTTGGATAGAACCTTCCCTCAAGATTCAACAATTCCAACTGACAACTGACTCCCAACTGTCAACTAACTGTCCTCTGACTCTCAGTTCGGAATCTTTTAAACTCTACAGCCCACACACTATTGGCTGAGCTCCAGCTGCCTTCTCATTGGTCAGCTCAATATTCTCTTCACCACACTCCACCAGTTTTCTCTGTTTTCTCCTATCTTTTCCAAGTATGTAATTCCCCAGCTTTCTCTAAATATGACACCCAAAGCATAGTAAAATAATGCAGCATGTCAGGTCTTTGTCTGCCAGAAAAAAAGAAAGAAAGAAAGGGTCAAATGAGTCTCACCTGGGAAACGTTTCAAAGCCTAGAAGCAGCAGTTTTTTCCTGCATCCTCACCAAATGAGTTTGTAATGAGAAAGCTCTCCCCAAAAGATCATAGTGAGTCTCATATGGGGAGATATTAGCTCATATGTAGACTCATGTTTAAAAGGGTATTCCTTCAGCATTGTTGGAATCATGGCCATGGAAATAAACTTTGTCAGACAATCTTTTGGGAACCATAACTAGAATGACTTGTTCTGAGGACCAATTTGAGCAATACATTTTTAAATTGTTGAGGTCCAAAGAGCTCATCTTACCACATCCTACAACCTCAACAGATCTTTATATACTTTTTTTTCTTATCCATGGGGGTTCAAAAACCACGGTACCTCAAGTCCCATGGTTTTAAATTGCAGCATGTGTGTGTGCAGCCACTGTCCTGAGACTGTATGCACATGCAGCCATTAAATTAAATGGGGCTTGCTGTCCACAGATGCTCAAATCCTCAGAGGGCAAGCACATGGTGTGTGTGTGGGGGGGGGGGACACTGGATACATAATATACACATAATATACTTGTGTTAAGTCAACATAATTGCCTGAAATGAGGTAATTCTTTGTTTTTCTGTCAGTGAATGTTCACACTGATACATCACTATGGGATCTAAAGCTTCCACAGGTGAAAATTATACAGTTACTTACCTTTACGCACTAGAAAAAATTTGTCTGAAGACTTATGTGCAATTTTAGTCACAATATTAGGGCAGGCACATTTGAACATTGGGCAAAATGTGCCACAATAGACAACAGAAATTACTTTGGGAGTTGGGGGATTTGAGCAGTGATAAAAGATCAGCCAGGTATAGCTCCCAATGCTTGCAAACAAGACTGTGGAGGAAACTGGTGACATACATGTGATATGCCAGGAAATGCTATATAAACAGCCTTTGTCTAAAATAATATTGCATCTAAAGACAAAAAATAAAATGAAGATTTTAGAAGAGAATGAAAGCTAAATTACTCAGCTGTATAGAACAGATTCCTTTTGAACTGCAATAATGAAGACAAAACGTAGGCCGTTACAAACCGGCATTTGGGACGTCCGGAGGACGTCCCATTTTAAAAAAGGGGCGTCTCTTCTAGACGCCCCTAGGCCTAATACGGACTCTGTCCGTACAAGATGGCGCCGGCCCTTCTACATTGCCGGCGCTATCTTTGCGTATCGGACGCTGAGCGTCCGTATGCATCACGTCCTTTGTGACGTAGCGAGTGCGCCCCGGCGCCTCGCTACGTCGCAAACGCGACTCTAAAAGAAGCTCCATTTTGGAGCTTCTTTTTCAGTCTGCACGGGAGCCGCGCCGTGTGGAGGCTCCAGCTCCCCCGCGGACTAACTGGCTGCGGCGGCAGACCGCCACAAAGCGGCGGTTTGTATCCCGCCAAAATAAAACAAAGGAAGAAAAGAGAGACAGAAGAGACCGGAATTGGATGTACCCAAATGTAAGCATATTTAACAGCAAATGAACATCTCTGAACTAAATGGAATATCTAATGTATATGGTTAGGATTAGACAGTTAATATATCCCTCCTCCTGCTGCAACAACAAGCAATTTGTTACAGTCACTCCATAGTAGAAACAGAAACCTCAGAGGAGTCTCCACTACACTCCGAGGGAGTGTGTTCCACTGTCGAATAGCCCTTACTGTCAGGAAGTTCCTCCTAATGTTGAGGTGGAATCTCTTTTCCTGGAGCTTACATCCACTGGTCCTGGTCCTGTTCTCTGGAGCAGCAGAAAATAAGCTTGCTCCCTCCTCAATACGGCATCCCTTCAAATATTTAAACAGGGCAATCATATCTTAACCTTCTCTTCTCCAGACTAACCCCCTCCCCAGCTCAGTAAGTCATTCCTCATAGGGCATGGTTTCAAGACCTTTCGCCATTTTAGTCGCCCTCATTTGGACACGCTCTAGTTTCTTCACATCCTTTTTGAACTGTGGTGCCCAGAACTGGACACAGTATTCCAAGTGAGGCCTGACCAAAGCAGAATAGAGTGGCACTATTACTTCCCTTGAGCTAGACACTATACTTTTATTGATACAGTCTAAAATTGCTTTGGCCTTTTTAACTGCCGTATCACACTTTTGACTCATGTTCAACTTGTGGTCTACTTGGACTCCTAGATCCCTTTCACATGTACTTTCATTCAGCCAGGTGTCCCCCATCCTATATCTATGCATTTCATTTTTCCATCCTAAGTGCAGTACCTCACATTTCTCCCTGTTGAAGTTCATTTTGTTAGCTTTGTCCCAGATTTCTACTCTATTCAGGTCATTTTGAATTTTGATCTTATCCTCTGGGGTGTTAGCTACTCCTAATTTGGTGTCATCTGCAAATTTAGTAACTATGCCCTGAATTCTGTCATCCAAGTCATTGATAAAGACGTTGAATAGCACTGGGCCCAGGACAGACCCCTGTGGGTCCCCCTTGGTCACTTCTTTCCATGATGTAAAGGAGCCATTGTTGAGCACCCTTTGGGTTCGGTCGGACAATCAATTACTAATCCATGTAACAGTTACTTTGTCTAGCCCATGTTTTACTAGCTTGTTTGCAAGAATGTCATAGGGAAACTTGTCAAAGGCCTTACTGAAATCAAGGTCGGCTGTCCCAGCCCAGGATTTTCTCTGCCCCATCTAGGATTCACCCCTTTTCACTTGCTGCCCCTCACTCCTGGAACCTTCTTCCCCTGCGAGCAAGGGCCATCACTTCATTAACCAGCTTCAAAATGGAGTTGAAGACCATTGTGTTCAGAGAAGTGTTCCCAGGCATTGCATGATTGTCACTTGCTATCTGATGTTCTTTTGTTGCCTGTTTTATTGAATCATTTCCTGTATTGCTATGTACTTTAATGTATTATCCTATTATTTCTTAGATTATACTCCATAGGCAGTTTTACTCTTTTGTTTTTATGTACAGCGCTGTGAAAATCTACAATGCTATATAAATAATAATATGTCAGAGGGTGGAGGAGGGTGAACAGTCGGGTTGGGGTCCTGCCATGGAGGACGACGCCCTGGAGGACCCAGAGGGAGCCCTGAAAGAAGAAGGAGTGTCGGCTAAGGGCGAAGCAGCTGGGCCTAGGGCGGAGGTGGAGGAAGGGGCGGGGTCAAGGGATAAAAAAGGAGAAACGCCGGGGGAAGAGGGGGGAGGAAGAGTGGAAAGAGGGGCATTGGAGACTCTGTGGCGGACGGGAGAGACAGGGTATGAGGCTGAAGTAGAGGCCCGGGTGAGTGATGCCTTCTTGGCGGAGATTAACCGACGGCACTTCTGGGGCCCTAGAATAGGCCCGGGAAGGAGAGTGGAGGTACGACCCTCGCTAGAAAGTTGGTGGCCTGCTCATCCCACAGGTGCCGACCCGGAGCCTTATCAGGCCCACCCGGTAATCAACCCAGGTCCACACCTGTTGTGGGACATTCAGGGAAGGTGTTTGCCGGTGGACCATGGAGCGCCCAGCCGTGCACGACGAGGATTCCCGGATGTCCAGGGGAACACGGACCTCGAAGAATTGTAGGCCCTAGACAGGGAAAGTTACCCAGACAGTGGACTCCCCGCCCAACTTGGGACTTTAAGTTTGTTTCTAGTCGGTGCGGTGAAGGAACCTACCTGTTATTGTTGCCATTGGGCCCACTTTGTTTGAGTTACATTAAAAGTTACTTGCAGCATCAAATTGCCTCTGACTACTTAGCATGGAACCTATGGGACCACCTCCTCCTCCCAGCGATGGGACTCGGGGCCCGGCGACATAATAATAATAATAATAATAATAATAATAATAAGAAGAAGAAGAAGAAGAAGAAGAAGAACAAGAAGATATACTATATCCACAGCATTCCCTCCATCTACCAAGCTGGTAATTTTATCAAAAAAAGAGAACAGGTTTGTCTGGCATGACTTCTTTCTCTGAAACCCATGTTGACTTTTTCTGATTATGGCATTGCCTTCTAGATGTTGACAGACTCTCTGTTTAATGATCTGCTCCTGAAACTTTCCTGGTATTGATGTCAGACTAACTGAACGATAATTGTTGGGATCCTTTTTCCCCCTTTTTGACGATGGGGACAACGTTTGCCCTCCTCCAGTCTACTGTGACTTCTCCTGCTCTCTAGGAGTTCTGAAAGATTATTGCCAATGGCTCTGATATTACATTTGCCAGCTCTTTTAATACCCTTGGATGTAGTTCATCTGGTCCTGGAGACTTATATTCATTTCAACAGGTATTCCTGTACTATATCTTTACTTATTCTGTGCTGAATTTCCCCTAATCTGTCCTCTGCTCCTTTATCCTCAGGTTGAGCACTCTTTGTGTTTTCTTGAGAAGACTGAAGCAAAAAAGGTGTTGAGTAATTCTGCCTTTTCTCTGCCATCTTCTCCCAACAGTGGCCCTATCGCTTATCAGCTTCCTTCTTCTTCCTTTTGCTGTGGACATACTCAAAAATGGAGATTTTGTGAAGGAGTCAGCCCTTAGAGTTGATCTAGAGGTGTATTCTCTCATATAATGTTGCAGGATTTGGTATGGAGCCCATCAGGTTTGGCCTTCCAAAGATGGCCTTCTGAGATAGCAACCAATATCTTTGGATTTCCCATGGAGTCTGATTGCCCTTGCATCCCCAGTGTTGACTGAGAAGGTGTCATAGGTTGACATATGGGACTTAGCTGGACCCACAACAGGTTGCCTCCCCACCTTTTGTTTGCCCAGGCCTTAAACATTTAAATAGATTCTAGGTCATTAAAGATTGCCCGTGTTTTACCCAATTGTGTTTGGTCTCATTAATTCATGGTTGGTCAACAAATGTTTTATGTATGCTGTAGACAGTGATGGTGAATCTTTTACAGACTGGGTGCCCAAATTCAAAGGTGTTCTCATACTGGGTGTTACCTGGTGTCAGAGGAGCAGGACTTCCAAGGGGGATGGGACTTCCAGGGGTGGGACTTCTGCCTTCTGGGGGTGGGAGTTCCAGGTTTGGGATTTCCCCAGAAAAAGCTGAAGGCCCATGAGGTGCACCCCTGTTCCTCTTCTTCCCCCCACCCTCTCAAGCCTTTAGTGGTCTCCAGGGAAGCAGCTGAAGCCATCGGAGGGCTGGGGGAGAGGAGGGGCAGGTGTGTGCGTATTCTCCCCCCCCCCCAAGCCTTTAGCTATCTTTGGAAGAACAGCTGCATGCCTGTTCCTACTTTTCCCCTGCCCTCCCATCTCTCTGCATGCCCTCAAAAATGGCTTCATGTGTCAGAGATAGGTTTGCCACCACAGCTGTAGGATATCTTTATTCAGGCATGCTTTATTTTTTGAGTATGGATTCTTTGTGAGTTTTAAATATGGATTTCACTTAATAGGCTTCGTTTTTGCTTTTGTGGGAATATTTGGTGACACTTGTGTAAGACCATGAAAACGTAGATTGATTGATTAGGTGATACAAATGATGTGGAACAAAATAAAAGTAAAGGCATACAAATTGTGACATAAAAATTTGACCTGTGATGGCTGTTTAACTGTATGCAAAAGTTGCTACAATGTGCTGAGATCTATGATCTATGATATATACTTCATTTATCACAGTGAAATGAAGAATGCTCACTCCAGGTTTTTGCTATTGCAAAGCTAGAACAAGAGTTCACACAAATCTGAAGGGCTGATGGGCTGGCATGCAATTTTGTACTACTGTTTAAAAATTTATTTCAAAGCAGATGTCCATGGTGTGTCATATACTGATTTTGATACTCTCGTAAATTTCAAAGGTGTGCCATGTGTCATGTTTCTTGTTTCTGCTATCAAATAGCAATGACCTCTTATAGGTAATGTTCAACAACAGAATGAATGGAAATCATGCTGTTGGCAAAATATAGTAGTGAGCTGCCCTCATTGTTTTAACAGTCTTTTTACTGACTTTTGATAATATATGAAAGAAAATAGTTTTATCAACATTTCCTTTAATCATTTGTAGACTTGTTTTCATTTTCTTCTCATCCTGTTTAATTGATGTCATAAATACTGCTATAAAGACTAATTTATTGCTGTGTTTTCTTAGAAAATTGTAATCTATCATTGTGTGATAATGTTCAGAATAGAATAGCTCTTTCAAACTATGTTGACAACATACTGTACTTTGTCATTCCTTTTAAAAATCTTTTATTTTAAAATGAAAACAGAGATGTACAAATTCTAACAGATAACATTAATTCAATTTATTTTTTTCCTAATGTTCTATGTCATAAATGACCTATAAAGGACTTTGATACTTGAAAGCAGCAATTTTCTTGGGTGAAAAAGAATACTTTTTATAAGGGGAGGGGGGAGCCTACTGTACTGTTACTACTGTTATTCATGTTTTCTCTTAAAGACTCTGCAGTACAGATTAAGTAAGCAGATGCTAAACTTCCCATCTTACAGGTTCTTCCCACCACCAACTCCAAAGCCTCTAGATTTGTCCTATACCAAAAAATGATAATAGAAGAAGGAACAATGGTTCAAATTTACAAAGAAATATTATCTCCATACCCTTATAGTTTATGAATGTTTCAAGAAGCATTCATTTTAAACAATATATTGGACTAGACAGCCTTTTAGTATGATCCAGTTCTTGTGTTCAAAGTCAGTACTTCCTTTCAAAAACATAACAAGTCTAATACTGGTTAGACTTGTCCCTTATCCTGGATTCTGAAATGCAGAATACTTCAAAATCCAAAATTGTCTACATGGGTGGTTGCTATAGTAAAACCTTTTCTTTCTGATGGTTCAGTGTGCAGAAACTTTGTTTTATGTAAAAATTATAAAATATATTATGTATAAAATAACCTTCATGCTACATTTATAAGGCATTTACAAAATATAATGAATTTCATGTTTAAAGTTGGACCCACAATATGTCATTATTTATATGCAAATATTCTAAAATCTGAAGGGGAAAAAATCCAAAATCCAAAATGCTTCTGGCCCCATGAATTTGGATGAAGGACACTCAACATGTATTTAATTCCATCTTCAAAGCTTGCATTTTACCAACCATACACCAGCATTAGTAAGTAGTTAGCAAATTAAGAAGGTAATGTGGTGGCTTAGTGGTTAGGACACCATTTCTGATCATCGTAAGATTGGAAGGTTGGCAGTTCGAGGCTCAAGTGCAGCATGATGGGATGAGCTCCTGTCACTAGTCCCAGCTACTGACAATTTAGCAGTTCAAAAGCATGCAAATCAAACTGATAAATATGTATCACTTTGTGGGAAGGTAATAACATTATATGCAGTCATGATGGCCACATGAACACTGGAGTCATCTTCAGACAACACTGGCTCTTTGGCTTAGTAACAGAGATGAGCACCACTCCCTACAGTCAGTTATGTCTAGACACCCATGTCAAGGGAAAACCTTTACCCTTTTTTAAAGTAATAAGGTGTATCAAATTGTTGACTAATATCTATATGAAACTGGCCCTATCTTGAAAATTTAGATGGTTCATTTGATTTTTGACTACTGTTTTGCATGTCTGTGATAATGACAAAAATGAAATACTGGCATATATATTACAGACCTATATCTTTACTAAATGTGGACTATAAAGTGTTTGTCATAATCGTTTCTAACAGAATAAAATGATATTAAACACTTGGATTGAGGAAGACCAGTATGATTTCTTGCTGAACAGGTATCTAAAGAACAATATAAGACATGTACTAAACCTGATAGAATTTCACAAGGTTCACAATGAAAAAAAAATGGAACTCATCCTTATTCACACAGAAAAGGCGTGCAACAAAGTCCACTGGGACTTAATGCAAGAAACATTAAAGAATATCAATGTGGACCAAATATTTTTGGGAAGGACGAAAGCTATCTACACTAGACAGAAAGCAAAAATTATTATCAATGATGAAAGGGAATATTCAATTGATGTGCAGAAAGGAATGCAACAAAGCTGCTCCCTGTCACCCTTTTTATTCACTATGATACTAGAATTGTTATTAAAAATATAAGAAAAAATGATGACATAAAAGGGGTATGCTGAATTCAAATTAAGGGCATTTGTGGATGACCTGTTAATATCTTTAAGTGACTCCTTAAATGATATTATAAGTCTGCAGAAGGAATTGATAATTTTTGAAAAAAATATCTGGACTGAAAATTAACAGAAATAAAATAACAATTATGATCAAAAATGTAGATTGTGAAGAAGAAAAAAGATTGGGTGAATTAACAGACTTTCAAATAGTTAAATACCTGGGACTGGTGCTGACAAGAAAGAATGCAGACTTATTTCTAAACAACTATATAAAATGTTGGGGGAAGATAAAAGAAGCCCTTAAAAGGTAGAAAGAGGTGATATTTGTTTTCTTGGTAGAATAGCTACAATTAAGATGCCTGTCCTCCCGAAAATTTTATTTTTAATCCAGACCATCCCAATATTTCAAAACTACTCAGTATTTAAAATCTGGCAAAAACTCCTTTATTTAGGAATGGGGGAAACCAAGAATTAGGTTAAAATAGCTACAAGACTAAAAAGAAAAGGAGGACTGGCCCTACCAAATTTTAAGTTATATTACAAAGTGTGTTGTTTAATTTGGCTAAAAGACTGGTTGAAGCTGCCAAACAGAAACCAACTTCTTATTTAAGACACAAATCCTCGATTTATCTGGCACACTTATTTATTTTATGATATAGTCAAAGTTAATAGGGAGTTCAAAAATCATTTTATCAGAAATGCCTTATACATAGTCTGGAATAAATATAAAAGACTAATCTGTACTAAAATTCCCTGTGGATCTGCTCTAAGCAAAGCTTCATGTGGATATCTACATGCTACTTTGCTTAGAGCAGATTCACAGGGAAATGAGAACTGACTAAGATATGATTTTCTATTAAAAATTCAAGGGGAAAAACTAGAGCTAAAAACAATAGATGAACTAAAAGAACAAGATCTAGTAAACAATTGGTTCAAATATATACAATTAAAAGCTGGTAGTAAATTAACTGATATAGGAGGGGTTAAGACCGAATTAATTGGTTCACACTTGCACAGAATCCATTTATCCAAAAATATGTGGAAAAAATCAGCGTCAAAAAGACACAGGTTAAATGCGTCTAGCATGTGGCCCCCCTCTCTGTTCAGAACAGTTCCTGAAAATCTCCCTCTGTGGGATGGATGGGCAATGGAATGGGGACCTCCTGCGGCATTGTTGGCGTTCCAGCATGCGGTAAAATGCATCCTTTCCCCTTCTGTTCTCTTCCTGCCCCCTTTTGTTCTGCGGCAGGCCCATTCTGTGAGCCCTGTGCGATGAGGTCTATGCTCTAAACATATTAACCAAATGAAGGCATCCATCTGCTCACATGCAGGCTAAAGTGGAGACATAAATTCGGAGATGCATAGAAGCTCTAACCGTCATTGTGCCAGTATGTCTGAAAGCATTCTAGACCTTCATAGATTTCCATGATGCCTTATCAGGGCTGCCAGTTATGGCAGCTGTGTAGTTCTGTTCAGCCAGGTATGGTTATAGGACCCTGTACTGACTTTTACACTTAATGCTTCAAAATTTTTAATGTTATTGGGTTTTCAAGGATATACTGTGACAGGGTGTGCATGAATGCCCTTACCTTTGTTTCCACTTTAGCTTTACACATGGGTAAGTGAACGCCTACATAGGAATATTCTCACCCCACATCTTAATAGGATGCATGTGGCCTTGCATATGGCAGATTGCGACTTCCATCAGTCCTAGCCAGTAATGGATTATAGGAGCTTTAATGTAACAAAATATGAAAGCCACAAATTGTCCATACTTGGAGTAAATGTATATCTATATTCTATAGTGCCAATTATTTGGACAAAACATAACTTTTCACATTTATGAAAGCTCACATAAGCAACAGAAAATGTGGTCTGATAAATTATGGATTATAAGAACAGCAGCTTTATTATTCTCTATATTAGATATTTTATGAGATAGGAAGGGTTGCCATAGATAAGCTTGCAAGCATGTAATAAGCAGTCTTTCTTGACTCCAAATAATGAATGCTCACCAATCCTATTTTCACACAAGACTTTAAATTGCTCTTGGCTTCTTGCATCAATCACTTTCTAGTGTGAAACTACAAGTGCAAAACCTGCATTGGGAAGTACAGTCATCCATATTATGAATGCTGCTGTTCTTCATTTTTTTTGGTGTTATGAACAATCACATGTTGAAATAAACAGCTTTCAAAGGCTGCAATGAAACTGAGGTATTGTGTAGGAAAACCTTGCCATTTGATGGGGAACAGTAAGTGTATATAATGCCATTATATCTCACTGATCAGAATGCAGTATGATCTAGATTAGTTCTTCTTCTGCCAGTCAGGCAATGCAGATGGTCCCAAGCAAATCATAAAAGGAATAAGAGAGAGGTAGCTATTTCTAGAGGTAGAAGAGTTAGTAAAAAAGTTAAATAATAAATAAGATAAAATATTTGAGACTTGTATTAGAAGAGGAAAATTTAACTCTTATATTTATACTAAATTATCATTTACCATAAATTAAAAGGTTGTGCTACAAGCTTTACAAGAATGAAGTTTAAAAAACATGAAGTATGACTTTATCTCCCCTTGCCGGCCCCCCCCCCTTTGGTCTTTGCTTCACACAGAGAAGCAGCAAATGACACGCTGAGCGCTCTGTCAGTGGCACTTTAAACTTTGTTCAACTATTTACAAATCATTACTCACATGGACAGAATCTCACTCATATACAATACACCTTTCAACACCCACACTGAGCAATGGAGCTCCTCCCTTATATACATTTGCCAGACATTTAGTCCAGCTTCTTCCCAGTGTGTTACATTAATACAAGTCCCCTATGTGACATGAGTTTGCACTTTCTGCCACTTGCTGATTTTATGTCCTGTCATGATTTTATGTCCTTCCATGATTTAGACCCATTACTTCATCTGGGTCTAAATGCTTAGTCATCATGGCTTCCTTTGACCTATAATATCCCACATCTGGACATCTGGATATTTTCCAGGATCCCTCAGTCTTAACAAGTGGAGCAGAAAATCCAACCATTGTAGTAATACAAAATAGTTGCACACATAGTGACCTTTGTAAACAAGATTTAACTCACACGTGATAATCCCAGATACTTAGTTGCATACATGGCAAATCATCATCAGCATCACCACCACTCTTTTTGTAATGATAAGCTGAATGATAATTTTATTTAATAAGGTCCTACTTTTGGTCAAAAAGAGAAAAATGAATAGGTATATAGTTTTTCACTAATTTTCTTCCTGGATGAAACAATAACTTTCATAGTTTTCTTTCCACAGCAAGAAATTCTTTGAAAACCAAGTGATTTTTGAGTGCATTTCAGGATTGCATAAAATGTGTATGTGATTACTTTCTATGGAAAACAGACTTTTCTATGCAGGAAAAAATGTTTTGCACTGAAAATACTGCTTTCTGTGTAAAACAACCACAGGTAAATTATAAACATGTGAATTATAAGTCACCTCTGTTTAAAGCATCCTCTGTGCAGAAAGCAGCTTTTCGGCAAAGAAAATAATACTCCTGCATGATAATATTATTTTCTGCACAGAAAATGCTGTTTTCTTTGCAGAAACACCTGTTTCCTACATAAAACAACCATGTGTGAATTTTGTGCAGATTTAGTATTCATATGTGAAGATTCTTATTATTTAGTGTTCTTCTCATCACAGTTCCTCAATATATGGAAAACATGTTCAGTGACAATTTTTAAAAATATTTTCAAGTATTTTTTTCATTCCTATGAACTAGGACAAGACCTGTGGGCTCTTGTAATAAAGGAAATTGGTAAGTACATCACAGTTAATCTGAGTGGCCCTGTTCTGTTAAACACTTCATAGCAATGTTCCCTTCACTCCTTTTTTAAATACTTTTCTTCACTCAGATCCCGTACTAAAAATAACATATAGTAATATTACATTATTTAATATTTAGCCAATGCAGTTTGCTGTTCTGTACGTCTGTATCTATCTTTGAGAGAGACTTTAAAAGCTGGCATCCAAGCAGCTTGGGGGCATGACATTTAGATGCCACATGCCCCTAACATGTCTTAAAGCTGCTTGGCTGCTGAGACCTGGGTGGCTTCATGATGCTCCAGTGGTGTGGTGTTTTTACACTGGACACTGCTATAGGAACCAGGATGGATGACTAAGACACACCTTCTAGATTTTAGGAGAGCAGATTTTAGTAAACTTTGAGAAATACTGGGGGTGACCCCATGGTCAGGAATACTAAAAGATAAGGGAGTTCAAGATGGATGGGACTTTCATAAAAGGGAGATACTGAAGGCACAGGCCTGTTACAGACAGGCCAAAATAAAGCTGCTTCGAGTCACTTTGGAGGTATGGTATTTCAATGATGCATGAGTCCTAAGAGTCCAAAAGCCACACCAAAGCTGCACTCCAGTCCTTAGGACCAGAGCGTGGTTTGGTGCAGCGTTTGGACTCTTAGGACACATGCATCATTGAAATACCATAACTCCAAAGTGACTCGAAGCAGCTTTATTTTGGCTTGTCTGTAACAGGCCACAGTTTCAAACAGTTCCAATGAAGAAGAAAAATGGGAGATGTCTCAAGAAACCAGGATGGATGACTAAGGCCTGTTACAGACTGCCAAAATAAAGCTGCTTCTGGTCTCTTTGGAGGTATGCTATATAAATGATGCATGGGTCCTAAGAGTCTGGAGGTCGCACCAAAGCCACACTCCATTCCTAAGCACCAGTGCAGCTTTTGGTGCAGCTTCCGGATTCCTAGGATGCATGCATCATTTAAATAGCATACCTCCAAAGAGACCCGAAGCAGCTTTATTTTGGCAGTCTGTAACAGGCCTATGGAACTTTCAACTAAGCTAAGTTTTAAATGGGACATGTATAAGAAATGGAAAAATGGGGAAATCACCAAAGAGGAATTCAAACAAATAGCGAGCACATGTAGGGGTAAAGTCAGGAAAGCAAAAGCACAGAATGGACTAAATAATAATAATAATAATAATAATAATAATAATAATAATAA
>NC_056524.1:59571602-59681552 GCF_019175285.1 Sceloporus undulatus | reverse complement strand
CCCCAAAACCCGTTTGGGGGTTCTTGAACCGCTGTAGAGCAAGCCGGGGGCCGTCCCAGAAAGAGAACCTGCCTAGAGAAGAAAAACGCGGGAAAGAGACTAACTGCGGCGCCACTGGTGTTTTGGGTAGGGGGATGGAGGGTAATTTGGACCTTCTGGGCATTGTGGGTTAACTGGCATGTTTGTTTGTGGGGTTTGTTTGGTGTTTTGTTCGTTTTTGGTGTAGAGGTATTGGGCATGGGAGTAGACTGTTGTAAGGAGGGGAAGGGGGACCAGATTGTTATGTTTTGGTAGTGTACGTTGGTAGCTCCCTGAAGTGTGTCCTCAGGGAGTGTGATACAAATACAATTTTGTGATTAGTATGATTAGGTTATATTAGTATTAGTAGGAGTATTAGGGAAGTCCAGGCTGCTTTTGCTTTTCATCCCCTACGTTACCCCGAAGGGCTACGCTAGTGGTGGAAGGCCTCTTTGGGGTGGATTTCCCCGGTTTTGGATTTGGGGTCGCGATTGTCGTCTAGGCGAGGTGTGTGGGGCCGGCAGTGAAAACTTAGCTTAGTTGAAAGGCCATAGCCTGTGACAGACGGCAAAATAAAGCGCTTCGGGGCTCTTTGGTCACGGGATGCTCTTTAAATGATGCAGCAGCCTAGGAATCCGGAAGCTGCAACCAAAGCGGGCAAGGTGCTTAGGAAGGGAGTGTGGCTTTGGTGCGAGCCACCAGACTCTTAGGACCCAGGCAGCATTTATATGCAACCTCCAAAGAGACCAGAACAGCGGTTAGTTTTGGTGCAGTGGTCGTGTAACAGGCTTATCATCCACCGGGTTTCCTTGTAGGACAAGGGGGTGCGGTCGCAGGTTTGTGTCTCTCATTGGAACGGGTGTTGTAAACTGTTGCCTTGTAGGGGGAGGGGAGCAGGAGACAAACCCAATAAAAGCTGCTGGTCGGTCACATGATTTATAATGGTCCAATATAGTATTTATCATATTATCAGTTGTCCATGGAAAAGTCCAAGAAGAGCTGCTGCCAGAACACACACAACGGGCTCTGAGTAATCCTAAGGACTAATGGAGTGTTCCGCTATTGATCAGTAAAATTGGCTTTGAGAACTCTAGGACTGCATGATCATGAGAATACCATCCACCAAATGACGCAAGCACGATATATGGTGGTCCTGCTGTAAGCGAGTGGCCTTGGGGGCCTTCGGTGAGGGCTAAATCGCCCTTGTAGGAAGTCCCTCCATGCTTGTGAGACTTCCGCGTTATAGTTTAGATGTTCCCTGACCATTGCACCCCCATCTTTGATCTCCAGGGTATATAACTAAAGATCGTGCCGGCTCCGTACAATCTAGAAGTTGGTGTAGATCGAGCAGCCATCCTGGTCCTATACAGTGTCCAGGTTGTAAAAACCCGCAGCAACGCCACCCGTGAGAATCAGGACCACCGAGGCTACAGCACCAAGCACTTAAGACATGTTAAGGGCTGTGCATCGAAGGGCAGGCCCCCAAGCGGCGGGGATGACACGAAGGGTGCTTGTAAAGTCTGCAGTATGGGCTCAAAATAGGGACAGAGCGGGACAGACAGGCACGACAGCATTGGCTAAATGGAGGTGAGAAGTAAGTGAAATATGACTAAGGTTATTTGGTAACGAAAAATATGAGTGGAGAAAATGGTAGTTAAGAGAAGGGAAAGTAAGGGAACATTGCTCGTAAGGGTGGTTTGAACTAGAACAGGGCCAAGGGCCAATTAGACTGGTGATGGGTACGCTCCAGGCCGTATTACAAAGCCCACGTCGTGTCCTAGTCAGAGAATAGTGAAAGAAGTAGTGGAAAATGATTTTTTAAAAATTGAGTCACGGACTGGAGACAGGTGTTGCCATATGTGGAAAACGTTGTGATGAGTAAAACGCTGAAAGAAGAAGATCTCACAGAGGAAGACAAAGCGCAGCAAAGCTGTGCGCGCGGCATGTGTGTTGTTGATATAATGATGTCGGTGGAAGAGCGGGAGGTAATTTTCTGCGTAAGAAACAGCAGGGGGTGGTCTTCAAAAATAATGTGATCCGAGTGCATGGTGAGTTATAGTTGGGCGTTTGGTTCGTTGCCTGCTGTGCTGGTGCGGGTAACAACACCGGAGTAAGGGGCTTTGAAGGTGCAGCATGATTACTTATGAGAGTAGGTCGCAGGGGTAGATTCACAAGTGATGATGCGGTTCTGGTGTGCGCTGGTTTGTGTGTTTTACACAGTAACAGTAATTTGTAATGGCAAAACGTAAATGTTTTTGGTGCCTCAGTATAAAGCTGTGCCAGAAATATCACAGTAGCGACGTGTGTGTGTGTCAATCCAATGCACTCAAAAATCAACGTGGTTCGAGAGAATTTGCGTGCTGTGGAAGATGTGCGTCGGAGTATAGATGTAAAGTTAAAGGGGTTTCATCCAGAAAGAAGAGAATATAGAATGACGCGCGTGCGGAGGAGGGGGGTTACCGTAAATTCAGTTCGTCAAATAATGTTGTGAACCAAAATAGGATCGAAAGGACGCGGATAAATAAAGATTATCAGTGTCAGGACGAGGGGGCGACTAGTGCATAAACAAAAGATGTGGCTGGCGATGAATTCACAAAAAATAGTTGCACATTAGGCAACTAAGACTGGAAGTACACGTTGAGGAAAAACTGGATTTACAAGGTCCTAGTGCACTAGGGTGGGGGTATCTAACATGTTGAGTTGCTGCGCCAGCGAGGTTGTGTAACTGGAGGGAGCCTGGAAAAGAGGGCCAGATTGTCCAAGTTAGTGTGTAGTGGGGGAGGGTCAAGTGGGGGGAGAAAAACCAGAGACGAAGCATTGGGAGAACCCAAGATAAGAATGGGTCCAAAAAGTCGAGAGAATGACATAAAATCAAAACAGGACATAAAGATCAGCAAGTGGGCAAAATGCAACTCATTCACAAGAGGGGGTGTACTTACTGATAATTATGTAACAACACTTGAAGAAGCTGGACGAAATGTCTGCAAATGTATTATAGGACTCCATTGCTCAGTTGGTAGTTGAAGTAGTATTGGTATATAGTAGATTCCTTCCGTCCAATTAGGAAAGATTTTATAACAACAATAAAACCACAAAAAAAAAAAAAAATAAATTAAGTGGGCCAACAGTGCCATGACAGACGCGCTCACGTGTCATTTGGCTGCTTCGCTGTTGAGCAACCAAAGGGGGGGGGCCGGCAAGAAGAAAGTCATACTCATGTTTTTTAAACTTCACAGTCGTGTAAGCTTGTGCACAAACCGGGTTTTAATTAATGGTAAATGATAATTTGTAATAAATAGAAGAGTTTAAATTTTCCTCTTATAATACATCCGCAAATATGTATCGTAGTGTATATTTAACTTTTTACTAACTCTTCTACCTCTAGAATAGCCCTACCTCTCTCACCTCGCTCTTATTCCGTTTATGACTTTCTTGGGAACCAGCTGCAGTGCCTAAGATGACTGGCAAATAAGAACAGATTAATCGAAGCATCTGCATATCTGACAGATAGAGTATAATGGGGCATTATATACACTTACGGTTCCCCATCAAAGGGCAGGTTTCCTACCAAAATACCTGATTTGGCATTTTGGGTGCAGACCTTGTGAAACTAAGTTTATTTTCCACAGGGGTGAGTTTCATACCACCAAAAGAAAATGAGAAACACAAGCAGTCAATAATGGAGACTGTACTTACGAATCCCAATGCAAGAGTTTTCCTTGTAGTTTCATCACACTAGAAGTGATTGAATGCAAGAAACCAAGAGCAGTAAAGTCTTGTGTGAAAATAGGAGAAGGAAAAAAAAAGGATTGGTAGCATTCAGTATTTGAGTCAGCCTGACCAATGCTTCAATTACTGCTGCAAGCTATCTAGGGCAAACCCTTCCTATCTCATCAAAATAATCGGGATAGAAGAATACTTAAAGCTGCTTTCGTAAATCCAATTTATCAACCCCGTTTCTGGGGTTGGCTTATGTGAAGCATTTCAATAAATGTGAACAGTTTATGTTGTGTCGAAAGGAATTGGCACTATAGAATATAGATATAAATTTACGCCAAGTATAGCAAGTTTTGTGGCTTTCGTATGTTAGTTACATTAAAGCTCCTATAATCCTTAGGGTGGCAGACTGAATGGAAGTCGCAGTCTGGCCAAGCAAGCCACATCATCCTATTAAGATTGGGGTGAGATAGTCCATAGGCGTTCACTTAACCGGTGTAGAAAGCTAAAGTGGAAACAAAGTACCGGGCATTCATGAACACCCGGTCACAGTATAAGCCCTTGAAAACCAAATAACATTAAAGTTTGAAGCAGTAAAGTGTAAAGTCAGTACGGTCCCATAACCACCGTGATGAACGAACTACACACGCCAGAACGGCAGCCCGAGAAGGCATCATGAAAGCTATGAAGTCGAAATCGTTCAGACAGACGGGCACAATACGGGTAAGCTTCTAGCAGCGCCCGAAATTTAGGTACTCCACTGTAGCACGGCAGGTGAGCAAATGGATGCAATCATGTGGTTATAATGTGTATAGAGCATAGACCTCAATCGCACATGGGCGCACCGAAGGGGCCGGACGACAAGAAGATCCGACAGAACGAACTATGTGTACAGGAAGAAGACAGAAGGGGAAAGTGATGCATTTTACCGCATGCGTGGAACGACAACAGGCCGCAGAGGTCCCCATTCCAATTGCCCATCCATCCCCAGGAGGGAGCTATAAATCAAGTAACTGTTCTGAACATAAGGGGGGCCACGATGCCAAAAAAGAAAAAAAAAAAAAGGATATGTCTGAAGTAAAAGGAAGAAGGAGGAAACAGTAGGGCCACTGTGTGGAGAAGATGGCAAAATGCTAACAGAGGACAGAGAAAAGGCAAAATTACTCAACAACTTCTTCAGTGTTCTCAGAGAAGGCAAAGGGTGTTCAATCTCAGGAAAATGGAGCAGAGGACAGAACAGGGGAAATTCAGCACAGAATAAGTAAAGAGATTATACAGGAATACCTGTTTAAATGAATATAAGTCTCCAGGACGAGATGAACTACATCCAAGGGTAATAAAAGAACTGGCAAATGTAATATCTACCCTGGCCCAATTTAGGAAGGACCTTAAAACCTTCCTATTCCAACAGGCATTCCCCGAATAAATATCCTGTGGGCCTCCCTCCTCTTTCGTGGCCAAGAGGTTGGGCTATGGGGCTTTTTACTGTTGGTTTGTTTTAATGTGCACTGTTGATTGTATTTTAACCTGTTGTGAGCCGCCCTGATCGAAGGAAGGGCGGCATATAAATAAAATTTTTATTATTATTATTATTTATTATTAATATCAGAGCCATTGGCAGTAATCTTTGAGAACTCCTGGAGAACAGGAGAAGTCCTAGCAGACTGGAGGAGGGCAAACATCCCCATTTTCAACAAGGGAAAAAAAGAGAATCCCAACAATTATCGTCCAGTTTGTCTGACATCTATACCAGGAAAGATTCTAGAGCAGATGATTAAACAGAGGGTCTGTGAATATCTAGAAAGCAATGCCATAATCACAAAAAGTCAACACAGGATTCAGAGAAACAAGTCATGCCAGACAAATCTAATCTCTTTTTCTGATAAAATTACCAGCTTGATAGATGAAGGGAATGCTGTGGATATAGTATATCTTGATTTCAGTGAGGCTTTTGAAAGGGTTCCCCATGACATCCTTGCAAACAAGCTAGTGAAATGTGGGCTAGACAACGTAACTGTTATATGAATTTGTAATTGGTTGACTGGCAGAACACAAAGGTTGCTCAACAGTGGCTCCTTTTCATCCTGAGAAGTGACCAGTGGGGTCCCACAGGGTTCTGTCCTGGATCCAGTGCTATTCAACATCTTTAACATTGAAGATTTTCACACAACATCATTAAATCATTCCTTTATCGTCCCAAAGTGTAGTGGAATCGTCATAACAGACAGACGATTCCAAAAGATTTTCACATGAGGCTGTTAGTGTTTTTAAAATGTTGATATATCAGAATTCAGTAATAAACGATTACAAAACAATTTCAAAACAGTCAAATTGCACCTCCTAATTTGGTGTCATCTGCAAATTTGATAAGTATACTTCCAATCCTGTCATCCAAGTCGATGAAGATGAAGCGGACAGGATCAAAATTCAAAATGACCTGAACAGACTAGAAAGCTGGGCCAAAGCTAACAAAATGAATTTCAACACAGAGAAATGTCAGGAAATTCTTCCTAATGTTGAGGTGGAATCTCTTTTGCTGTAGCTTGCATCCATTGTTCTGGGTTCTAGTCTCTGAAGCAGCAGAAAACAAGCTTGCTCCCTCCTCAGTATGACATCACTTCAAATATTTGAACAGGGCTATCACATCACCTCTTAACCTTCTCTTCTCCAGGCTGAACATCCCCAGCTCCCTTAGTCGTTCCTCATAGGGCATGGCTTCCAGACCCTTCACCATTTTAGTCGCTTCCTTTGAACATACTCCAGTTTCTCTACATACTTTTAAAATTGTGGTGCCCAGAACTGGACACAATATTCCAGGTGAGGCCTGACCAGAGCAGAATATAGTGGCACTATTACTTCCCTTGATCTAGACACTATATTTTTATTGATGCAGTCTAAATTGCATTGGCCTTTTTAGCTGCCACATCACACTGTTGACTCATGTTCAACTTATGGTCTACTTGGACTTCCAGATCCCTTTCACACATAGTTTCATTCAGCCAGGTGTCACCCATCCCATATCTGTTGAAAATTCAAGGAAGGGATCTCTCCCATGGGCATGCCTGTGGCTAAATTTCTGATGTGACTGAAGCAATCAATCAATCTTTATTCCTTTTGGCCAACGGCCATTGCAAAAACCAAAGTAATAAAACAATACACATACAATTTCCATAAAACCAATATACAATGAATTGTATCAAATAACAGAAGTTTAGCATTAACATTTGTGGGTAACTTATTTGACATAAATCTGTTAAAATTCACAGCTGAACCCTTTTAGATCAAATTATCCCCATTACAGAGAACAGTTATCTCTGCTATGTATTTCTTCCTGGTCTTTTTAGCAGCAAGGGCAAACAAGGCTACACGTCAGGTCACATATTTATTTATCTGTAGCCATAAGGAGGTAAACAGCACCTTCTGAAGCATAATATAAGACCTCTTATTAGAATGACAAGAAACTTTCTAAAACAATACCTGAACAGCTTATTGTATACAATGTATTCCGGGGGCCAGGTTAGCTTCTACCTCTAGAAGAGCCTTTTCCACAGCTGCCCCCGCCCTTTGGAACACGCTGCCCACGGAGCTCCGCTCATCTTCCACCCTGGCCCAATTTAGGAAGGACCTCAAGACCTTCCTATTCAAGCAGGCATTCCCCGACTAAATATCCTGTGGGCCTCCCTCCTCTTCCGTGGCCATGAGGATGGGCTATCGGGGCCTTTATTTTATTGTTATTTTAGATTTGTATTGCTGTTGATATGTTTTTAAAATTGTACTTGTTTGCACTTGTTGCACATTGTAAGCCGCCCTGATCTTTTTGGAAGGGCGGGATATAAATAAAGATTTTATTATTATTATTATTAACAAGGCAACAACCACTCCTTAAGATTTTGGTTATGATATGATTCAGAACAATATGTAATACAGTTCAGAACCATAAGTAAGCCATCAAGATATGATGAGTAGATATGGTGGATAAATGATCTACTATTATTAAAGAAAAATAATCTGTTAGCCTTTTGAAAGATTGGAAAGCATTTAGTCAATTTATTTGCAGCTTTTGAGACATGTTGTGTGAAGGTGCTGTTTGCATTTGTTAATCTATGGAAGCAGTGGATGTTGATGTGGATATATTAACGAATAAATGCAGGTTTATAATTATGCTTTAGGTGTGGGAGTGTGAGAAACCATGTATATAGTATAAATCCTGGGTCGGGAGATGTGGGGTTATGTTTGTTTTCATTTGTGTTATTTGTGAAAAACTAAAAAAAATGATAAGAAAATATGATGAGTAGCACAATAGCTGACAGTATAAACTAAAGTTTTGCAAAATATAAAACACTACAGAAAATCATTAAGATGACCCAAATATGCCAGCAAACAATCCCCATGATGTCCTCCTTGAAGAAATAATACTTATACATGACATATTTTCAACTGATTACCTATTCCCCAAAATGAAGAGTGGAGTGGCTGAATCTGCAGCAATCTGTCAAGAACATTTTGAAAAAGCAAGCCTTGACAGTTGCAAAACTTTACTGAACTTTATGAATGCTCCTATTAAAGAAACAGGCTTTATGGTATGAACAGTAAAAGAACTATTACAATGAACTTTTATCTTTATTACTCTTGTTCAGTATAGTTATCAATCATGTCAAGTAAACACTCCAAAGAAAGACAAATTTATATATTTCAAGTGACTGGGTCCAGAAAGATACTATGTGGGTGAGTGGGGCTGTGTATTTAGAGGTTATGATTAGAAGGTGACTATGGCATGAAAATGAGTTCAGGTATTTCTTGTGTGTTAATTTTGCTAAGATGCCATGACTCAGAGGTAAAGACATCTTTTATTCAGTCCAAAGTGTGTAGGTAAATTTGGTTTTGTATAGTTTTTCATTTTTCCAAACTTTACATTCATTTTGTCATGTTTTCAAACACATTGGTTTGAAAAAACTGCATTAATGTGTGTCATGCTGCTTAATAAAATACTTTTGCAGAAATTTCTAAATAATATATATATTAATATATATATATATTACACTATGTATAGTATTTTCACAAATTCAGGTATACAATTTTCCTCAGTGCTCACATTTTTGTACACATTTTCTTATTGGAGGACCACATTACAAAAGATTGGAAATGTGTGTACTAAAGCATAACTCAAGAAACAGTTTAGGTGAATCTAGCCCCACTGAGTATTGGATATGCAACAAGGCCTCAACTGAATATCTCAGATTCCAATCAGGCTCACATTCAAATTGCTAGTTAATTTCTGCAAAAGCCAGTGTGGTGTACTGGTTTTGGTGCTGGACTGAGCCCCTAGAGATGTGGGACCATTTCTGTGCTCAGCCAGAGAAACCCATGGGGGGACCTTGGACAAGTCAGAGTCATTGTCAAAGAAAAGGAATGGCAAACTCCCTCTGAACAAATCTTATCAATGAAACCCCATAATATGTTTAGTTTAGAGTTGTCATAAGTTGGAATTGACTTGAAAGTACACAACAGCACTTTTTAAAAATACAGTGGTGCCTCGGGTTACGAAAGTAATTCGTTCCGCGACCGCTTTCGTAACCCGAAAAGCCTTCGTAAGCCGAATTGCCATAGGCGCTAATGGGGAAAAGCCGCGATTCCGTGCGAAAAAGCCGAAAAAAGCACCAAAAGTTTTTTCGTAACCCGAAAAAACATTCGTAACCCGGAACAATAATTCCCTATGGGATTTTTTCGTATCCCGAAAATTTCGTAACCTGGGTATTTCGTATCCCGAGGTACCACTGTAGCAAAAAAGGATAGTTAGGAGTCGCTTGGGCATGCGATGCAGGCCTATATCATGCTATATAAAGCCCACCTTGAGACTTATGATAGAAGGGACTATTGTGATAGTCTTATAATAGAAGGGGCTAACCTGCTCAACCAATACCTGAAAATACAGAATTTTGATGTATTCTTTAATACTCACAAGGGACAATATTTCTGACCCTTAAATAAGTTACATCCCTCACAATAGGGGATACCTTGCAACCCTAGTTTATATGGAAGGAAGGGCTTTTTTGGTCTCCTAGCCTATAAACATTCAGCAAGCAGATGGATGCACAGAGCTACCCTGCATAATTTTCAGCTCCACTGAAGTTCCAGAAGTCTACAAGGTGTTGCCAACACTGTCATTTGAAACAAGTCAAATGATGCAATCACTTTTATTGTAAGATAAACAGATCATTGGATATAGAGTGGGTATAGAGATATACAGTGGGATACAAATATTTAAATAAATAATTATTATAGTTGCTTGTTAGATTATCTTGGGAGTCACCCATAATAATATATAATAGAACATCAAATAACAGTGCCACTGTATTCTGCTTTAGTCACACTCCACCTGGAATACTGTGTTCAGTTCTGGGCACCACAATTCAAAAAGGACATTTAGAAACTAGAGTGTGTCCAAAGGAGGGTGTCCGGGAATGCTGCCAACACACTCTCACAAGACTGATAAGAGTCTGCTGGGCAAAAGGTAAACATGCCAGGCTGCCAAGAAGCAGTTCCTCCAGCAACCATGCCAAACGAAGTCTAAAGAGAGTAAGCAACAAGCCAGTCCAAAGTTCAGAATTACCGAGAGCAATACTACCAGTCCAGTCCGGGATCAAGAATACCAGAGGGTTGGTCAGCGAGCCTGGTCCGAGGTCAAGGATCCCAAGGCAGTCAAAAGTCTAGGAAGCAAGGAGTCAGATCGAGCAGTGTACGCTTAATGAGAACAAATAGTCTCTAGCAAGAGAGCTCAGCGTCTGCCAGGTGTCTTATATCTAGCTCCCTTATCACAGCTGCTGCTTGCCTAATGAGTGTTTCTCAATAAGTCTCTTGAAACGCTGAAGGTACACCCTTTCAGATCTCCTCTGGCTAAAGGTAGGAACCTCAATGCTTTGTTGCTCTATTTCTCCCAAGTCTGGACTTCTACTGAGGCAAGGCTGGGCTGCTGAGCCCCAGGCTCCACTGGAGGAGATCCCATAGAGCTAGGGTCTGGCTAAGCCAAATCCACTGGGGCTGGGAGAGCAGATCTGGGACCTGGCACAGCCCCAGGTCCCTCCTGCACAGGTTGGTGGAAGCAACTGAAGCCAGGTGGGACCAATGGAATACAGGATGAATATACAGAGATGGGTGGTGCTGGAGCCAAAAGATGAAGGGCTTGCTATGGGGAACAATGAGAAATGGATCTATAAAACAAACACCCAGTTTCTGGGTTAGTCAGCACAAAGGAAAGTGTATAATGTTGATGATAATAATAATAATAATAATAATAATAATAGGATTTATTTATATTTTCCACCTTTCCCTACGGATCAAGGCGGGATTACAATACAAGGTGATGTGGCGTCCTGTCTGGGCTCCATTCTTTAGAAATTGAATGTCTCAGTGTATCAAGATACACTTACTCAGGCAGTATGAGTAATTATTTTAATGTAATCTTTACAATGTTACAGAGAGTTCTTTATGGAAATGTTGATGTCATGAGACATTGTGAGGAATGCATCCTTAGATTCTAAGAATGAGATTTCTGACCCCGGTCCATTCTCTAAGAGTGGGCTTTTAACTTGTGTTTATTATAATTTATCATTTATAGAACCAGCTAACATGTACTTTCCATTTAGAAAAGGTGGGCAAAGATGTAATTGAAATATCTTGTAAACACTCATAGATAATGGCAACATTTTCTCTAGAAGCTGAATGCTTATAGTGACTGTCATCAACCTAATCCATGTAGCAAGACATACTTTTCCTTGAAAATAATTCCACTTACAGTCATAAAGTAAAACTCTGAAGCTGATGGGAATAAGCCAGGTTAAGTACCTGAACTTTCTCCTTAAATATATAATAAGAAATTTATGTCTGAAGAAAATGACTTGGAATTCAGTGCATAAAAAGAGTACTGGAAATCAATTTTGGATATCTTGTATTTTGCTAACTAATTTCAATCACCTCATTTATTTTAAAGAGAATTTGAATAGCTTAATTTTTTGGAAACAGAGCTATGTTGTATTATCTTTATCTTCACTTTTTTATTTTTATCTAGAAAAGCAGTATTTTTCAGTTTCCTTTTTATGGTGTCATAATTTACATAAAAAATTCTTAAAGGAGTAGAAAATTAAGCATATTTATTTTGGGCTCATATACAAAATTGATATATCAATAAGCACATTTTCTCATTTATACTGTTACAAAATGTAAATCATGAGCCACAAGGAAGGAACTGCTATGAAATTAAAGTTAAGCTCAAGTTACTGTTTATGGTGTATTTTAAGAAAAATCACTTGGGAATGAAATGTAAAACAAATATTAGGTGTTTCCAGATCAGGTATGATTCATAAGAGATTCATACTTAGGGCCCACTCAAACATTACAGTGAGATGTTTAGAGCCAGTGTTTGTAAGCCTCTTTAAGCTCAATTGAAATGCAAACTAGTCCATATGGATTCATCTTTCATACATCATGGGTTGTTTTTTTTTTGTTATTGTTGGAGCTGATGTAGCTAGTTTTATATCCCAAGAAAACTTTGATTGCATTTATCTCTCACTTAATTGTCTGTAACATTTTTTCCTTTATAAAAGACCAAGTGAAGAAAATAAATGTACCATCAGCAAATAGAACACTCAAGTCATTTTGATAGTGTTAAGGCTTCCAGAGTAATTGTACTTAAGCGTTTATCTGCATAGATCTTTTATGCAAGACTGAATGTGTGATGCTGACATAAAATGCTCCTGAGGCACACCAGATTTCAGACCTACTTTTTCCAGGGAAATCCAACTGCACTTTGGGTTTGGCACTTACAATCAAAACTAAGAGTTAGCCCATGGGCCAGTTCGATAACAGAGATTAGTTTGTTGTTGTTATGGCTGGCCATTTCATAAATGATCGCTTTTTTATAATTTCCCTCAGGTCATTTTTATAGAAAAGGCCATGCAGTTTTAAAACCAATATAAAGAGCAAAAGCGTATATAAGTGGAAGCACATTTATTTTTAAATATGTAGAAAATAATATGTGCAATTTCAAAATAATGACTCTAAGGACAAATATTCCACAAATATTCCAGCTCCCCTAACATACATGGCTAGCTGTAGCTGCCACCATATTTTGTTTGAAAAATAACTATCTTTTCTTGTAGCAGAAATGTGATAATTGTAGCCAATTGGATTCAGCTCTTGATATCACAGAATGCAAGCTATATTCATTCACAGTGAGGTCATGACATCATGACATAGCCAAATCTAAATCACTATCTGATGACATCATAATTATGGGGAAGAAAGGCTATCTTAAGATCAGAAAATGGTGCTGCAGCTGAAGCTGCAGCTGTTTGGCACTGTGAAAAACACTGAACCAATACGAAAAATAAACCCCTTTTAGTCTTTTTGAAACATTTTACTCACCCCATAAAAATCCTTTCTAATGAAATGCAGAACTCAGTCCAAATTTTCTTCAAGCCCCTTCTTCATAACATCATCAAAGCACATATAAAGATAAAATAAAATGTTCTTTGGAGCCAGAATTATATTTATGTCCAACTGGTTATGTACTGATCTCTTAATACAGAAAAGAAAAGCAGAACAGTCCTTCTAGTCTATGTACTTACATATGTGTTGATGGAACATATCCCTCCATAGCGGTCTCCTTCTCTGCCACACACATATGTAGTACGTGCTTATTCTTTCTTTATGATCAGTCTCCCCCAATGCTTTAGGTTAATGCTGGGTGTGCATATATGTGTATATATGTTTCTGTGTCAGTATGTCTTACTTAATGGAAACAAATATAGCTATGGTTCCCAGATCTCAGGGCCTGAACCCTCCACAGTATAGGGGGCAGATTTAATGGCAAGAACACTGTCTATAAAAAAGGTATATTGGACTTACTTTCTTTTTCATTTGAATGATAAACCTTGCAACTGTGCTTGATGTTTAATGTAGCATGTTTAATACACAACCAGAGGCTACCCCTTGCACCACCACCTGGTGAAACTGTAAGGAATAATCCTTAGGTTTAGGTCCTGAAATTACCACTTTACAGTTTACCACTCCAAGTGAGGGAATAATAGTGAAGAGATATTCTGAGACATATATGTAGCCAAAGTGGGAGGTTTATTAATTAAGTCCAAGGAAAGTAAGCCAGAAGGAGGACTGTGTGAGGGTCCTTGGTAACAGTAACTCTTATTCTCTGAGGAGAGTGATGTAAAGGAAGCTGTCAGCTGTCACAAAGTTGAAACTAAGGGGTTTACTGCATCGCTAAATAACCCGGCTTACCTTTCCCAATTTGAATCTTAATTCAGAATGCAGTCAGGTATCATCGTATGCAAAATGCTGCTGATGCTGCCAACTGAGTGCAGCCTGGCTAACTTTCAGCTAGAAGCTGTACTCAGCCAGCCTCTTTTCAAAATGCAAATTAGCTGACTGAGTGCGGCTTCTAGCCAGACGTTAGCTGGTCTACACTCAGCCGGTGGCATCAGCAGCATCAGCTGTGTACTGGGCACCGCCATTTTGACATACAGATTACGTATTAGGGTTGCGGGGTGTATATAAGCAGCGCCCCGAGGCAACCCTAGTATGTATGCAGGCCGGCGCTTTCGCCGGTCTGTACAACACCTTATTCACACATAACTAAGTATCTATTGTTTGAAACATCTGCTGAATAAAATCCTGTTATTATTTTAGTAAAAGCTTGTCTGCAGCTTGATTGAATATCCATACTACTAACAGTCAAAGTGTTTTACAGCATAGTTAAAGCGCATTTACAGTGAAGCAGATTCACAAATAGATTAGAAGTCAGAAGAAAGGTAAAGTGACTTAAATGAGGTAAACAATAAGAAACAGAGTCACAATTTGGTGGCAGTGGCAGGATAAAAAGGCCCAGGGTGCTGACACACAATAAAAGAGTTGGGTGACTATGTGTCACCATCTCAGTAATATTTAGTAAGAATTTATTATATATGTTGTATGGTATTACGAAGCATAAAACTTTCAAAGTATTTTTATTTAAAAAAACTCCTAAAAGTATGGATTTGAATTCTTTTATGTTTAACAAATGTAGTGCTGAACTGGGATCGCTACTCTGTTTCTGACCCACACTACACTGTTCTGTTTTTATTTTAAAAAAAGATACACACACACAAACACACATATTTGATGACAATTTTAGTGCTGGTACATATGATAAATTATGCTTCTTATATGATATACAGTATCCTGTACAGGAATTCAACCCTTTTCTTCTCCTTCTATCCTTCCTTTCTGCCCAGCCCTTCCAAAATCATGAAGTCATTAAAATTATCCCTGTCAATCATCATAAAAATGAATTGTCTTACAAATAATTACATGTTCTTTATATATTAATCATAGCTTTCAACACTCATTTTCTAAAAAACAAAAACAAACTCCCTCAATCTTAAGGAGATTGAAGTCTAGTATTGCCTGAAGTAATATAAACAATAAATGGCTTCCAAGTACAGTACTTCAAACATATCTTATTTTATGTCCTCTCTTGTTGCTCTGGGAAGGAAGCCACTCAATAAGACAACAACACAGAATTGGATGAAAAGGCCACAACTTTATTAACAAACAGAACAAAGGGTAGGATTGGCCCAAAGCATAAGTTCTGGATCTGGAAACATCAATCAACAGTCCAGTTGATTGATGTAAGGTTGCTTGGTCACAACAAAGCATTGGATGACATGGGGGGCAAGAGAAACACCCTCTCGCATATATGCAACTGGTCAGTCGCATATTCCAATAACTCCCTAGTCACCGGGAGATGTTCACTCAGTGTGGCCCCCAAAATGGCCACACTGCCTGCCCTCAGTGCTCCTGGGACGAATGGACTCCCAATCCAGGGCTACAGAGCCCTGGAAACTACGCCCACCAGATCCATGACCTATGCTGTCACTCTAAAACAGAATTGTGACAAAAACGCCCTAGCCAAGGGAGAGAGGGTGGGGGAGCTAAGCTAAAATGGTGCCGGATGGCATGCAACTGGGGTGTTGATTGATGTTTCCAGATCCAGACTTTATGCTTTGGGCCAATCCTATGCCATTCTGTCCCCCATGCTGTTTAACATTTACATTAAGCCGCTGAGAGAGATCATCCGGAACCATGGAGCACGGTGTTATCAGTACACTGATGACACTCAGATCTATTTCTCCATGGCTCCGACTGATACAGTGACTAAGGATGGCACCTCCCCTCTGGATGCCTGCCTGAGGTCAGTAATGGGCTGGATGAGGGAAAACAAACTCAAGCTGAATCCAGAGAAAACAGAGGTACTCGTGATAGGTACCCCAAGTCCAGATAGGGAAATTTATCATCCTATCCTTGACGGGGTCATGCTCCCCCTAAAGGATAAAGTCCACAGTTTGGGAGTACTCCTGGACTCATCTCTGCAGTTATCATCTCAAGTAGATATGATGGCCAGGAGTGCTTGGTACCAGCTTCAGCTGATACGCCAACTGCGTCCCTGTCTGGACCAAAAGGACCTTGAAACAGTAGTACACGCACTGGTAACCTCTCACTTGGACTTCTGTAATGCGCTCTACATGGGGCTACCTTTGTACCAGGTTTGGAAGCTTCAACTGGTCCAAAATACTGCAGTCAGATTGGTCGCGGGAACTTCAAGATCCGACCATATAACACCTGTACTAAAATCTCTCCACTGGCTGCCAATTAGCTTCCGGGCACAATACAAAGTGTTGGTCATTACCTATGAAGCCCTATATGGTTTGGGTCCAAGTTACTTGAAGAAACACCTCTCCCTACGTAATCTGCCCCGCAATCTCAGAACAATGGGGAAATATTTACTCGAACACCCCAGAGTGAGATTGACATCAACTCACCAGAGAGCCTACACAGCAATAGCTCCACCCCATTGGAATGCACTCCAGGAAGAGATCAGACTCAGCCCCACATCGGAAGCCTTTAAAAAGGCACTGAAAACCCATCTTTTTCAGTTAGCATAGCCTTCCAACTCTTTATAGAGATATTACACCCCAATAAGACCAGGATGCCTAGCCAAAACTGATAGCGTGACTGTTTGGTATATTGTTTTTAAGGTTTTTAATCTGTATGAAATTTTTGATGTATTGTATTGCATTGTAATATGTTACAGCTATGATATGTGAACCGCTTTGATCTGGAGGAAAGGTGGTATACAAATAAAGTTTTATTATTTATTATTATAAATAGGCCCACCCACTAATAGAGGGCCTGGAAAGAGTGGAGGCATTGCCTCTCAGGCCTCTTCCACCAATGGTCTATGCTCGGGGTCCAAGCCAGCCAATCATGGCCTCTTCCCTTTTGCAATGCAAGCTAGGACATGTAGTTCCAGCACCCAGTGCAAAAGAGCCACCTTTTCCACCCCAGCAGCCAATAGCGGGCCTTTCCGCTGGTCCAAAGGCTGCTGGGACAAGACAGGCCTCCGCAATTGCAGAGACTAGGGTGCCTTCCACCCAGCAATGCCAATCCGGTAAGTCAGGCAGTGTCATTTACTCTTATTTTGTATGTTAATTTTTCTGAGTTGTGTGCCATATACTATTTAACCACTTTTGTATCAAGAGATTTTATAACGTTTTCCATGTTTCAGCTATTTCTATCCTTGAAGCTCTTAATGTAAGTGCTAGAAGGTCTTTATTTGGCAAGATTTCATTCTGAATTTCAAACACAGAAATTAATAATAGTGCCTCTCTGAAGTGGACTTTTTGGCCCAACAGTTGACTTATTCATTGTAATACATCCTCTCAGGGTCTACATACTTTTGACACATTAGCCACATATGATTCAATCCCTGTTTTGCCACAATATCCCAAATTTAGTTTTTACACTTCATTATTGAGTGTATGGAGTTTTGAGTGAATAGTAATACAGCTCTTTAAATCATATCTGCCCAGATCAGAGAAAATGCATTAAAATTATTCATAAATTGTAATTTATGAATAATTTCAACGCATTTTCTCTGATCTGGGCAGATATGATTTAAAGAACTGTATTTTCCAAAATGAATCCCATTGTTTTTCCCCATTTTTTTTTAAATTCCCAAATCTGACTCACAAGCGTTATCCACTTAAATTTACCACATTATGTATTTTTTATTATTTGATATAGTTTTGAAGCTTGTCCTGTTTGTTTGTTTGTTTGTATATGCTGACATCACAATATGGTCTCAGGGAAGCTATCTGTTCCAATTAATTTTGCTTAGTGATTTCAAACACCCATAAGAGCCAATACTTATACCTTGGCCCTTTTATAACACGGTCCTGTGCTTTATCTGTTAGCTTTAATTTTACCAGTCACTTTACATTTTGAATTTGACTGGTGCAAATAGACTTATTGAATTTTGTTAATTTATATTCTTGAAAGGAGGCACAATTTTGCCATTTGCCTCAAGCATCAAAATACGTTGTACTGGTCTTGCTAACTAGATGGTTGAAATAAATATCAAATATGTCCTAAACTTTTTATGCACATATTAGTAAGAAGCAACTTGCACACAGATCTGATGTTGAACACTTATGAAGATCATGAGGGCAAGATTTAAGTCTCAGGAAAATAGTTCTCAATGTTTTTTCCTGACATTTCACCAGCAACTGTGGCTGGATTCTTCAGCTAATGACAGCATGGAAGAGAATGGAATATATATACTGTTGTTTGAGGGGAAGTGATTTGCATGTTAATCTGTGTATTGTGCTGTTGTTGAATGGCAAGGCCTCAGGGTGTCTATTTAATTAATGATCCATCGTCTGCTAGGAAACCCCCCTCACCTGGGTGGTTTTCATTGCATGGGCTGGGCTTGATTTTGGTATTTTTCAGGACTGGTAGACAAAGGCGCGTTACAGACCGCCCTAAAGCGGGTGGTCTGCCGCCACTGTCATTAGCTACGCTGAGAAGCCCCAGTGGCCAGACTGCGAGGCTTCCTGGTGCAGCTAAAAAGGAGTGCCGAAATGGTGCTCCTTTTTGGCCCCTGGAAGTGGCGCCGCAAGGTGTGCATTCGCGGCATCACTTCCGCCGCGCCACGTCTGGACGCTGTGCATCCAAGACGTAAATGTGATGGTGCCCGTGTGGACGGGCGCTGCTATTTACTATGCACTCTGCGCGTCCTAAGAACGGGGCCGGTTAGGAAGGTGAGACCCTTCTTAACCCTAGCACGCCCCTTCTTAACCCTAGGACGCGTGGATCGCATATTAAATGGCAGTGTGTAACGTGCCAAACTTTGTTTACTTCTTTCCTGTTGAAGTTGTCCAGATGTTTATGAATTTCAGTGGCTTCCCTGTGCATTCACTAGCACCCCGTGCCCATGGTATTCTGCTGATCTACTCAGGCCCTACACTTGGAGACCTAGGCGGTTTACAGACCGCCAAATAGTACGTCATCAATACGTACTAGGGTTAGGAAGGGACGGTGCTTCCGCACACCCCAACCCTAGTACGTATTGAATACGTACAAGATGGCGGCGCCCTGTTCATACGGGTGCCGCCATCTTTACGTATCGGACGCTGAGCGTCCGTACGTGTCGCGGGTGTTGTGACGTAATGAGTGTGCCTCTGGCGCCTCGCTACGTCGCAAACGCGACTTAAAAAGAAGCTCCATTTTGGAGCTTCTTTTTCGGTCCGCGCGGGAGTCGGGCCGTGTGAAGGCTCCGGCTCCCCCGCGGACCTACTGGCGGCGGCGGCAGAGCGCCGCAAAGCGGAGGTATGTACCCCGCCCAAGATTCTAATCTGTGGAAACTCACTGACCTTGGGCAAGTCATGCTCTCTCCGTCTCAGGGGAAGACAAAGACAAATACCCTCAGAAGAACTTTTGCCAAGAAAACCTTATGATATATTCACCTGAAGGATGGAATGAAGGCATACAAAAACAAAAACAACAACAACAACAACAACAATTATCATTACATTGTTCAAGCAATGGGATTCTTGGTTAACAGGTTTTGTTTATTTTAAGATTAAACCTTCCAATATAATCAGCACTTAGTATCTAACCTCTTTGAAGAAGCTACATTAACTTTACATTTAATGGGAATCCTTATGCCTATGTAAGATTAAATTACTTTCTTCATTTTTGACAGGCTTTTCTGGGAAGTCATGATAAAGTCACTTATCTGTTCAGATTTGCCAGCTTTTTTTTTAAGATTAAGGTAGGCTTATGTTTAAGAATTCATCAAAACTTCAGTGGGTTTTAAATAGTGATGACTATAAATAGATTCCAAACTTTTCAAGAATCTTTATGATTGTGTAATGTGCATCCTATGGAACCTTGGGATTAATAACTTGGTGAGGTACTTAAAATTATATAAAGAGCTGAAGAATTTTAGATCTTTCATGGGTCAGGGGAGATGAATGAAACTCTTTAGCAGGGAATTCTAAGTATCTCATCAAACTTTAAATACCATAGTTTCATTAGATCAAGCCATAACATTTGTAGTAGTGTGTCGTGTTGTTATACCCTTTGTTTTCTGTTTGTGGTATTTGGTTATTTTATTTATTTTATTTTCATATTGTCCATAATTTAATGGGTGCAAATCCACAGCACAAATTAGTCAGCTGCTGTGAGTGACAGAGTTCTATTTTCCTATTTATTGGGGTGCACTATACTGAGGTTTCCACTGACCTCCTACCAGCAATCTACAGTGTGAGTAAAAAGTGAAACAGGATCTTGTGTCTGATTGTTGCACCAAAGATCACTGAAGAGGGGTTGGAAACAACAGTATGCTGCTCTGTGACTGACAGCAGAACAAAGTCCCATTATTCACAGCAGCATTTGTAGGATGGGGAACAGGCCACAGCCAGATACTTAGTTAAGTAGATTTAGGCCCTATGTTTCTGTATTTCAACTCAGATAAGATTACAGTAGGACAGTGAATAAATTTTACTGATCATTTTTCAGGCTCAAACGGTGGTCTCTTTCACATTGCACAATTACAGCATTTTGATACCAATTTCACTGTCATGGTTTCAGCCTATGATATTCTGGGTTTTGTAGTTTGATGGTGCATTAGAGCTTTCTGGAAGAAAAGTCATAATATGGCCAAGGTTCCATCCTATGTAATCCTGGCATTTGTAGTTTCATTAAGTATTTAAATGTATCAGTTCTACAGCTTCATCAAAATACAAACCCTAGAACATCATAGCAGGAAGCCATGACAGTGACAGTGGCAGTGAAAGTGGCATCAAAGTGCTATAATTGTCCAGTGTGAAAGATTTGTGCATTAGTTGTGTTGCTATATAATTCATGTAAGATGAAGGGAGTACGAATACTGTAGCATGGGCCTAAATACAATTATTATTCATAACTAGAGTAGAACAACTGAATCAATGGGCAAGAGCAGATGTACAGGAATAGTTGGTTTACCTGCTTTCACTGGGTCCCACAGTGGGACAATAATTGATGCACAATCTACCCTGCCTCCTCCCATGAGAAAGGAGCTGCCAAAACAGGGTTCATGGCTATAAGCCACACCATTTCCCCCCCTTCCATATGGCACATCAGTGTGCCCAGTGATACATTGGCACAGCACAGTCATGAAGTTCCCATGTATATATCCCCTTTTCTTCTCTGTCTACCCATGGCCCCCTGTTGGATAAAACTGTTAATGTTGTTATTAAATCCACTGTATCGTTGGTACCCTGATGTATTCATTGCTATTTTGCTCCAAGTAGTCTGCAATGGGTCAGTGGTGCAGCTGCCCACCATATATGTGTGTGACTGATTTGTGGGCAGGTGACAAAACAAATTATAACCAGCAGTGACACTGTTGTGATGTCTATCCAAAGGAACCTGCTCCAGACCACTTCCACACCAGTATGCAGTATGGAAGTTTGTGCAATAGTTCAAACTTTATGGCTTGGAGTGGAGCAAACCAGGATATTTTTTGTTCCAATATTAAGCCCTTGGGCATGGCTTAGGTCTGTTTTCCTTATGTTTTGCCACATGCATCATCAGAAGAAGTAGGTTTTGAAACAGGACATGTGGCTATGTGGACAACCCCAATGTGAATTTAGTAAGTCAGCACCTACATAAATTCTATTGATTTAGTGGTTTTATTCTGGTTGTGAATAACAATTTGATTTAGGCCATGGATGCATCCCCTCCTCATAAGAGCAACTGATGGGGAAAATGGTTATGGGACGTAAATATTACCTCTCCACCCACACATTCTTTGGGGTGTATCTATCATTTGTTATGTAGGATTCAGCATAATCTGAGTTGCATTGTGGCACTTTAATACCTTGCTTTACTGGTTGTAGATAGTTTGTTGTAAAAGAAATACTGCCAAAGAGGCACTTGTTTTTTCTGTAAGACAGGGTGAAAATTGTAATCTGCTTAGCATTCAAGTTAAAATTCTTCATTCAATGCACTATAATATGCCTTCCCATATTCAATAGATATCTTACTAGTGTTAATATTTAAGTATCCAACATAAGAGGTTAGTGATGTAACGTGAAATGAATATCAGTTTGTGTTATTATTATTTTTGTAGTGTGCAGGGTGAAGATAGCAACTTGGTACTTTGGATTTCTTTGTTGTACAGAGACTGGCATATGTCAGACGCTTTTAAAAATGATTAATAGAATGTAATTTTCTGAATAGGGGAAAAATATGAAGTCATCATAAACCTCAACTAGAAAAGCAAAATGATTGAGCCTGACACTTTACTGGTGCTGTTAGAACCAGCCATAGGCAATATATTCATCTCCTAAATTGTTCACATTTAGAGTTCAATGCATCTCTATCTATCTTTAAAATAAACTTCTTGAAGTTAAGGCTCATACATCCACTACTGCAGAGTATATCTAAACATTTGCTACAATACTTCAATTGTAAGCAAAATAAATGTGCTTCAATGGTAAGCAAAATAAGTGCAAGGCCATTTTTTCCACTGTGTAGAAACATGACAGAATGTTAAACATGTTTTATTGTTATATTTTAAATGAACTCTAAAGCTAGCAGATATTCAAAAAGTATAAATAAAGGAAAAGATTAAGAACTACTAAGTAAAAATTTTCCTTAATATGTTTTAAGGCATTAAACCATCTGAGATAATATTTTTAAAAAAGAAAGATAGACCTTACATGATAAATCTGAGCCACAAATTAATAGACTACAATGAAGACAAATAACTCCTTTTGAATACTGTTGAACAGACAGTGACCTCATGAAATGCATCTCCGCCTATATACATCAATCTTACCATGATGGCTGCTTAGATTGAATTGGTGGAAGATACTCCTGGGAATCCTTAAAAATACAATTTCTATCTTTGAAGTTGTTTCACTTTGTTTTTACGTTATAAGGATAGACTGAGCTTTTCTATGCAGAAGAATATAAAGATATTATATTAAAACCCCTTGAAAATATTGTTTTTAACAGACACAAATAACTTATTTACTGGTTTTCACACTAGTTCCTCTCTTTGTGAACGTGTTTATATATTACTATTTTTTAAAGGTACATGTGTTCAATAAGAAAAGAAGTATCATAAAACAGGGCTCATGAAAACTTTATGCAAGACAACACAATCCTTTTAGACCTTTAGAATACAATACTTAAAAAGGAGAGCCTAAAATCACTCTGATCATCGAAAGCTGCAGATTTTCTTACAGAACAAAATAGTTCTATAACCACAACTTGATGTGACTGTGGTATGACACATTATTTGTAAGCTGCAGGCAAAACCTTTTACCTCATTGTTGTCATTCTTCATTCATTATAATGCTCAGAGACACCATACCAGAAAATATCACTGCCTGCATTTTTAACATGATCTGTTTTCAGTCTTGCTAAAACCATACTTAGAGATCGTGAAAACAAAGGCTGCCAGAGTTCAAGCTATACCCTTAAGTTTTTAAGTAAAAACCAAAACAACAAAACCTGAAATGTATTATTAAAGAAACTATTGTTAAGAGACTGGGTATGTGAAAAGTATTCTGATATCAAATAAAACTTTAAAGATTGTGAACACAAGCTTTCATAGTAAATTACATTTAAAACTATTGGTGTTCACTGCTGCAAATAAATTGCCATATGATAAAATGTAAAAGTCAAAGTGGTCAACCAAAGTGCAGTCCTGTTGTTTGCTGTTCTTTTGATTGTAATTTCAAAGCTGGCTCCATCTTTTCATTTTCTCATGAAAAGTTTGCATAATTTTTTTCCTGACAGTACTTCTTACAGTATCATGCCATACAACTGATATTTTGCTGTTGCCAAAAATGGTCATAAATACAAAAGATAGGAGAATAACCATAATCTTAGGTAGGCAGTGAAATTTTGAATGTGGACAGTGCCAAGGAACATTCACCTGGACAATTATGGCATACTGAACTAACCTTCTTCCCTTGGGACCTCTTTTTTCAGGCTTATGAATGTACACAAATTTAACACTGGTAGTGGTAAAACAGAGCCAGCATGATGTAGTGTACAATTCTCTGAGTAGCAAGCAAAGATCAGTAGTGCCCCCATGTACAGTGGTGCCTCGGGTTACGAAATTAATTCGTTCCGCGGCCGCTTTCGTAACCCGAAAAGCCTTCGTAAGCCGAAATGCCATAGGCGCTAATGGGGAAAAAGCCGCGGCTCCGCCGCGGCTCCATTTAAAATAGCGCCGAAGTTTCTTCATAACCCGAAAAAACATTCGTAACCCGGAGCAATTATTTTCTATTGCATTTTTTCGTATCCCGAAAATTTCGTAACCTGGGTAATTCGTATCCCGAGGTACCACTGTACTGAACTTCTGATGGAAGGACTCAGTGGAAAGTGTTGTTTGTTTGTTTGTTTGTTTGTTTGTTTGTTTAAACACCATCAACATTAAGAGAATGGTGGCTGGAGTTGGAGAAAAAATTGGTGTTGGGTTGCAGAAGTATATATGTAGTAAAGAATGCAATAAAGCTTGAGCAGGGTAACAGCAGAATTCTATTCTAGGTAATCCAACTGTAGGCAGGTGTGTCTACTTACAACAGGTGAAGTAAACAGAGCCTGCCTTTGGAATCTCTTACTGAGCCTGTGTGAACAGCAAAGCAGAGAGAAAAGGCCTAGAGCAGGTAAGCCACAGTAGCTAATTAGATCTATACATCTGGACACCAAAATGGATGCTATTAGAAAAAAGGAGGTTGTTGAAACAAAGAAAAACACATACCTGGATAAATTTTGGAAGAAGGCTTGAAAAAAAAATCTAAATGTTTTTGTTTACTCATGCAAGGCTCCCAAGTTTACTTTTTCTTCATTTCACATATCTTTAGTTCTGGAAAAAAAAAAATCTGCTGAAACATGTTCAAGCTGCTCTTGTTTTTTGTGGCATAGGAACCCATCCCCATTCTTTTCTTACAATTATGCCTCTGGGATTAAACTTTCTATTAAAGAAATAACACCCAGGAAGAAATCTACTTCATTAATGGAAGTATGCCTGTACTCTGTGAATGGCTGAAATGTTTAATGGGATTCTTGTAACTCCACAGGATTCAATGGAGAAAATGTGTCCTTTATCATTAAGAACTTTAGCCACAGGTTTCATGCCCTTGTGGAGTGGCAGGACTGAAGAAGAAAAAAACCACTTATTTTCTTTTAAATATTTCAGAATTTACCCTTCTGCACCAGAAATGAGAAGACACATTCCAAGCATTTAATTATATATTATCTGTCTACTGAATTTCTACATATTTTAAAAATATTTTATAATGGAGTATGCTATCTATAGTATGCTATTTATGTAAGCAGAATTTGATCATTTTTATAAATGTCCAAATACGATAATTATTTATGAATACATATCTGATTTAAGTACAGTTGTCTGTCTCTTCTCAAAAGTGCCAAACAGTTATACAAGGGCAGGTAACTTATTCATTATTCCTGTGTTATCTTACTGCAGATGAAGAAACAGAAGAGAAAGGACATGCAGTCATCAAAATACTGCTAAGAAAAGACATTACTGAGGCTCCAAATTTTTTACTATTATATTGTCTGCATGCATATGAGAGTAAGATAGATTTCAGCACTCTATATACAGAGGGTAATGTAGATTGTAGGAGTGGCCATTTGGTTACTGTGCTAATGATGTGCGTGCCAAAAGGAGCTCCAAAATGGAGCTCCTTTTTGCGCCGCTGGTAAGGCACAATAAGTGTCCTCTAGTGGTGCAGTGACATGTTATGTGCAATGCGCTGTTTGGATGCATCACACAGGACATGTCATGGATGAATGCCCTGTGTGGATGGGGCCATGTAATCATGGTGACGCCCACACACGATAGGGTTCAGGAGTATGTAGTTACTGCATACTTCCAAACCCTAGTATCACCACCATCATTACATACTCGAAAACAAAGAATAGTTTATTAGCAAACTAGTATACTTAAGGGCTGAGACACAGACGGTAATGGTTGAAATTCTCTTTCTCTCTAGAAATCTACTCAGTTTGGGGAACTGCTGTTTCAACTGTTAAATGGGCATCACAGTGTTGTGAAGAGAGAAGTAAATGAACAGTGAGGACTTAATTCTATCCATGTAGTAGTTCTCTAGACAGAAAAGAAAGAGATCATTATTATTTTTCCTCTCTTTCTCTCTTTTGTGAGTTTCAGAGAGTGTTTTCAGCCTCCTCCATACCCATTTAACAGCTACAGGATCATGCCCTGAAGCTTGGCAGCAGGTTGTGGTGGGGGGTTGGGTGGAGTGCAAAAGGCTAGGGTATTGCAACTAATCATGTAATACCCTGAGAGTCGCATACAAAATAAGACATACACATTCAGCACCATACATTACATGCACTTATTTATGGGAAAAAACCCAGTCAGTGTAATGTAACTGAGACACACCTGTGTATGAAGCCATTTTAATTGTGCTGTAATTCCAATTTCAAAGGGTAGTCAATGAATCCACCACTGTGACAGCAGTGAATCAGCTCTGTATTTTACTACTGCCCCTCCTATATCTGCTCCAAATAGAATTTGAGTTCTGCTTATGCAACACCTGAGATTGACACTGGGGCGGGGTACATACCGTCACTTTGCGGCGCTCTGCCGCCACTGCCGGTAGGTCCGCGGGGGAGCCGGAGCCTCCACACGGCGCGACTCCCGCGCGGACCTAAAAAGAAGCTCCAAAATGGAGCTTCTTTTTCCGTCGCATTTGTGACATAGCGAGGCGCCAGGGGCGCACTCGCTACGTCACAAAGGACGCGACCCGTACGGACACTCAGCGTCCGATACGCAAAGATGGCGCTGGCCGTGTAGAAGGGCCGGCGCCATCTTGTACGGACGGAGTCCGTACTAGGCCCAGGGGCGTCTATAAGAGACACACCTTTTTTAAAATAGGACGTTCTCCGGACGTCCCAAATGCCGGTGCAGAAAGCACCTGGAAGAGTGCTATTCATCTCAGAGCTGCTGTGAAATGAACTCAGATAGAATCCAGAAAGGATTTGGTGCCCTCATGGCAACAAATCCACAAGTGACTCCTGCAGTAGCATATTGTACCTTTGCAGACAGTTATCTTAAGTTTTAACTCATTTTTCCCATAATGCTTTGTTGCTTGATCTTTTTTCAAAAGTAAGCTTGAAAGAAACAGGTCTTAGATAAATTGTTATTTTTTATTTGCTTCTAACCCAATCTAGCTGTGAACAGATACTCATTAGAGTGATTTCCTACCTAAACCTAGACAAGATGGTTATCAGACATTCAATTCTTTGATATCCATAATATAGATAAGATTATCATTTCTTCTTCATGTATAAGGTCATGGTGAATCAAAATGCAGTTAGCAGTTCTCCAGTAGAAAGAATGTGAAAGGTCATTGTTCTGTGGCATATATAATATGTATTTTATGGTTACTGGATTTAACAATCTTTTACATTTCAAAACTGCATAATAAACTCTATACTGTTCATATGAAAAAAAAATGGTGTCAGCTCTCTCTGTAGTAACTATGTGTTTTTAATTGTGCCTTGAGGAAAGGCAGGAAAGAAATAAAATTCCAGACTCCTGAGACAAATTACAGATTTGATATATTTTCTTAAACTCTCTCTGAAATTATTTGCTCATGGACTCGATAAGATGTCATCTCACATTTCTCCTCTCCACAGTCTTTCTGTTTCATGTGAATAATTGTCTTCCAGCATTACTCTGGCCAGAAGACCCCTGAAAGAAAGTTTCTGGAGTCCCCTCTTTGCTAGCTCTAATTGCTTCTACCTTCGATAATTCCAACCTATTCTGACCCTAGGCTTTGCTGCTGCTCCCTGTACATTGCTGAACTATACCCACAGAGTACACTGACATGACAATGTTCTCTCATGTACTCTCATTAGGGACAAATGACCTTCAACCACATTTGTTTCTGCTAGCCCATTGGTTGTGATTATGGGCAAATGGGAACTAATACAATGTTCATTAACTGGCCTAACAAAGCTTGAGCTCTCAGAATCTCCTGGTTTGTAATAGAAGCTGACAAGTGTAACTGTGAACAGCTAAGATCTATAACAGTTTATCTGGGTACTATAGCCACTTAAGTGATAGATACAGAGAGCCTACTGTCAGACATCACACAAGAGTCATACAATTCAAAATACATTACTTTTCCCACATTATTTTTTCCCACAAGTAGATTATTGTAACAATATTTATGAAATGTTTTGTGGGGGGTTTTTAACAAAAATTCCACAGCTTACTATACTACAAGTTAATGTAGAAATCTATTCATGGGAATCTTCTGGATAGACTATTCAATTCATCCATACATATTAATCAAATGTCCTTCTTAAGTTTTTAAAGTCATAATTTTGAAAGCCACAAAACAGCATATTTAAATCAAAACATAAGCAGGAAAGTTTCTGATATTCTATGTTTATCTGCATGACTGGAGCTTTTCTTTCATCCAGTTCTTCAGCTGTGGATGCAATGGATTCCCTAGATGCAGTCAGAGAGAGACTAATCCAAGAGGGCACATCCTGAACAAAAGCAATGTGAATTGCCAAGAACAATCAACATGATTTTAAACTACTTGGTTTATTTTATTATTTTATTTTATTTGGAAAGGTGCAAAATACAAGTGGCTAGCACAACCTGCCCCTAAAGCTACCTGTGCTAAAATTGATATTGCCATTCACTTCTTTGGAAGCTGTGATGTCCCCCAGTTTAATGTAGATGCGTGAAAGAGCCAAAAGATTGCAATCATTCATAGTTCAATCAGTTTGGATTGAGCATTTGAATTAGATCAAACTGGGTCTGTATCAATTGGGAATATGATTGGATAAAAACTGCTGAATCACTTTCTGAACTGAGGCATTATCTGCATGAACTGGGATATTCTGGGACAACCCAAAGTATTCTGGCCTTGGAGCTGCCTGGCTCTCCCCCTCTTATCTAGGGCGCGTTACAGACTGCCCAAAACTGGCGGTCTGCCAGCACCGTCATTTGCTGTGCCGAGGATCCCCAGCGGCCAAAATAAATTTGTTCCAAAATGGTAAATAGTTCTTCCTATTATTCCATTCTCCTTAGGTCTTTTTTTTTGGGGGGGGGTCAGTTTTGAAAAAGAGGAAATGATTGTATATCCATTTCAAACTCTTTTTATTTTATGGGCAAATTATAAACATAACATGCACTAATACACATATTTTTATGCAACATTCCCTAAGGCACCATTTTTTGTGCTCAAGAACTACATCTTGTATACAGAGAGAGATGCATTGTGAAAAATAGCTGTGTTCCAATCTATATATTAGTCCTGGAAGGGCAAATCAGATGAGTTGACTTTAAAATGCAGTTAGCTTCCATCCCTGGTTGTCTTACACACATGACTTGTATATGCAAGAATGTTTACATGGGATGTCTGTAATTTTAATAAGGAATATAACAGCACAATGTATTTTGCTTCACTTTCAATTTGAATCCTGTCTTTCTAGCATTTGAATGTTAGAATATGAATTGAATTTAAATGTTATGTTTCTCATCTAGATGCTGGTGATTATGATTTGCTGCAAAATAATTGGCAAATAAACATTCTTATGAGGCAAGTATTGTTGTTTTGCAATGGTAAGCTATTAACTATATGTAGCTAATGTGCAAGATGTAATTTTGTTATTACAAATATCCTATTCAAGATGAGAGGCTCTTCATAAGTTCATGATTGCTAATTTACACACTTATGTCTAATTTGAATAAATTTATCTTTTGTAAACTAATTTGGTTTCTGAACAAAATTAATCAGAATTAATGTTAGTGTTTTGTTGAGATTGCTCAAATAACAATTTGAAGCCACAACTACAATTTCAAATCAACTATTATCCATTAAAATTTGAAAAGAATAATTTTTTAAAAATTGTTTTAGGTGTTATTGTTATTGATGCTTCCTTGTTTTAGCTGAAAATGTTGGTGGGAGCAAAAATCAGAAACAAAAGGGAAAAAAATGTACAAACATTCTTGTATGAGAATATATCCTACTTTAAAGTCATATATTAATTAAGATATGCTTTTCTAAATATTTTTGAGTTAAGGGTACAAAGCTACATCCACCTGTGGCTATAAAAGGAAACATTAAACAGAGGAGCAGAGCCTGCTGATATTTGACATTAACTAATTAACTATGCATACATAACTAAGCAATGTCCACTAGCCCAAATCCCCCCCCCTCCTGCCAGCCCACATTATCTATCAGCTGCCACATCTGGCAAAGGATGTATTTAGTTTAGTTTGTTTTGATGTAAATCAGGGTACAATGAAGATGACATTTCCAGTCTCCTCCTGCTTTGAGTTGTTGTGGGACTTGAAGTGGGAGATTTGATCTTTCTGGATCCTATAACATTCCATCTCCATCTAAAAACCAGCCATATTAACCACAAATTTAGTGGATGCCATAAGGTTCCTGGGGACACAGCTATATATTTCCTGGCCTATACAAAGTATCTTACAGTAAATAATTTTGGAATTGTTACCAATAGTTGTTTAATATCTGAGTCCAAAGCCAAAGACTCTCTCTAAACTCTCGCTCTCTTTTTGCACAGGAGGCTCACTCAAAAGAGAAACATCTAGTCTCCACACTATGACTCCTGTTTCCAAATCAGGCTATTGATAGCAGACACACTGGCTAATTTTTGGAATACATTTAACCTTTCAATCCATTTCTTTGTTTGTGGTGTAGAATTCTCAGAGGTCCAGCCAGTATAAAAGGGAAATACATATCGCAGCAAAACTATCTTCTTTGTTGTATGTTTATCTCATTCTCAAATGCCAAGAAATTCCTCATTAAACTTCCTTGAGATCTCTGAAGTCTATATTCTAGTGACTATTTTCTCTACTAGCCTGTAAAATGGTACTGCTCCTTTCCCAAGAAGCTGATTCATCAGCATTTTGGAAATATATCTCTGTGTGCACTGAATCAAAGGATGAACTATATTAAGTCTGTCTCAGTCTAGTCTTTTAAATGAAAATCAATAATAAGATGTCAAGAGTCACTTTGTGACTGACTCTGATGAGCATAGCTGTCTTCTCCTGGTTATTCTCCTAGCTCCATGGGTAATATACCATACGTAGAGAGTTTTTAAAATTAAGAACCACCAGCAGCATAAGTTAGTTTAACACTTCAGCACAACTGGAGCACTCACTGACAGCCTCAGGCACACAAAGGGTGATCATCTACAAGCCTATGTTCTGACAGTAATCCAGTTTTGTGTTGTGTTCTGTGGTAATGTCAGTTTTATCAGCATTAAAGGCTAGCACTTTACCTTGAAGCTCCTCCACAGTCTAAACAAATGAAAATAATCTCACAATGTTTAATCATCTCTGTCACATTCCCATTCTTGCTTTTATGTTGTTTCTAAAGTTGAAATAGTGGGTCAACTACTACAGTACTTTTAAATAATATATGATACGTGAGTAAGTATCCTATCAGTTTTGTCTTATATGGCAATATGGCATCCTTGCATTTGTATCCATGTATCCATGTATCCCTATGGACCATGCATAAAGAGGAAGTGAAATTTTGAACTACTCTATCCATGCTTACACATGCTGATTAGTTTTTATTTGAACTTTTGTTGTATTGTTGGTTTTTTATTTTGATTCTGTGAGCTGGTATTTGTACCAAACTGCTGTATTCCATAACACAGAGATACATACACAAAGAGATAAATACATTTTTTTTAAAAGTGTTGACTCAAAAAAATGTGACCCCATCCTTATATGAATCCCTACTGAGGAACAGTATTGTAACCATGAATTTTTGAATATATACACCACAATGATATTACAACTTCAAAAGATTTTCAGTTAGTATCAGCATCGACTTCGAGATCTAATGTGAAAATTCATTTTGTCTATATGCATTGCTATGAATTATAAGTTTATTTGTGTACTTATGGGCACTGGTTTGGGATATCGTATTCCATTATCCCCTTTCAAATCTCATAGTTGTAAAAATGTGGAGGGGGGAAAATCACATAAGTATGACGTAAGTATAACGTAAGTAAATCTTTTTCTGGTTCATAGTTAATTTGGCAACATCCTTTTCAGAAAAAAAAAGATGTCACTGTGAAGATTATCACATGGAGGAGGGAAGCATCCTTCTCCCACCATTAAACTGTGTTAATTGCATGATCAAAGAGAAGATTATCACACCCCCGCATGCTTACCCCTTTCTTTTCCTATCCATAAACAGTAATGGACCTATCATTTGGTATTAATGGGAGTTTCCGTTAATACCAAATGGTGCATCCATTACTGTTTATGGACAGGAGGGAAAAGGGATAAACACATGAGGATGTGATAATCTTCCTCCTTAGTCACAAAATTAACACAATTTAACAATGGGTGAAGGATACTTGTGTGATAATCTCCTGTGATTTAAAATCCACATACCATATACAATTGATTTTAAAACTGCTTTCTCAAAAGGAGTAAAATAAGTTTTGCATTGATTATTTGAAGAGAATTATTGATTGTCTTTGTGACAATTTCTGGAATTTATTTATTAATTTATGTCTTAGCATCCAGTTTCTATACAGCGACATCTTAGTCATTTCAAAGAAGGTCCTCTCAGACGACTTCAGAACCAGCTCCCTCAGGTTCAACTGTGCAAGCAGTTACACCAGGTACAGGTACGCCTCCTATTTATTCAGCACCACAAACTCCCAGCATTGACTGGTCACAAGCATGGCCCTGGGGGGTCTGGAATGGAGTCACCATTGGGTTCCAGTCAATATACAGTTAGTCGCTTACACCACACGCATATCACATTTGCAACAAGGATCTATACTGCCTCAAGGGTTGCCTGGGAATGGGGTTCCCTACAGAGGTTTACCACACCAGATCCAATCACTGCTGCCTACTTATACAAACTTTCCAGCTTCATTCCCTGCTCAACAAGTTTTGGCAGGCAATCAAGCTATATTCCAGTCCACACCACAACTATCCTGCCACACAGGTCAATTATCCTGCCATACCTGATGGTGACCTGCATCTTATATTAGGTGAACATTTAACACCTGCCATGGTTGAAAAGATCCTAAAAGGGGAATTTGTTGATATATTCTCCCTTCTATACCATGAAGTTGAGAAAAAGGATTGAGAAGTTATTTACACAATAAAAGGCTCATGTCTCAAACCATTACGAATAAGTTGTCTGCCTTAGTCTTTGCTGCCTAGGCCCAAGGGTTGGTTGATGGGTGATTTCAGAATTAATAAGACTTGGAAGGGTGGTCCAAGATACGGGGCCTTAGGCATGACGTTAGGGCATCCATCAACCTGAAATTCTTAAAGGCTCGAAGGAACAGTGAACTGTTTTATGTTTTTCTCCTTATGAAGCCAGTTTGTTTCACGCAGCAGCGAAGGGCATTTTCTGTCTCAGCTCCGCAGATTTGGAACTCTCTTCCCGACAAGCTCTGCTCTGTTACCTCCCTTGACCTGTTTAGGAAGAGACTTAAGACCTATCTCTTCCAACAAGCTTTCCCCCATGTGTCTTGACATCTGTTCCCCATCATATATGCTGCTTTCCTGCTAGTTCTGTCTTTTGGCCATGGTTTTTATTCTCTGTGGTTTTATTGTGTTTTTAATTTTGGAATGGAGCTGGGAAATAATGTGCCTTTGGGGTAGACATGGGGGTTTTGGCCAACCTTACAAAGGTAGTTTGGGGGAAGAATTCCTTATGTTTGCCTCCCTAGGACCCACACAGGCTTTTCACTTTAATTAATTTTTGAAGTTTAAAGTTTGAAGTTGAAGAGTTTCACTTTAAATAGGATATAGGTCAAATAAATGGCCCTTTATTCATCCAATTTACATGTCTCCTCTCTTTATTTCGTGGTTGGGTATCAAAAGAAAACAAAAGATCCATCATTTCATTCTCATATTTTCTCATCTTGCATAATAATTTTTGCTTGGCCATAGCTAGCAAGTTCTCTTTAATTTTTCTTTGCAAATCCATCCCTGTAAGCCATTAATCATTTTTGCTGTTCTTCTCTAAGCCCACTCTAGTTTGTCAACATATTTCTGATAGCATGAAAGCAAAGGGTTATTTCCCAGCCATCTTTAACTCTTATCTTAGGTAGTGTGTTTCAGAAGTATTTGTGACATTTTAATCAATCACACTACTGATTTTTGCTCCTGGAAAAAAAACTCTAATGAAGTATTTCCAATCCTTAGCAGTTCAAGTGCATATGAAAACAACAGTTCTACTGCTTTTATATAAGTGAAAGCAGTATAAGAATCACCATTTTCAGCAGATACAAACAAATATGGGTTCATTACTATTGCTTAGCAAAAGTAAAAAGCATATCAAATGAGGTTATGAGAAGCCTCTCATTCTTTTAACATATCATACAAAGGAAAAATTAATCAGGTCTGGCTTTTTGCAGTGGACATATTTGGAAGTACCACACAATCCAGATTAAGTATTATTGTTTAAATAGGAACGGTTGATGCAGAATGCTTTTATTTTACAGATGACATCTCATTTAATAATTGAAGTTGAAGAAGATCCTTCTTTTATTTTTTATTGAAAACTGAATATTACATATACCTTCAACATTATACATTTCCATATTTTTCTTTCTTTTCCACAATTGTCTTTCTACAAAGTGTATCTCATCTAGACAACCTAGATTAACTCTGGAAAAACATAAATCAACGCACTTCCATTTGGGGTATAGAGTATCTCTCTCCACCTTAATTAGCTACCCTTAATTATTTTCTGCTATTGTGTGGTTCTGACACTTTCTTGCAATCGTACTTCTCCCCCCCCATCTTACATTCTCTCACTTTCTGTTTTAGTTTGATCTTTTCTCTTTACTTTGTCGCTACCTGATCTTGCTCTGCTTGTTTTTCTGAAGATTTTTCCTAATACTTCCATATCATATCCCACTCATCATTTCATAGAATCATAGAATCATAGAATCATAGAGTTGGAAGAGACCACTAGGGCCATCCAGTCCAACCCCCTGCCATGCAGGAAATCCAAATCAAAGCATCCCTGACAGATGGCCATCCAGCCTCTGTTTAAAGACCTCCAAGGAAGGAGACTCTATCACCCTCCGAGGGAGTGCATTCCACTGTTGAACAGCCCTTACTGTCAGGAAGTTCCTCCTAATGTTCAGGTGGAATCTCTTTTCCTGTAGCTTGCATCCATTGTTCCGGGTCCTGTTCTCTGGAGCAGCAGAAAACAAGCTTGCTCCCTCTTCAACATGACATCCTTTCAAATATTTAAATAGGGCTATCATATCACCTCTTAACCTTCTTTTCTCCAGGCTAAACATCCCCAGCTCCCTAAGTCGTTCCTCATAGGGCATGGTTTCCAGACCCTTCACCATTTTTGTCGCCCTCCTTTGGACACGCTCCAGTTTCTCAATGTCCTTTCTGAATTGTGGCGCCCAGAACTGGACACAATATTCTAGGTGGGGCCTGACCAAAGCAGAATACAGTGGCACTATTACTTCTCTTGATCTAGACACTATACTACTACCGATGCAGCCCAAAATAGCATTGGCCCTTTTAGCCGCCGCATCACACTGCCCACTCATGTTCAACATGTGGTCTACTTGGACTCCTAGATCCCTTTCACACGTAGTTTCATTCAGCCAGGTGTCACCCATCCTATATCTGTGCATTTTATTTTTCCGCCCTAAGTGCAATACCTTACATTTCTCCATGTTGAATTTCATTTTGTTAGCTTTGGCCCAGCTTTCTAGTCTATTCAGGTCATTTTGAATCTTGATCCTGTCCTCTGGGGTATTAGCTATTCCCCCTAATTTGGTATCATCTGCAAATTTGATAAGTATGCTCCCAATTCTGTCATCCAGGTCATTGATAAAGATGTTGAATAGCATTGGGCCCAGGACAGAGCCCTGTGGGACCCCACTGGACCCTTCTCTCCAGGATGAAAAGGAGCTATTGTTGAGCACCCTTTGGGTTCGGCCGGTTAACCAATTACAGATTCATTTAACAGTTCCTTTGTCTAGCCCACATTTTACAAGTTTGTTTGCAAGAATGTCATGGGAAACCTTGTCAAAGGCCTTAGTGAAATCAAGATATACTATATCCACAGCATTCCCTTCATTTACCAAGCTGGTAATTTTATCAAAGAAAGAGATTAGGTTTGTCTGGCATGACTCGTTTCTCTGAAACCCATGTTGACTTTTTGTGATTATGGCATTGCCTTCTAGATGTTCACAGACTCTCTGTTTAATTATCTGCTCCAGAATCTTTCTTAGTACTGATATCAGACTAACTGGACGATAATTGTTGGGATCGTCTTTTTTCCCCTTTTTGAAGATGGGGACAACGTTTGCCCTCCGCCAGTCTGCTGGGATCTCTCCTGTTTTCCAGGAGTTTTCAAAGATTATTGCCAATGGCTCCGATATTACATTTGCCAGTTCTTTTAATACCCTTGGATGGAGTTCATCTGGTCCCGGAGACTTAAATTCATTTAGATTAATAAGGTGTTCCTCTACTATCTCTTTACTTATTCTGTGCTGAAATTCCCCTATTCTGTCCTCTGCTCCATTATTTATATTTGTACTGTCTTCTTCTTTTATTTTTCTTGATATTCTATCTGCCTCTCTTAGGTCTAGCAATTTCTGCATCCATTCTTCTATCATGGGTATTGACTGTGACTTCCATTTTTGAGCATAAATTATTCTGGTGGATGTTAATATATAGAGGTTCACTCTTAGATATCTTTTTTCTATCAATCTGTCTAATATAGCTGTGATATTTAATAAATACATTTCTGGTTCCATTGGAAATTGTATCTGTATTATTTCACTAATAGGTAATTGAATATTCTTCCAATAGGTCTTTGCCATTGTACATTCCCACCATAGGTGGAAGTAAGTGACAAGGATCCTTCTTTTAAGCAGGTTCAAAGTGCCAGTCTTTCATAATAATCCTCTAATTTGCTCTTGAAGACAAGTGCTTCATTTCTGTAAAAGAATGGCAAAGGCATCTGTTGGATCAGATTAAGTTAATTTGATTCAGTTATTCTTCACAGAAAGTAACTGATGACCTCTTTGTGGCCTTTCCCAGAATGTCCAGGGCAAGGTAACTCTCAATTGTCCTTCCACCAGCTGAACTTTATTAGGGAAGTCCTTCAATAACTGACTGGGTATAAATCAGAGGTAGACAACTAAGGAAGGCTAAGGTGATGTATTAGTCCTCCAGCAGAGCTTGGAAGATCATACCTTCCAAACAAACTAAAACTGTTTTGTCCCCCAACACCTATAGAATGCATGGGATCTTTTTGTCATGTTTTAGGAAACAGGGTCATTATAGGTATACCAGAGGCATTTCTAACCCCCTTTTAAACAACAGAAAATATGCAGTTTTTCTTTCTTTTCTTTTCTTTTTAAAAAGTCTCTCCTTGGCCCAAATTGGTCCAGGAGGAGTCAAAAATAATCATTGTATTTAATAAATAAATAAATAAATAAATAAATAAATAATGTTTGATTCATGGGGGCCCTGGAGACACACTTTGCTCCCCCCTGATCTTAATGGATATGTTGGATGTGATGAAAATAAACACTGTCACAAAACTTCACTACAACTTTTTCAATCTGCTTCTAGCTTACTCAGGGCCTCAGCAGACAGGCTGAGCCCATGCTTTCCTGACCCAGAGCACAACCTGGATTGATCCCCAGGATGGTGGAGGGACAGGTGGGTGTTTATAAGCCTCTCCACCCCCAGGCAATGGATCTGGTACCACTTCTGGTCCTTACCTCCATTGTTGGTGCTACATGCAAGTAGACTCCCTTGTGTCTGCCGTGGAGATGGGGTAGCTGGCTGCAATCACATGGTCATGCACAGATGCAGTGATGGGTTCTACTCATGTGTAGCACTAATAGAGGTAATGGACACATGGGGCCATCAAATAGCCAAGGTTTGACAGGAGTTTCCAAGAAACTCCATGGAAAACAATGGGCCAATTTGACTCAGTTAAGGTCCTTTTGTCCCAGGGTTGGGCGGGATCCACAAAATGCACATCTGGCAGGATTGGGCACAATTCTGCCCCAGGGTTTTAGCCCGTATTATCCAAACAGGATGACATGAGACTGGGGGCAACCCGGGCCTTTTGGCTCATGCAGAAACCCCTAAGAAGTCCAGAAGGAGATACTTGGCTATATTGCCTCAGTGACTACCCAAAAACTCACACACAGTCCCACTATGGACATTTCAGAGAAGTTTATCACACGGGCCTTGAAATGGGCCCATTGTGTCCTAAAATGGGGGCACGCACAGAATAGGATGAGGCTAGGGACTGCACTTTACTGCACAAGGGAACGCCGCCACTGCCTCCGGGCATTCCAATCACATCCTCCCTCCGTTCCAGAGGGGGGACGCAATTGGAATGCCCAGAGGCAGCAGCAGCCTTGCCTTGTGCAGTAAAATGTGGTCCCTAGCCCCATCCTGTTCCATGCGAGCACCCATTTTAGAACACAATGGGCCTGATTTAGAGCCCGTGCGATAAACTTCAGAGTCATACTACTTAGCTTTTCCCACTTAGGTTTGCTATCCAGATCTCTAGATAGGTCCAGATCTGTTAGGACTACTATCACATTGATATGATTTGATTTGGAGAAGTTTCAATTTGTTCCAAATCATCATGACTCACTCCAGTGGAGTTCTGCCTGAATGGTAGCTCAGCCCTATTTCCTGTGTCTTTTTAATTTTAAATATACTCTCTGAATATAGAATCTAGATAAAGATTATGGCTTATTCTCCCCCCCCCCGGATAATTATTTTACTGGTTTCTGGATACTACCCCTAACTACGGATGGACATTTCCCTCTATTCTGGTTTGGAACTTCCACAACCTATTGTGCATTATCTTGTTATGTACTTTTTAACGGAACAAGATTCATGTACAAAACATTTGTGTAGAAAAAAGTTACATTTTTATTTTTCCAGTAATAATGATAACAAATTTCACTTTTCTAATTCATACAGATCTTACCAATACTAGCACCTTTGTCAGAGAGTAGGTGAACCAAACAAAACATATAGTGATGTACAAAAACATAGCATAGTGGTTTGAACATTGGACTATGACTCTGGAGACCAGGGTTCAAATCCCTGTTTGGCCATGAAAATCCACTGCATGACCTTGGGCAAGTCATACTCTATCAGCCTCACAGGATGGTAATGGCAAATCTCTTGTGAACAAATCTTTCCAAGAAAACCTTCATAGCCTTTCATAGATCCCTCCAAAAGTTGCCTTAGGGTAAGTCAGAAACAACTTGAAGGCACACAACAACAACAACAACAACAACAACGCTTTGAAACTTTTGAACTGATTTTGAACTGATTCTTTTTCTTTCTTTCTGTGGTCAATGAATATGATTCGTCTCCATTTACACTAATAACATTAACCTAAATCTTTCCCCAGAAAGTGCTCATCTTATAGTTCATAAATGTGCGTGCTGTGTAATACATTTGGACAGCTGCTTTACTTGGATGATGTATCATGGTCTCTAACTTGTTACTGTATTTTTAAATTAGGAAAACTTGAAACTATAATATACCTAGGTATCATGTAAATATAGCTGAAATGGCCAATAGTAGGGCTACAATTCTTTTCTATACTCTATCAGAATAATGGATCAACAGAATATAGTAGAAATGGAGAACAATCTAAGTTCAATTTAGAAGTAATTTCTGTTCAGATGAATGGGAGTTATACTTTGGCACATATATTTAGGATTGGATTGGTTTCTTATGTTCCTTAGTGCAGGATGTGTTAAGTGTAATATCTGCTGTAGAAAACAGGCATTAAATTGGGAATCCAAAATATGGAAGGGGGGTGGGGTGGAGGGCAAGACAGAAGAATTTAAGATTAAGTTTATTATCTCCAAAATAATACACACTTGTCCTATGGGACAATACTGGTTACTATTCACAATGTCAAAATTAAAAAGGCTCAGGTATCCTTCCTGCAGTTCTTGAAACCAGTTTATCAAGCTTCAGTAATCCCACCTCAAAAAAAATACAGAACACTGCACTGAGCACTCTGTTTATTGCCACCAAAATTGCTTTTAAGCTGTTAGTAACATCTTTGTTTATAATGCCAATAAATAACACTAGCAATGGAGTAGAAAAGGCCTCATCCTAAACAATGACATATTGTGCCTGATAAGAGAACAGAAAAATATCAAACAAAATTATACATAGTTGAAAACACTATTATTTGTCTATGTAATTACTTGGCTAGTGGCAATCATATACATGAGACAATCATAGTTTCGCTGCACAGCTCAATGACAATCGATCTTCAGAATTTTATAGCAAAACCTTGGTCTTTCTGACATTGCATAAACAAGCTGCTGGTTGTGTTATCACAGAAAGGGAGAAATAAAGCGGTCATTGAGATGGAGAATGTTGGCTAAGAAAGGATTGAAACTGATTGTGTTTTAAAGTGTTTAAAGTGCTGTCAACAAGTAACAACAGCTTTCAGCTTTTAATCTAAATGTGCATTTATCTTTCTACATTTAAAGAGATGCTGTTCGAAGAATAAGTTTCTGTGTTAAAATTAAGTCCTATTATGTTATTGTGGTTTTTTTAAAAAAAAAAAACACCCCAAAAAACTATTTTAAAAATTGTATTTTATGAATTCTCAGTATTTAGCATTTGGATATTGCAAAATTCAGTGATAAAAAAGTTGAATTAGAATTACAGATATTAGAAAGAAAAGTGCACAAAGAAATAAAGTTATATGGCATCTACAACATAACCAGATACTAAACTAGGATTTTAACAGAACTCTGAAATGCATTAGTAGTTAAAGGAAGTGTTTATACTTAATGCCAGATTTTACAAATAGAAGCACAAAGTTCTTTAAAAACAAGTCCTTCCATATCTTGCTCATGATAAATGGAGAAGATAAAATACTAAGTGTTTTCAGACATTTGTTGTTTTGCTTAAATTCTATTATCCAATGTCCTGTATTCTACACATTCTGATGTGTAAGTGGGACTCATAATCTGAGTCCCACTTACATATCAGAATGTGTGGAATACAGGACATTTGATAACAGAATTCTCTTCAAATATTTTCACGTTATTTTGGATATTGAAGTTTGTGTTTTCTGGAATTAACTTTTATAACACCTATTGAAAAACTAGCATAACTTTATCAACAAAGATACATGATGCTGGAATACTGAGTCAGTGGCTAAATTCATATGTAATGCTAAACTATGTTTTCTTTTTTCCATTTACCTCTGTGATGATCTCTTGGTCCAAGGAACCAAATAGCCACTGTGTTCTTGGCCCTTAGCCCACAGCAGATTCTTAATTCCCCATGTCTCCTGGGTCTCTGTTCCCGCTTCCTGCTAAGCTGAGACCCCTTGAGAACCTCTAGTCATGCTGCCATCACCCAGTGAATCCATAATGAATTTCCCTTAGCACATACTGGAACTTGCTAAGGACTTATAGTTTTCTTCCCTTGCTAACCTAAGGAAGCAACAACTGACTGAAGGCATGTGTATAGGAGTACAGAGACAGCAGATACTTTTAAAGAAAATATTTATTCTAACTAGACAGTATAGACCAATATTTATCACTCATGCAAGGCCTCCCTGCCTTGCAAGTACAGAATGCATATTTACAAGATGTTCATTTCAGGCAAGCCAAAAGATAAAAATAGTAAGAGTCTAGATGCTCTAGTTAACACATTTTAAGCTACTCACACTGAGATAGGCTCTGCAGTCCTTGATGGGTTTTCGATGCAAGGAGCTGGCCCCCATTGCCTAGCTCACACCACATCCCTTAAGCCTGCCCTCTTGGCACAGACCCAACAGCTGGGCTCCCAAACAAGGCCACACAGTGGAAAGACTCAATGAAGGAAAAACCTCTCACTGCATTGTCTGAGAGGTCTTTTAAAACCTCTGTTGGGAAGATTCTTGAAACTATCGGTCCTGCTCCACTGATTGGCCAGTTGGGCCTTAGGTCAGCTGTGATGTAAATTCCCATCAGCATGTACCTCCCTCCAGTTAAACCTTTGTTGCCCGAGAGAAGTCCTCAAATTATTGGTGGGCCCAGTCATTACAACCTCTGTTCCCCATTAGACACAGAATCTAGTGTGCCTAGATTCTAACCTCTAGCTAATCTTAAATAGATTCTTTTGAATTGAGTCAGCTTTATAAATCAAAGTTCAAACCTTACATATTTCTTTAAACCTTAATGAGTATCCAGGGTTCATTAAAATGGAATAGTACAGCGGGAATAGGTCGTTTCTCCTCATTGCCACTACCAACCATAAACCCAACAACAAGCTTTAGAAGGCTGGAAAATGCTCTGAAGCTGCTTTTGGCATGAGGTGGATGATTGAAGGAAAAAAGGAAATGGGAGACACATTCCTCTGCAAACACAACATTAGATTTCAATTTATAGTTAACATTAGCCACAATTACCATAATGTTAAATTGCTGTTAAAAACATTGAGATTTTTTTTCATTCATCTGTACCTTATTAGTATGTTGTTTATATCAGAGCTGGTATGTTACTAAAATGTTGGACAAAATTTCTCAAAAAGGTCATAAGTAGCCTCTTTGATTCAAAGGTTCAGTAAAGGATGGTCCCTCCCATTTAAATTCCCTCCTGACTAATACAGAATTTCCACCATTCTCTGTCCCCCCATCCCCACAGGGTTATTTTAATTAATTAATTAATTAAATAAATTTCATTACATAAAGTGCTTTTATTTCCTAATAATGGCTAATTTGGAATTCACTTCTTTTCTTTAACTGTAATGTGCCAGTCAATGTTTTAAATGAGTACTCTAACACAAGCCAAAAATACTCCTACCCCCTATGTTGCTTCTTCTCCTGTGCTTTAACAATAGATTTTGTATCACAAGCTTTCCACAAGACAATGGACCTTACAGCATTGCCCCCTGTGAAGTGATGGTGGCATGATGAAAGGGAGCGGGATGAGAACAGAATGGGTGCTATCACCCATTCTACCGCACGCTGGAATGTCGACACCAGACATTCCCATTGCATTCCTGATCTGTCCCACAGGAGACGATTTTCAGGAACTGTTTAGAAGCATTCCTGAAAATCGCCTCCTATGGGACGGAGGGGGAATGCAATGGAAACTTCCAGAGCCAGTGCCAGAGTTCCAGCGTGTTGTAGAATGGGTTTTTTAAAAAGTTAACCCATTAAGATGATATGTTACTGTAGCACTACAGAAAGGAATTACAGGTTATGAGTTAATCTTGTAATTGTAATGCTTTGGATTACAATGTGTAGTCTGACACGGCTTTTTGTCCCTTGAAAGCAAATGTTATTCATCACTTTCTTTGATTTTTTAAAATTGTCTTTTGGGATATTACTGCAAGTCTGTGGTCAACAGAGTGATCTACTTCCCTTCTTTGTGTTTTATAGCAGTGTTTGGCAAGAGAGTTGTAATCTTCTTCACATGCCACTTACTACAATTTTCAAGCCTCCCACTGTGATCATGGTTTCTCTCTGACTCTAACTTGTATGACTGAGACCCCCTCCCCCTCCCAGATACCTTTGCATTTGATGTTTCTCTAGCTGTGTGGATGAAATGTGCCAAAGGAAAGTTGAGATTTGTTGCTGTAGTCTAAACAGTTATGCATTTGTCTTTCCATAGGGAAGGTCATTCAAATTAATAGATACCAGATCTTGGGTGGAGATTTAGGTAGCTGCCTCCACACTGTGTGTTTCATCTTCTTGTCCCAAGAGTTTTAAGGATAAAAATCAGGAATAAATTGGAAGAAAAACAGATAGAAGATGAGCTGCTCTTCTGTATTACAAAAGTATTATTTAGGACTGATGCAAATAAATGGATAATTTATTTATTTATGGCTAATGCTAAGCATCCTATGTAATTGGCTCAGTGTTAAGTAAAACCAAATCAGCTGGGAGTCATAATGGAGAAAGACTACCTTTGGTACTGCTGGTGTAAGCTAGATATTAATGGCTCTTATAAGTTTGTCACATTGGCTCAAGCACACTGAACATTTATCTTGTTGACAATGACTTTCTGAATAAAAGAGCTAATTTATAACAGGGCTGAATTTTCATTAGATTTTTTTGCCAACCTGGTAGTTTAGCAAACACAAATGTGCATGCTTGCCTTGCAGTTTGTTACTGGAGATGAAAAAGTAACCTTGTTAGTACCAAGCAGGGATGTAAATCTTTGCTTATTTCTTGCATTAAAGGGCAAATGATTTCAAAAGTTTACTCCCCCACTGGTTGAGATTGTGAAAGTTGTTTGTAATTTGTTGTGATAATTTTAGGTTTCTTTGTTTATTTTACAAAAATATTGTTTGCACAAGAAAACTAAGTGGAGTGAGACAGTCTCCTTCGGCAACTATCTTGGACAGCAAAATATTTAATTATTTTTATTCCTTTCTTCCCAGGCAGAAGGATTTGTGGGTTTTTCTGCAGACATAACAAAATAACTTGGCCAGCCTTAGGTAGTATGGGTTGGGGAATACAATTTGCTTTTCCATTTCAAGCAGGGAAATATCTTGGGTTGGTTCTGCTTGTTTCAGAGATAATTCACTATCATATTATCCTGCTGTACCTGGTTATTTCTTAATCAAAATGTAATGTATTTTTCATCTTAAAATGTTGTGGATATGTAAAAATGAGCTTGTATTTATTTTGACACTATAATTTAAGGTAATTGCTAATATCAGGGCATAAATTTAATTTTTAAATTTAAATTTAAATTGAATATATGCATTGACTAAAACTTTGATCCAGGGGATCTGCTTTAATTGTGAATAATAATTAGATTTAGGTCTATGTCTGGGTGTCTTTTAAGGTAATTTCCATTAACCATTTTCCAGATTAACCTATTGGGAATTTATACCACCCCTTTTCACCCTCTAGTAAAATCTTAATCTAGTCATTAACTAGTTATTAAGAATAATTGGCGAGATTTGAAATGATTAGCTATACAGCATTTATATGATAGCTCACAATTCTGTTGTAAAGTGTTATCTTTAATTAATATCAATTGGATTAAAAATTAAAAATGCATTCAAGCATACCATTAAGAAGAGAAAGATCTTCTGACTTTTTAATCTAAATATCCTTTCCACAGCACAAAACACTAGGACTGTTAAACAGAAATTTGTTGAGGCCTGGCTTAACCTTTCTACTGAGATATCTAGGACATATATATTTGAGGGGGGTGTGTCATGATATAAATTAATTGTCTTTACACTCTGGTGTTTATTATATTGCCATTTATCTACCACGTCTACTCCCTAGACATATGTGTTTCATTCTTTATTTTAATACTCTGTCCTCCATAAAATTTAGTTGCATGGAAGAGCTGTTGGGAAGCTGAGCAATGGCTCATTTATCAAGAAATTAATACATGATTGGCTATTAAATGTTGCTTGATTTCACTTCAACAGTAATCACTAAATAATGATCTTCTTTTAAAAAAATACTACAGTGTTCCATCTATGTATCCAAATAACACAATGAACAACTTCAATTATGCTTATTCGTAGGATTTTCAGGCTATGTGGTCGTGTTCTGGAAAAGTTTATTCTCGATGTTTTGCCTGCATCTGTGACTGGCATCCTCAGAGAATGGTGGCATGGAGGTGTGTGGGAAATATATACTGTGTGACTCTTGTGTGACCCATGTTAATCACTTTTGCTCCAATCAAGGGTCACACAATATATATACCCTACACATCTCCACCTGAGGAATAAACTCTTCCAGAACATGGCCACATAGCCTGAAAAACTCACAAAAAAATTATGGATGCAAGCCATGAAGGCCTTTGGCTTCACATTCAGTTATGGTTATTCAATTTTTTTCAGCCTGTTTACTGACCACTTCATTGAATAATGAGACCAGACACAGAGAACTGGGTTATAAACTGGGCAACTTTATTTAACTCAACTTATTTAAACTTATTTCTTCGAGAACTGCAAAAAACCAGGGGGGAGAATCTTGTGTAGGAACAGCTGGCGGATGGTCTGCTCCAAGACCAATTCCCCAGCTTCCAAACACCTGAGCCCCAAGGGCAATCCATAATTGGGTTGCTCCCCAACCGGCCTGCATCTGGAAGACCAACCCAAGACTCCTCCACTTAACTCGCAAGACTTAAGTGAGAGTTTAAATCTCAAGCCAGCCCCAAGGCAAGTCTCTTTCCCTTTTCATTTACTCACAAGACCTAAATGTGAGTTCCAGAGACCTACCTTTACCCTTTAGGAGGGTGCCAAGGTGTTCACCGAAATGTCTACCTCCCTCCGCCTATGTGTGGAACCTATTTATGACTACACCCATGCCAATTGTCAAAGTCCTCAACCAACAGTGTGGGGCAGGCGAAAAACCATTGGAAAGGGGAGAAAATTCCTACCTGGCCACGAGGCGACTAGAATTAATTTTCACACTGATGTCGAGGCGGGAGGGTGGGCCAGCGTTTGAAGCCCACCTCCTCTACCAACAGCCAGCAGAGCATGCTGTTTTCCTTTAAAATGCTGGTCTCTCCAATGAGAGGCCAGCAAAATCTCCTCCCCAGCCCAAAAGGTTGGGGAGAAGCATTAATTAAAAATGTAATTATGTACTGCTTGTACTGTAAGCAATTTGTTTTTGGTTGTAATGTGCAGTAAAGCCAATTTCATTTCATGATGACCTTGTCAATGAGACACTTCTGGCAACCTTATTAAGAACAAACCTGCTCAGGTTTTGCAAACATAGGACTGTGGCTTCCTTGATGGAGTTAATCAACACATGATCTTCATCTTTTTCTGTTGCCTCCAAGCAAGACAAAGCATTTTGCTCAGTGAGTCATCTTGTCTCATAATATATCCAAAGAATAAGAGTCTAGTCATTTTAGTGTCTAGTAAGAGTTTAGACATAATTTGCTATTGGATCCATTTATTTGTCCATGGTATTTATAGAAATCACTTCTGGAACCCCATTTCTAATTATTTGATTTTTCTTCTGTTAGCTTTTCTTTCTGTTCATATGTCACAATTTTGCATAGAAATCAGAAATTTTGTGGCATGGATGATCCCCACTTTGAGATTCAATTAATTATCTTTACACTTGAGCATCTTTACTAGTTCCTTCATATGTGCTCCTTTTCTAAGCCATATCTCTGTTATCTTGACTACAGCCTCTATTTTGATAATGACTGAGACAAAGTATAGACATTATTTAACAGTTTTGATGCCTTTCTCAATAATTTTAAAGTTATGCAATTTTTTAGATAAAAAAATCAAAATTATTTCTGTTTTCTTAATATTCAGCTGCAACCCTGGTTTTGTACTTTTTCCTTTATATTCATCAATATTTATTCCAAGTCTTTTCTATTTTCTGCTAGCAATATGGTGACCTTGTTTCATCCAGTTCTCATATCTACTTTATCCAGATCTCACCCTGTTTTATATATGATATGTTTTGTGTATAAATTAAGTGGACAAAGTGGGGAAAAAATGTAGCTTTGATTGACTCCCAGCCAATTGCACATCATTCTGTTTCTTCATATTCTGTCCTGACAAGTCTTCATATGATGTCTTCATATTCTGGTCCAGACAATAGGCTATACATAAGGACAATAAAATGTTCTGGCACTCTCATTACTTTTACTGCAATCTATAGTTTTTTTCATGATCTACACAATGAAATGCATTGCTGTAATCTATAAAGCACAGGCTGATTTTTTCCCCTGAAATTCCTTTGTGAGCTACATTAACCAATGTGCAGTTGCAATATGAGCTCTAGTACCTCTTCTTTTTATGAAACCAGCTTGGACTTCTTGACTTTCTGACTCCATATAATAATAATAATAATAATAATAAATAAATAAATAAATAAAAACTTTATTTCTATACCACTTTTCCAAGAGATCAAAGCAGTTCACAAATTCAATAAAAATAGTACATATCACATCGTAAAACAGTATAACAATAGTTACAAACACATTCCAATACAAATTTTTTAAAAAACAGTATACAGACAATTAAGATCTATCAATAGTAGCTAGAGATCCTGACTTGAACTTCTATTAGGGGAATGATTTCTCTAAAGGGAGTCGGGATATGGTAACCGGAAGAGATGAGTTTTCAATGCCTTCTTAAAGGCATCTAAGGTAGAGCTAAGTCGGATCTCTTCCGGAAGTCCATTTCAGTGTGTCAAGGCTATCACTGTAAATGCTCTTTGGTGAGTTGCTGCTAGTCTCACCTTAGGATTTTCAAGGAGAAGCTTCCCTGTTGTTCTGAGAGTGCGGGGCAGATTATGTGGGGAGAGGCGTTCCCTCAAGTATCTCGGGCCCAAGCCATTCAGGGCTTTATAGGTAATCACCAACATTTTGTATTGAGCCTGGAAGCTAACTGGCAGCCAGTATGGATTTTAATACCGGAGTGATGTGGTCTGATCTGGATGTTCCCGTGACCAATCTGGTTGCAGCATTTTGATCCAACTGAAGCTTCTGAACCTGGTACAAAGGTAGCCCCATGTAGAGTGCATTACAGAAATCTAAATGACAGGTTACCAGTGCATGTACTACTGTTTCAAGGTCCTTTCGGTCCAGAAAGGGATGCAGTTGGCGTATCAGCCGAAGCTGGTACCAAGCACTCCTGACCATCGCATCCACTTGAGAGGAAAATTGTAGAGATGAGAGTCAAGGAGTACTCCCAACTGTGGACTTTGTCTTTTAGGGGACGTGTGACCCCATCCAGGACTGGATGACAAATTTATCTATCTGGACCGGGGGTTCCTATCACAAGTACCTCTGTTTTCTCTGGATTCAACTTGAGTTTATTTTCCCTCATCCAGCCCATTACTGACTCCAGACAGGCATCCAGAGGAGAGATGTCATCCTTAGTCACTGTAGCAGTCGGAGACATGGAGAGATAGATCTCGTTGTCATCAGCGTACTGATAACACCGTGCTCCATATTTCCGGATGATCTGTCCCAGCAGCTTCATGTAAATGTTAAACTGCATGGGGGACAGAATGGTGCCCTGGGGGATGCCAGATGTCAGCTCTCTTTTACGAGAACTGTCACCCAGCCTCACCATCTGGAGCCTTCCTGAGAGGTAGGATTGGAACCACTGGAGTGCAGTGCCCCCAATACCCAACTCCCTCAGGTGCTCCAGAAGGATACCATGGTTGATGGTATCGAAGACTGCTGAGATGTCCAAGAGCACCAACAGGGTCACACTTCCCCTGTCAATGCCCAGACGAAGATCCTCGACTAAGGCGACCATGGCAGTCTCAACTCCGTATACCAATCTGAAGCCAGTTTGAAATGGATCCAGATAATCGGTTTCATCCCCAAGACAGCTTGGAGTTGAAAGATGACTGCCCTGTCGATCACCTTGCCCAAAAAAGGTAGTAAAGAGACCGGTCTGTAATTATTCCTCTGCAGAGGGTCTAGGGAGGATTTCTTCAGGAGTGGTTTCACTATGGCCTGTTTTAAGGCTGATGGAAATGCACCCACTTGGAGAGATGTATTGATTATTCGAAGTAATGAGGTTTTTATTACTTCTCCTCCCTGAATGGTCAGCCAGGATGGGCAAGGGTCCTCTTTACACAACCAAGGAGCTTGTCCACATCATCGGTACTTGTAAACTCAAAGTGATCCAGTTTAATCCTGTTTCCAGAGGCACTGGACGCCTCTCTCAATGTTTCTGATGAAAGACCAGCATCAAGATCAGCCCTCATCTGAGAGATTTTATCGACAAAAAAGTCATTAAAAGCGTCACAGCAGGCTATAGTTGGTTCTAATAAGGGGTTCAGGGTAGCTGGTGGTTGTGTTAATTCCCTAACCACCCTGAACAGCTCTGCTGGACGAGACTCTGCCAACGCAATCCGTGCAGCACAGAACAAATTCTTTGCTGCATTGATTGCCACTCCGTAGGAATGTAACATGTTCTCATGGAGTGCCTTGTCAGATATGTGTTGTTTCCGCCAGTAGCGTTCTAGTCATTGCGCAGCCCGCTTCGTCTGGTGTACGTTTTTAGTATACCAGGCTCTTCTATTTGGCGTGGGCTGGTAAGGATGCTTGGGAGCAATAATGTCTATAGCCCCGGTAAGATTCTTAATCCAATTACTGACCAGGGTTTCGACAGAATCGCCATCGTTCCCAAACATAGTTCCCTCTAGGGCTTCTTGGAACCTTATGGGTTCCATCAGCCTTCGAGCATTTTAATAGGTCCTCCACCCCCGAGGGGTTTATGGATTGTGGCATTTAGTCCTACCTTGACCAGAAAGTGGTCCATCCATGACAGGGGGGAAGATATCATTTATTTCCACCCACGGATGTTCTCAGTCCGAACTGAAGACCACATCAAGTATGTTACCTGCACAATGTGTTGGACCTGAGACCAATTGGGACAGGCCCATGGCTGTCATGGAATCCATGAACTGCTGAGCTGCACCTGTTAGATCTGATAAGCCGGCCTCAAAGGGGATGTTGAGGTCCCCCAGAACAAGAAGTCTGGGGGACTCCAACACCAGCTCCGAGACCAGCTGTGTCAGCTCGGCCAGGGAGTCTGCTAGGTTACGGGGTGGACAGTAGACTAGCAGAATCCCCAGACTGTCCTTGGCCTTTAGGGTCAGGTAAATGCATCGATGTGTCTCGGTTTCGGGACCAGGTGCCTGGTCAGGGTGATGTAACTTTTATGGACCACAGCCACACCTCCTCCTCGCCCACTTTCCCTAACCTGCTCCTTCACTGTGTACCCGGCTGGGAGAGCTTTAGCCCAGGTCACAGAGCTATCTTCCCCCAGCCAGGTTTCTGTGATGCAAGCTAGGTCAGCATTCTTTTCATCTATTAGATCGTATATAATGTGAGATTTATTTTTCATTGACCTAGCATTACATAGGAGCAAGGTAAGGGTCTGTGGTATGTTTGGGACGATCCTTGGTTCTTTTGGGTTAACAGGGTGACTGGAAGATGGGATAGATATTAAGCATCGATCTCGTCTTCCTCTAGATCAGGGGTAGGCAACCTGCGGCCCGCGGGCTGGATGCGGCCCGGTGAGGCCTTGGGACCGGCCCCAGCCCAGTCCTGCCGCCGATTGCCGCCGGGGCCTTTGGGGGGCAATTGTCTATAGAAGCCCCAGAAACATGCATTTATATTAACATTTTTTAAAAAATCAGCAAATTTTTTCGCGTGTCCTCCATTTTTTTTTTAAAAAAAAGTGTCTTCCATTTGAAAATTTTGTCCTACATTTGTCCTGGTTTATTTATATACTTAATTTTTAAAAAAATTATTTAATTATTTATTTTTTGGCTTCGGCCCCCCAGTTGTCTGAGGGACATCAACCCGGCCCCCGGCTCAAAAAGATTGCCTACCCCTGCTCTAGATGGTTTAGTCAGCCTGTTAATGCTATATCTCCCCATGCCCCGCACAACTCTTATCGGTGCACCCTGAAGGGTTTCCGTCTTTACGGCAATGCCCATATCCTCCATTCTCATAGCAGCAATTTCCTCTACCTTATTCTCAGAGTGTTGTAACTTTAGTAAATTTACCATCATAATATCTGCCAATATGAGGCAATAGATGAAAAGAAGGTAAGGCCTTAATGTTAAAGTCTTGAGCACTACTCTACTTCCACGGGAAACAGATGTTATAATTCAATGGTTACTCAATTCCTCATGTCCTCTTTCTCAGGTATTGGAATATGTATTGAATATTTCCAGACTTCCCATGATTGGTTTGCTTTCCAAAACATTTTGAAAATAATTTGGATTCTGTCTTTATGAGCTTGAAACAGCTCTATTTCTATGCTACCTTGTCCTGTTGATTTATTTGAGAGCAGCTCTAATCAAAGGTTTCACTATAAGATTGCAGGGTGTGTGAACCACATTAGGTGACATTTCACAGGGCCACCCATCCCTGCTTCTCCACTGCCTTGGGCTCTATTGATCTTGACGAAGAGAACCCGGCTGTGGAAAAGCACGTGGTGTGGGGATCCAACTGCTGCCATGGATAGGGTGGAGGAAAGCGCTGCCAAGCACCAGGAGCTGTTTATCTCTGCGCCCCCTCCATTCCTGTTTCTTGACTTCTTTTGGCTCTCCCAACCTCAGCCAAAAGAGTTCAAGACAGTAGAGAAGCATAAGCACACTCCCACCAGTGGCCACCGTGGGTGGATAGCAGAGGGGGCCACACTGGGCTGGGGAAATGTTGTGCAGTTTGGGAGGCATGGGCAGGTAGTCATGAAGGGTGGTGGGTGAGAGCCCCTCCCTGCTTCCTGCCACTTCTTCTTCTGATTTCCCCTCCCCTCCCCTCCTGCTCTCTCTTCATGTTGTCTCCCTGGGAGTGGCTACCTTTCTGGGGGTGACAACATGAATTACTGCACTGGATGACACCAACTCTAGTGATGTCACTAGCTCTCATTTTACTTTCTAAAATGGCTTGTTCTTCATCAAAAGTTTCTTTGATATAATCTGCCATCCTTTCATCCTTGCCTGTTTAGTTCTCCAATATGTTTTTCCATTGTATTTTTATTTTGCCCTGATACCTCATTCAGAATCCCTGATCTTGTTTTTAAATTTCATTTTGATTTTAGATCTTGTGGAACAGGTTTTTGTTTTCCTTTTATGTTGCCCTCTTCTATATCTTTGCATTGATCATTAGAATAGTCCTCTTTGCACCTATGAACAAATCACTGAATATTTGTATTGATGATTTATCCCTATTTCTGTAATATTTTATTTTTTTCTCTTCAATTGTCATTAACTGCATGGAGAGTTTCAACAGTCACCAACAGATAGTCCTTTTCTTCTTTGGAAATTTCAAAACACAGTTTTTTCTGTTTAATGGTTGATTAGGTTTAGTAGTGCAAATCTGTTTTTGACATGATATTGAAATTCTACAGGGATGTTATTTACATTGCATTTTGACAGTATGATTTATTTAATGATTTTCTTTAGCTTTATATATTTTTTGAAAAAAATATGTGCCATATTCCTAGTCTTGTTTTTTTCTGGGGGGTGGGGGAGTGGCAGGGAAATTGAGTTTTTCCACCCTCTGCTTCCAGTTATGTAGTCTATTTGATTCCTGCATTAGCTATCTGGATGAGTTACTCTGATTCTGCCCAGAGGCAGGAAGAGTTGGCTGTTGCAGCTGGCATTCCTGCAGCTGGCACCATGTCTTTCTTGGACTCCAGGTGACTTCCCAGATTCCTTATTTTCCCAAATCTCATGATGACACAGTTATTATAAGATTCTGAGGGGAGGATGACTGATCAAATTTCAAGCTAGATCTTGGGGGAAGTTGCGTGAGAATAGAAATCTCACAAGACTTCAAATATGATCTCGCAAGCATATAAGGTCATGCATATGACTTTTGAACACTTTCAATCAGACCGCCCACAAAACCCACACACCTTTTGCTGCAAATTTCATTCTAGGTATCCACAGGCTTTGGCTGGTCACCTTCAGGGGTGGGAAGGAATTTTCCAATATTATTGGAGCATGGATTTTTCACCTTCCCTGGGGGGGATCTTACCCTGGATGATTATTTTGGTATGTGCTTGTAACTGTTAACTTATATTTTGGATGTATTTGCTGCTAGGATATGCACTGGTTGTTGTTTGCACTGGTGTAATGTATTCCCTAATCTGACTCATTCCTTTGAGCACATTGCTTTGTCACAATTGAATGGTATGGGGAGAGGGGCCATCAGGTACAAGCTAAATTGGGGGGAGGGAATTCCCAAGGGGGCAACAGCAGTCTGGGCAGATACAGGGGATGCCTCCACCTGACTATTAGGTCTTATCACAATGATTGGCTGGTAATAAAGATCTGCACTGATGTTTACTAGGCAGATGGAAGTGGCTGTCTGGTAGGGCTAAATGCTGATCATGGAAACATCTGGTGCCATTTCAGCTTGGCTCTCCCACCCTCCCTCACTTGGCTAGGGTGTTTTTGTCACAACTTTGTTTTAGGGCACCAGTTCTGGTGGGTGTGGTTTCCAGGGCTCCGTAGCACTGGATCAGGAGTCCATTAGACTGGGGAGCACTGAAGGCAGGCAGTGTGGCCATTGTGGGTGCCACATCGAGTGAACATCTCCCAGTGACTAGATGCTTATTGGAATATGCAACTGACTGGTTGCATATATGCAAGAGGGCTTTCCCGTTGTCCCTACATCATCCAGGTGCTTGGTTGTGAACAAGCAACCTTACATCAATCAACTGGGGTGTTGATTGATGTTTCCAGATCCAGACCTTAGGCTTCGGGCCAACCCTACCCTTTGTGCTGTTTGTGCCTTTTGCTCCAATTCTGTGTTGTTGTTTTATCGGGCTGCACCTTCCTTCCCACTGCAGTTACTCTACCTCAAGTCCAACTTATGTACTACTTTGAGCAAGATGAAAATTTGTGAGTCTAACACTGTCACTGTTCTTCTCTTACATGACATTTAAAAAAAAATTCTTGCTTCATGAAGCCAGTGAGTTTCAAAAGCTAGCATGATGTATTTTGTCTTTTTTGGTTACCATAATAAAGATATCACTACAATCTGTAACTTGGATTTCTTTTTTACGTTAATGGAATATATTTTCAGTTGAAAGATTCTTGAGTTCAAAAGAGTGGGATGATAGGATATTAATGGAGGAACAAAGTGTTGCTATTTACTTTTAATGCTGGGTAGGGAGGAGTACCTTAGGAACCAAATATCTGGAGGAAATTGGAAATGCAAGATCTCACAGCATTTAAAGAGTTAAAAGAGTTGAAAGAGTTAAATGTGTTTTAGATAGGAAAAAAAACAATGCTTAAAGCTGAAGGAACAAGAACTGTTAATTTGCTTTTCAAAATCTCACTGGATATCACAAAGTTAATTACCCTTAGCACATAATACATAATGTATTAGACTTGTGTTCTAATCTAATATCTGTCAAAGCCCTAATATGTAAGGATTAGGAAGGAGAAGAGTGCATTTTATCTTACAATGAACATCCTATTGTGCAAACAATTGTTCTGTTGTTTATCGATAAACAAACACTACCAAACAGTACAAACATTATGATTATTTAAGATTGTATGTTGAACATCTAGTCACAAAGACAGCATTTCAACACTGAGAAATAGAAGAAGACATCTAAATGGAACAGACAATACTTTGTAGATAAATATATTGAACATCTTGTGTATAAACTCTCAAAGAGCATTTATGGACTCAAACAAGCAGCCAGAGTATAAAATGAAAAGCTCAGTAAGATTCTCCTTGAAAATAAATTTATCCAAATAAAGTCTGATTCAAGATTATAAGAACAACAAATGGATATTTATTCTGAATCATGTTGATGATCTGATTGTTGTAAAGAAAACAGAGACTGCGATGAAGTCCTACATCATCTGAACAAATAAATAGAACTGAAACAACTGGGAAACATAACATAGTGTTCTGAAAGAGATGATGATAGAAGTTAATTTTATTAACCAAAAGCAAAAGATATCAGAACTACTAAAGAATCTTCAATAGACAGAGGCACATCCAATTAGCACTCCTATGGAGACCAATTACTGGAAACTACTGCAGAAAATGAAGAATTGTCAAACAGTTACTAATACAGAGAAATCATTAAGAAGCTCCTGTACATAGACAAAATGAAAGACCAGATAGATCAGAGCTCTTGGGATTTTGTGAAATAATACCAACTTAAAAATTAAATGTGATTGGAATGCGCTGAAGAGGGTAGTCAAATACCTGAAGAGAACTGTATATCTATAAATTACAAGCAAATCCCTATCTCAACTTTATAGGATATGTAGATTCAGATCAGACCAATGACTGATGTATTCACTTATTTATTGGATTTATATCCCACCTTTATATCCCACCTTTCTCCCACAATGATGATACTGACCAGAAATCTACAAGTGCTTTCCTTTTCTTTAATGGATATGGAATAATTTATTTGACTATACAGTTTATATACAATTATACAATACAATTTATATACTATTTATACAATTATATAGAAGTATACAATTTATTTGACTATACAGAAGAAAAAGACCAGGGCAACCTCACCTATCTCTCAGCTTCAGAAGCATGTAAACAAGTAAACCGTCTACATATGTTACTGTTGGATTTTGGAATACAGATGTTTGAGGACAATCAAAGATGCATACATTTCTTTCAGAGAGAGATCAATCCATGGTGGCGCAGTGGTTAAATGCCTGTATTGCAGCCACTCACTCAAAACCATAAGATTGCAAGTTCAATACCAGTGAAAGGGCTCAAGCTTGACTCAGGCTTGCATCCTTCTGAGGTGGCTAAAATAAGTCCCCAGATTGTTGGGGGCAATTAGCTTACAGGTGTAAACTGCTTAGACACTGCTAGTTCAGATGAAGCGGTATAAAAATGAAGCTGTTTTGTTTTGTTTAAATATTGCCTGACAGATGTAATATATTACCTAGAGACGTAATATAGAGACATATTATCACACTCTATGAGAGAAAATTAATCATGTGGACTTGCATGGACATTATTGAGGAGAAGTGCTGGAAATGCATCAGTGCTCAACATTCAACAAATCAAATGTGTCTGAGAGAAGTAATGCCTGTTACAGACTGCCAAAATAAAGCTGCTTCGGATCTCTTTGGAGGTATGCTGTTTACATGATGCATGCATCCAAAGAATCCGGAAGCTGCACCAAAGCTGCACTCCAGTGCTTAGGAATGGAGTGTAGCTTTGGCACGACCTCCGGACTCTTAGGACCTATGCATCATTTAAATAGCATACCTCCAAAGATACTCGAAGAAGCTTTATTTTGGCAGTCTGTAACAGGCCAATGATAGGGTTAAATAGTGTTTCAGTTAACCAAAGTCTCTTGTTGTCTTATCCATCTGTCTTAACCTCACTAGGATATAAACATATATTCTTAGGGATCACTCCATCTGTTCTCTCCATCTCATTTTTGTTCTCTCACTACTCCAAAGGGGACACTAATTTAGCCTTATTCTTCCTGTTCTAACTTAGCTTATAACCTTTAAAGAGCTTTTGTATATCTAATGGAATTCCATTAATTAAACTTTAGTTTGTTTTCTATAGACATTGGTGTCAATGCTCCTTAACCTTAGTATTAGCTAGCACCTGCATCAATTTTCTTTCACATCTCCACATGCCAGTCAGTTTTCTGCATATGTTTTCCTTATGCAAAGTGCATTATATAATCAGAAAGAGAGGGCTCATTTTAGTTGTGGTGTGATAGAGTGGTTGCCGCACGGTCCCTTAACCCTAGTACGCCACCAGCACGGCACATTTGGCCCGTCTGGACTGGGTCTATGTTTCCTTTCCAATCAGCTCCTTGGTCTCCCTGCTGATTTCTGGTTAAAAATCTAGTTTTAAAATAATCAATAATCTATAACAGTGGCACCTCACTTTTAGCATGCCTTCCACAAAAAAGAATGACTAGTAAATATTTTACAGTTTTTCAGTGCTGGATTAAGACATTTTTATTTCTGTAGGCATTTTAAATTGTTTAAATTAACAAATGAATTTGCTCTCTTTTATTCTTGTTGCCTGTTGTTAGTTTTCTACTGTATAGTATTAGAATTCAAATATTTTATTATCTTCATTGTTGTATATTTCTCTAGCATCTAATTGGACTGGGTGCTCTACTAAAATGTATATAAAGGTTTGTTTGTTTTACATCCTGCCTTTGTCCTAGTCTGGGACCATACATGTCCTTTGGTAAGTCCAAGGGAGTCCAAGTAGACCACAAGTTGAACATGAGTCAATAGTGCAATGTGGCAGCTAAAAAGGCCAAAGCAATTTTAGGCTGTATCAATAAAAGTATAGTGTCTAGGTCAAGAGAAGTAATAGTGCCACTCTATTCTGCTTTGATCAGGCCCCACTTGGAATGCTGTGTCCAGTTCTGGGCACCAGTTGAGAAATTGGAGCATGTCCAAAGAAGGGCGACTAAAATGGTGAAGGGTCTGGAAACCATGTCCTATGAGGAATGACTTAGGGAGCTGGGGATGTTTAGCCTGGAGAAAAGAAGATTAAGAGGTGATATGAAAGCCCTGTTTAAATATTTGAAGGGATGTCATATTGAGGAGGGAACAAGTTTGTTTTCTGCTGCTCCAGAGAACAGGACCAGGAACAATGGATCCAAGCTGCAGGAAGAGATTCCATCTCAACATTAGGAGGAACTTCCTGACAGTAAGGGCTGTCCAACAGTGGGACAAACTCCCTCGGAGTGTAGTGGAGTCTCCCTCCTTGGAGGTCTTTAAGCAGAGGCTGGATGGCCATCTGTCGGGGATGCTTTGATTTGGATTTTCAGCATGGCAGGGGGTTGGACTGGATGACCCTTGTGGTCTCTTCCAGTGATTCTAAGTCACTTTTATTGAGGCACTATGAAAGGAGCAGAATAATTTTATTTCTCCCAGGCTGGTAACTGTAAAGCTGTTTGCATCCATAACACATTGTGCAAGCAAGCAAACAAACAAAAACAGTTCTTTTATTTTTATTTCTATCTTCTTTGTCCAGAGTAAAAATGAATGGAAAGTATGGAGCTGGAGTAAGAAAATCTTGGGGAAATTATTTAATATAGCTGAATGAATGAAATCCAGTATTGTCCAGCTGTGATCATCAATATAAAATGGCATGTGTTCTGAAGGAAGTATGCCAAAAAAACCAAGACCCAGATGAGCTGTCAAGTTAAAGAGATCAAGCAACAGAGGAACATTCTGAATATGTCTTTGAAGGAAAATAAATAAATAAATGGAAACTATGATATAGCTGATGTCTATGAATCAAATGAGTTATTAATTATACAGGAAATAGAATTAGAATTAGTTTGTCTGTTGTCAGTGGAATAAAGTTTCATACAATATACTGTCATGTCTAATGCCATAATTTAAGAAAATTTAAGAGTGTGATTTAAGAAAAGGAAGAAAGGAAAATTTGCCATAATTAGCAGTTCATTGTTATGTCCAATTGTAACATCTTTCAAAGTATGAGAGAACTTGAAATATACAAATTGCTAAACTGATAGAAAACTAGCTGATCTTCTGCGAAGCTCTATTAGTTCTTTTGCATTTGTGTAAAATCTCATTAATTGAGATCTAAGTGATCTTATAAAGAATATTAGGCTGTTTTTATTAAACACATGCTGGATAGGTAAACTGCAATGATTTTGCTTCCTATCTATGATATTTATCGTGGCAGCCTTCAGCATATTACTCTGAAGGAGGCTTCTAGGAAATGTTTACCAAACATTAAGCACAATACTATAATTAATAGAAACTTTTTTTAAAGTATCTTTAAAACACACACACACACACAGCTGGCATAGAACAAAATACCTAAAGCTGAATTGCCTGATATCCTAATGGTCCTTAAATGGTGGCATATGGGGGAAAGAGTCTTAAAGGGTGTGGAAGAGCAAGTGTCCCCATCTTCTACTTTAGTCTTACAAATCAGGGATGGTCATTGCCAGGGATTAGAGGGATATATTGAACTCTGGGAGAGGGCTTATTCTTCTCATCTCTGAAGGCAGTATTATATTTTATTTCTTTTTGAAAAGGTAAAAATTAAAATATCATGGTCATAATACCATTATTCTATGTGTTAGCCCTCCTCGGCTGCTTTTGGATCAAGAAGAAAGTGTCTTTGAAAGTCAAAACAGTCCTCATAACATCTACAAAGTTCCCATAAAATATTATCCCCATACTAGCTACAAATTAATGCTTGCAAAGTAATTAGGGGGAGGCATGCCTGGCCTTTTGTTTCACCTAATAAAATAAAATAAATATTGTTTTATTTATATCTCGCTTTTTGTAGTGAAACAATCAAAGCGGCTTAACCTCTCTGTTACATTCTTTTATCTGTGTGCTCAAATCTTTTTGTTTCTTTCCTATTTCACTTCCCTCTTCTCACCAAAATTAATCATTTATTTATTTATTGCACTTATCCTGCCTTTCTCCCAAAATGGGATTCTTTGCCTGCCTTTGTCTGATAAGGGCATGTCTATGACCACATTTGCACTGCAGAAATAAAACAATGTCAACAAACAGTTTAAAGCAAACTGCCAAGGCTAAGTGCTATGGAAATTCTGTGACAAAAAACTACTATTCTCAGAATACTAAATCATTGAGCCATGACAGTTAAAGCAATGTCAAACTACATTAATTCTGCAGTACAGATGCAGCCCCTATGTGAGTGACTGACTGAGTCATGGTAGTTAAAGTGGTCTCAAACTGGATTATTGTTTCAGTGTAGATGCAGCATCAGAGGCTCTTACATCATGATAGATGCTAGCCAAGTTCCAAATATGACTTCCAAACAAAGTTATATTGAAGTTTAGATAATCTTTTGTCTGTCTCCTTTTCTATCCCAAGATGGATTTCCTGAAACAATAGAGCTTATTGCACAGCACTTGCAAGAATGGGAACAGAACGGAATGGCAAAGAACAGGGGAGAACTGGTGTTAACACATGGTAGAACTCCACCGATGCCATTGGTAGTCCCCAAGCTATTTCCCATCTGTTTCATGGCAGCTGATTTTGAAGGACAATTTTGAACCGTTCTTCAAAATCGGCTGCCAGGAATGGCTGGAGAATGGATGGAGAATGGCTTGGAGACTCCCAGTGGCATTGGCAGCATTCTCCCGTGCAGTAACACCCATTCTCCCACATTTCGTTCTTTCTGTTCCCATTCCTACAAGTGCCATGCAATAAGATTAAATAAATCTAATCCTGCCCTCTTTCCCCCTTCTAAGAGCACACTGAGTATTTTCTCCACAAGCCCATATTGCACTAGCTTCACTTCATTTTCCTTGATATAAACACCAAATGTTTCTACTCTCCAACTATATTGCCCATAGTCTCAAATCTCTCCAATATCCTTATTTAGAAATATGTCATTGTCATTTCTCAGCTACATAATGTAGTGAATGGCCAGATTGCTTTAGTGACCAGATTCCTTCAGGAAAGATGGGGGAATCTTGGTGTTCAAATCCAAAGCAAGATTCAAAAAACAAAATGTGCAATTCACTATAAAATTTAAATAATCCCTATGAATGAGAAGTTATGATAACTTGCAGCTCAGCCCACTGATATTTTTGAGACATCAGAATCCAAGAAGATTTGGTTCTTATCCAAAATGATTTATACAATCTTGAATTAATTTCATCAAGTAGGATTAATTTTAACATAAGATGGTTAATAACCTATGGCGGGTTACAAACGGCCCTCAAGGGGCCGTTTTCCCGCCGCCGCCATTCGCTGCGTAGGGAAGCCCCAGCGGCCAGACCACGAGGCTTCCCCGTGCAGTGAAAAAGGAGCGCCGAAATGGCGCTCCTTTTTGGAACGCGGAAGTGGCGCCGTGAGGGTCGGAGCGCGCCCTTGCGGCGTCACTTCCGCTGTGACACGTCTGGACGCATAGTGTCCAAGACGTCAAAATGGCAGCGCCCATGTGGATGGGTGCCGCTATAAAGTCTGCTCTCCGCACGTACTGGAAGGGCCGTCAGGAAGGTAAGAACCTTCCTAACCCTAATACGGACCTTCCTAACCCTAGCGCGTACTTTATGGCGGTTTATAACCCGCCATTGTTTGCTAGTCCAGTTGTAACGTTCTACCTGGGGGAAAAATCCTATTGATGAGGAAGGCAAAATAGAGTGCCAAGATTTCAGGCCCTAGTTAGAGTAAGCTTGCAGTCCTGCCATAGTACTGGTAGAAGCAGAGCCCTATCATTCTCAGGAACAATTGCAGGAGCAGGATACACAGGCACTTCACCCCAACAATTCACAAATTAAAACACTAGGAGCAAAGGGATAGCAAATCTCCTGCTTCTCTTTAAATGGAAAAAACTAAGCTAATGAAGCAGCTGCACTGATTTACCTCAGGCTATACATTTGCTAAGTCAAGTACACTCTATTGCTGCAGACAAATGCCATATATACTCAACTATAAATTGACCTCATATGTAAGACAAGGGAAGGTTTTGAAGCCAAAATTATGGATTTTGATAGGATCTGTGAATAAATCAAGGTTAATATTTAGCAACATGTAACACAGGATGTAAAGGATGAAGTAAAGGAAAACAATGCTAAAGATCTTTAAAAATGTTGACAGGCATACCTCTTTGTGCTCACCCTAAAGGCTGGATGAATGAGATAGTAGAGGGGGTTGATGCTTGTTTTTGATGCTCTGAGAAGAGATTAAGCTTTCACCTTTAACCAGGGTATGGTTCCTTTTCTGATAAGAGTTAAAATACAGTACTTTCATAGACCCATGGATAAGTCCACTCAGATTTTTTAGGACAATTTTTTCACTAAAATTTTTGGACTTATAGATGAGCATATACAGTAATTCCAATATTTCTGGCAACTCTGTCTGAAGTATCTGGGCTTGTATCTTCTTGACCTTCACATTTGCCTTGCATTCATCATTATGGCAATTCCCATCTAAGCTTTGGACTTGGCTCAAGACTACCGTTCCACTTTGGACTCCAGACCGCTAGATTTTGCTTCTGACTGAAATCTCATGTAATTCTTGGAGTCTGGGTTACCTCCTATCACTTCCTACCAACTGTTGGTGTAGTTACGTGGAGATTTGCTAGTGTAGGTTTGGTATTACAATATATGTTATAATATCTCAAGGTTTGATAAACAACATAATATTGGATTAGAAAGTATTATTTTAAATAGTTCCTAAAAGGAAAGGACAGAATTGTTTCCTTAAAATATTTTAAGAGTCTATCCCCCCAAAAAATCTATATCCTGAATTAACAATTTAATTTCTGAACCAACATTTTAGTTGTTGATGAATTATTTTTTGATTTTAGATTTTTTGAACAGCAATATTCTTTACACAATTAATCAATTCCATGATCATTCCACATGTCAATTCTATGCATTAGTAATTCCTAAATACTTTGATAGTAATCTAATTTTATATTATATAATTATTCAAATACTTTGTCCTGTCCATTATATTTTGAATTTGTTCAAGTTCTCCTGCTGGCATTTAATGTTGATGATACATTCCGTCAGGAGAATTAGTTAGGCTTTCCATCGTAGAAGTTCTACAGTTTTAATAATAAATAATAATAATAAATATTTATTTATATCCCACCTCTTCTGCTTTGAGGATCGAGGCGGGTAACAACAGAGTTAATACAATATACAACAATAAAAACAACAAACCCCACAAGACGTACCCTCCCTCCCAACTATAAAATTAAACAGTAAAACATGGTTAAAAAGTACATAACAATACATCAAAATTAAAACAAACAAACGACAAATAAGAAAAATAAGAAAAAGAGGGGGATTCAAGTGTTTCTGGACATTATCTGGCCTGCTGGAAGAGAAAGGTTTTTGTCGCCTTTTTAAAAGCCTCGAGTGAGGATAATTAGCGAATCTCTTTCAGCAGGTCATTCCAAGTTTTTGGAGTGGTGACAGAGAAGGACCTCGGGGAGGTCACCGCCAGTCTGGTCTTTCTAGATTGTAAGAAGTTTTACCTGGAAGATCGGAGTGTACGGGAAGGATTGTATGGGAGGAGGCGTTCCTTCAAGTAGACTGGACCCAGGCCATGTAGGCCTTTATAGGTAATAACCAACACCTTGTACTGTGCCTGGAAGCTTATAGGCAGTTATAAGTTATAAGAATCATGTAATATCCCCTGTTCTCACAGACTACTTTAAAACTGAAGCAATAAATCTAACCCTGCCCTCTTCCCCCCTCCCTTCTAACTATTTTCTCCACAAGTCCATATTACACTGGCTTCACTGCACTTTCCTTGATGTACATACAGTACCAAATATTCCTACACTCTCAACTCTCCAGGGATATTGCCCATGGTCTCAAATCTTTCCAATGTCCTTATTTAGAAATGAATCATTTTCATCTCTCAGCTACATAGGTAATGACCAGATTGCTTCAGTGATCAGGTTCATTCAGGAAAGATGTGGGAATCTCAGTTTCCAAATCCAACTCCTAGATTTTGCAGACAATGTCAGATAAAGCAGGGCTACAAAATCAAACAAAGCCTCTGGGAACCAAACTTGTCTGGAAGGGTTCACTTGTGAAGGAAAAATGCAGGAGACAAGTCAAAACCAGCCCATAATTCCACGAGCCAAACATGTTTGCTAACCAATACAAAGGACAGGGTTTATTTCTTTGTCCTGAGGCTGCCATTCCATAGACTGAGCTGGAGAACTGTCCCCATCCTCAGACTTTGAGTCCTGGTCCATGACACCATCTTACTAAATGGCAGAGGAGGAGAAACCAAAAATAGTATTTGCCAGAGTTGCTTATTTATACAAACTTATTGTAGTTTCTTTAACATTTTACATCACCAGATTAACACAATACATTATATAAAGAATTCTTTGTGTTAAAGATAGAGAAAAGAAATAATACTATCATTCTATTTGTGTTACGCTTTGTGTGTCAGCTTTCCTGTATCTCAGGCAGGCCAGGGAAGTATTTCAAAAGCCTATTTTGTGCTCTATGGCCCGTTACAGACCACCCAAAAGGGGCGGTCTTGGGCCGCTGCCAGTTGCAGTGCGGAGGAGCCGCAGCAGCCAAACCGCGCGACTCCTTCGTGCTGCAAAAAAGGAGTGCAGAAATCGCACTCCTTCCGGCAACCCGGAACAGCTGCCGCAAGTGCCAAAGAGCGCACTCGCCACGGCTCTTCCAGGTTTAGACGTCTGGACGCTGCGCGTCCGTTACGTCAAGATGGCTGCGCCCGTCTGTATAGGGCGCCGCCATCTTGCCGTACAGAATACACGCGAGGGGCAAGGCGCATCTGGAAGCGCCGCCCCTCACGCGTATTCCTGGCGCAACGACGGCGCCGCTTAGGCCCGTCTGTAAGGCGCCTATGTGACTCCAAAAACCTTTGCACTATATAAGATTCTTCAGGGACCCAGAAAAAGGGAGAACAAATATCTAAGCTGAATAAGATTTTATTAAACTATCAGAATCATTCACAGCTGTATGGCTAGGCTTTGCTGGCATAGAAAATTAAATCCTAAACAAACCCTTGGTGAAAACTATTCATAGGTGAGACTTACTAGCACAATATGCCATATCCAGACTGGTCTTCATGTGTTTACTCACAAGCATTAAGCAAGTTGCAGGTGTACCTTTATATTAATAATAGCAAACTAATGGAATAACAGAGGTGTGGAGAACATGCAATCGATTATGCACTGTGCCACCCTAAAGTAGGGTCAAATAATTTGGAAGAATCTCTGCCTCCTGTTAGTAAGTGATAATAGCTAACTCCATGTTATGATATTGTAACCACTTATTTTGGGCATTGTAGAAGATAGAATTACTTACCAACTGCACAATGACCAAAATCTTTCCACCCACACCTCTTTATGTGATGGAGACCCACCCCCGTATGGGACTTTCAGTGTCATTGGAGAGGTGTGTGTGTGGGAAGTGCATCCAGGTTTTTCCTGTAGCTTTGATACCAGCTAGGTGCTAATTTGACTTACAATTTGCTAAATTTAAGCCCCCAAACTTTAAATAATGGGTTCAGGAGACAGATAAAATATAAAGTCTAAAACAGAAAGAAGAAAGCCTTATGTGACTTAGGAAATGTATATGTTACTAATATCTACCAACAGCCTAATTCTGGGCAGAATGTCTGCTGAAATGTAAACAAGGTAAGAGAACGTCCACCATACATGACCAAAAATAAACCCAGAGCAGGTGTCAGGATGGCTGATGCAATAGACTAGCTGATGCAATCAGGCTGAATGTTAGCCAAATGTTTAGATTTAACTATGCATGGTTTGTTTATATTAGCCCCAGCAATCTGATTGCAGAAGATTGTTGACACAAATGAGGACCAATAGAGATCTCTTGTCTCATGAAAGAGCTGATAGACTGGGCCAATTGCTGGGAAAGAATAAAAGAAGCCAGGAAAAGGCTAAAATCAGAAAACTTTAGCAGTTTGCAATGAATGAAGAAATAGGCATGACGTAGCCCCAAGCTACTATTTTCCCAAACAACCCAGACATGTTGATGCTGGTAAAAAAAAAAAAAAAGTACTAGGCTATACCAAAATAAAATAAAATAAAATAAAATAAAATAGATATAAAGACCTTTGTAGACATGCAATGCTCTAGGATACCAAAGCTTTAAATTTGTAATGTAATGACTATATGTTGCATTATATGTCTTATTGTGTAATGTAATGGATTGTAAGCAGTGTGTATGGACATTGACAAGTGTGTGTTTTTCCTTAAAGGGGCTGCATACAGTTGTGTATATATGTCACACTTGTATATACAGTGGACACTGGGGTTTGGTTCCAGGCCCTCCTGTGGATAACATAATCCGTGAATGCTCAAGTCCCATTAAATACAATGGCATAGTAAAATGGTGTTTCTTATATAATAATATAATATATAAAAGGGAAAATCAAGGGTTGCTTTTTGGAATTTAGATTTTTTGGAATATTTTCAAACCAGGGTTGCTTGAATCCGTGGATAAAATCCGTATATAGACGGGCTGACTGTACTGATTATATACATATCTGGTTCCTTTAGTGTGTTTAGGCAATCACAAAACAAACAAACAAACAAACAAACAAACAAACCCCAATGCTTCTAAGGGACTATGAGACAGACAGATTTTTAAAAAAAGAACAAAAAGTTACTACTTAGTACTTTAATCTGAGTTATTTCCCCTCACTAAATCCTTGAATGTTAACTTGAAGTGTTGCTATTTCACTTGAAGACAAACTTCCATTTCTAGTGTACATTCAATTTTAGATTGGACTCTAGATCCATTTTGATGTTTGCCTCTTACATTACAATTAATTGATTACATCAATCCTGTTCCAATTAGTCTGGACCATCCTGCAAGAATTGTACTAGCTCTTGACAAGTAGACACCCCATATAATTTAGAACTGAGTAGACTTCCTTCTTCAGATCTTAAACTTTTCTAGCAGAAAGTAGATGTGGGAGGCGGGATCAGACAGCATGGTCACACTAAACTGCTCCATGTGATTACTGCACAACTTAGAATTTGGGAAAAATATTTATTTATTTGGACTACAGTTCACCAAACGTTTCACCCCTCATGGCCTCTGGCCATGCTGTTTAGGTATTCTAGAAATTGTGGTACCAACAACAACTTTTCCAAGCTTTCTTTCCAAAGAGCAGCATAACCATGTGACAGCACTGGATCAAGGCTAGGGAATTTAATGAACTGCAGTGCAAATTAGAAAACAATCCATCATAAACAGTTACTACTTTCATTAAATGTCAAATGCTGATTGGATGTAGCAGCACAAACTTTCTCTATGTTGCTGGATAGTGGCAAAACTAAGAACAAAGTCTGGATTGCCTGTTCTTTTTGTTTTAATGTTCAGTTCAGTTAATATGTCTTGCATTAGGTCTCTGTCCATAAGATAGGAAAACAGCTTAGGGACTGGGAAAACCAAATCAATAAAGTTAAAGATTGGCTTTCACTACAGACTCCTCTCTCTTAAATAGACAGCTACCTCCAGTTCATCTGGCAGAGCCTCTGCCCATAAAATATTCAGTATTCTCAGGAGGCTGAGTTTTTCTGTCTTTTCTAATGCTGGAACATGAATTAACTACAATAGGGAAATGCTGAGATCATCAGCTTTCTTTTCTTTTTCTTTTTGGTATTGTCAATAGAGTGCAGTTTGGCTTTTTGAAAAAAGAGAAACAAAGTTGATTTGTATTGGTTTAGTTAGGGGCAAGATACACCTTCAATATTTTATCTTAGTGTATGCAATTTTTGTGATTATGATGATGGTAATAGAATTAATACAATGAAAGAACATTCTTCATATCTAGAACAAGTTTCCAAAGAATTTAGAACAAAGAACAAGAACTTTGTTTAGATAAGTGCAAAACTTTGGGTAGAGAAGAATTGTGTTCAGCAAATACAATAGTGGATTTGGTGTGCTTTTCTCTATATAATTTTTATATACTTTATATTATAACAAACAACACTAGTATAAAATAATTATATCACAGATTACCATTGTTTTTTTAAAATCTTTCCTTCCATCAACTCCTTTATTATTATTATTTTAAATAAAGCAAGCCATGATACATACATCATTAAAACTCAAAGAATCCGCGTAGATTAATATTAATTTCAAGTATCAATAAACAAAGTCAGGCTTTCTAGATTGATATGAAATATGTTGTGGATTATGCATTATGACCAAAATGGTGAATTGGGATATGTAGTGGAATGTTCCAACTAGGCAGGAAAATACCATGTCTCTTCTCTTTCCTCCCATTGGACTCATCCTCTTCCTGCAAAGGCCTTTATGTCATGACTATTTAGTCTGTGATAAAGACCAAGGGCATTGAACCAGCAACTATTTGTGTATAGCAAGATGTGCAATGACAACATCATCACCTAAGACCTCTGGAGGATCCGCAGGAGATCCAGAAAAATGACATTTTCCATCTATATCTGGCTGTAGGAATATGGCCAAATGCTTCTCTTATACTTCCCACTCTCCACCAGCCACTAAATGACCATGAAGGACCCAAGAGGAAGGCAATTCCTGGGGACATTTTGGTTATTGGAGAAGGAGAATTCTGCCCTCTGCAATGACCAAAAAGTTCAGTATATGGGTGGAAGCTGGATTTGTGTCTTTATGCTTCACTAACAGGATGTCAGACTGCATCTATGTCGTATAAACCGCTGTGATCTGCAAGGAATAGCGGTATAGAAATAAAATTTCATTCATTCATTTTATTTTTTTAGTATGAGTCTACTCAGCAGTAGCCTTGGAGGATCAGTGGTTAAATGCCTGTACTGCAGCCACTCATTTGCAGACTGACAAGGTTGTCAGTTCAGTACCAGCTAGGAGCTCTGAATTGATTCGGCCTTGCGTCCTTCTGTAGGTTGCTAAAATGAGTACCCAGCTTGTTGGGGCAATTAGCTAACAAATGTTGCACTGTAGAGTCCACATAACTTGGAAACAACTTCATGGCACTCAACAACAAGACCACCAGCAACAACAATTATGACAATATCCAATTTGTATATAGAACACCTTTGTATTGTTACACTAGTAGACAGAATACTTTTTGCTGAGAACCTGGAAACCCTTTGCATTTAAGGTGTGTGTGTGTGTGTGTGTGTGTGTGTGTGTGTGTGTATATATATATATATATATATATATATATATATATATAATTTCATTATAGTTACTCCAAGAAAGAAAGGCAGATAAGTGTCCCAGAATCATTTGAACACTACAGTTTTCACCCAGTAATCTATAAGCTATTTATTAAGTCTTCTGAAAGTTGCTGCAGGCATGCTGTACACAGAAATTGATTTAAAAAACAAACAAAATAAAAAGTACACATATTCCATTTTAATTCCTCCCTTTTGATGCAACATTTGGTTCAGCTCTTAAAAATAATTAAGTACTCAGTCTGAATTATGTCTAAAGCAAGATAGCTCATCAGGGGAAATCTGAATTGTTGTCTATTTTCATAACCTATAGTTATGACAATTATAGGTCAAAACCCACTTGAGATTTTAAGTCATTAGTATTTAAAACAATTATGTTAATTTAAGTATGCAAATTGTAGTAATTGCTGTTGGTTCATATGAGTATCCTCATAATCATGCAGCCTTCCTACTGAGGTCACCATTTTCTATTTTAAGAGAAGAAACATCAAGCATTTGAGTAAGGAAACACATTTTCATAATATTACGAATGGCATTTGTGCTGTTCACATGCAGCATCTTCCAAACATAAGCACTTCTAATTCAATAATTACCAGTGGCTACAATAAAGCACCGAGAGACCTTTTTTTGTGTGCGTCTCTGTACCAAAAATAAGAAGCTGCAAACTCTCCTCTCCCAATCTCATTGATTTCCTTGGATTTGTTTTCTTGTGTGTTTCCATTCCTTATTTTTAGGCCCTTTATAGTGTAATGCCATATGAAAGTGTTTTTACCCTGCTATTCTTTCTCTCTCTTTGTGTGTTAGTTTTGGTGACTCTTTGTAGTTTGTACATGTGGGTTGTATATATTGGGTTCATGCTTATATATTGCAAAAGCAATGGCTGGCATTTTGTTGAGCAGTTATGAAAGAATAAGATAGACTTACATATTTTATGTTTGACGTTCATGTTTAAGTATTTAACACTATAGCAATGCCTGCAAAGTCCCCCTGCTGCACTGAGAAGGATGATTGTTCTTCTGTTGAGCAGGGCACAACAGGATGAGGTTTTTCAGCCATCTTCCACCAACAATCTGCAGTGCAATAATCAGAAGCAGTACTCCTATCAGAACTACTCATTGCAGCAGAGCTTGCATCCTGCTAAACCCAATCACTGAGAGAATGAATTTCTGCCATTCAGTGTGGCTGCTAGCTATTAAAGTAGATTTGGAGAATCAGGTCAGGAGATGACAGATAAATAAGTATTTTTAACTATGTAAAAGGATCTTGTAGCACCTTTAAAAATCTGCACAATAAATTGTAGAATAAGCTTTCATTGGCGGGGTACAAACCGCCGCTTTGCGGCGCTCCCCCGCCGCCGCCATTTGCTCCGTGCGGGAGCCGCAGCAGCCAAACCGCGCGACTCCCGCGCGGAGCAAAAAAGAAGCTCCATTTCGGAGCTTCTTCTTGCGGCGCCTCTATGATGTCGCGAGGCGCCTGGCGCGGACTCGCGACGTCATAGGCGCCGCGACACGTCTGGATGCTGTGCGTCCAGTATGTAAAGATGGCGGCGCCCATGTAGAAGGTGCGCCGCCATCTTGTACGTATCCTATACGTACTAAATGGCGGTTTGTATCCCGCCATAGACTTTGTCTACTTCCTCATATGCATGGTGCATCTGAAGAAGCAGACCAAGGGGTTAAACAGACTGCTCCTTTGTGCCAGCTTTGGCTTTTACACTCTGCACAATCTGACACTGCCTCAAAGCCAGCGTCACATCACTTGCCTGACTGCATGTGCACCAGCTTTGTAGCACTCTGTCAGTGCACCATTTACATGTCATACACTGCAGGAGCTCTGAAAAGCCATGCCAGTGCTGGAAAAGTCAGCTTTTTGCTAGTTCAAAAAGGAGCAAGATTTTTCTGCCTTTTTTGGGCTAGCAAAAAGCCATATCAGGGCCATAGCATGTGGTTACTGCAGCCCCGATACAGCTTTCTTAGACCTAGTTAGCCTCAAAGGTGCTACAAGATCCATTTCATACTGATATTCCAGATAAACACAGCTATGTCTCTGTATTCTTAACTATGACCCAGAACACACATGAAAAGCAGCAGCTTTGGGCCAATTGGGAGCATGGCGTGCAGATGACACATTTCCTTGGATCACCTGAATACCGTGCTGAAGCTGGCTAATGCTGCCCACCCCTCGCAGCAGAAGGAGCACAAAAAACCCACTCCTTGTTGGTGGTCAATTCCAAACTATGGGACTGGCTGGCCTTGGGTCCTGTGCCGATTAAGGGTTGATTAGGGTTGGAGTGGCCACACCAAGCTGTCCATCCATTTGACTCGTAAATTTGTGGTATAGGATCTTGATAATCATTTTTAAGAGTAATGCCTTTTTTGGGGGGTTTAAAAATGCTGTATATGATCATTTGGATCATTTAATCCCTACTTGCCATATAGTACCGCAGTTCAGCATGTGTTATTTTGCCACTTCTCTTTGTATAGATGGGAACATTATCACCATAAATTAGAGCAGTGATGGGTGACTTTTGGTCTTCATGTTACTTGGGGCATAAGATTCCATTAGCCCTCTTATTGATCATATTTATTCAGAGAAGATTTGCCATTATTTGTCTCTAAGGCCGAAAGAGTGTGACTTGCCCAAGGTCATCCAGTGGATTCCCATGGCTGAGCAGGCATTTGAACCCTGATTTCCCAGAGCTTTAGTCCAACATTTAGATTATTGTACCATGCTGCGTAACTGAAAGTGGAGAGAGAAAGTAAAAGGAAAGGCCCTGATATTTTTGAGAGTTTTCAGAAAGCATGTAAAAATCATAGTTTGGATATAGTATTAGTGAAGATTTCAAAGAATTAGCCATGTTAGTCTTTTGCAACATAAAAAGGAGGAGGGAAGATGGAGAACAAAAGGGATGTAGTAGCACCTTTAAGAATATTTTTTTGGTATTATAACATGTGATTTTGTGGATATAAAGCAACTTCTTCAGATGAAGTACAAAGCTTTGGATTAAAAAGCATATTTATACAGTTGTTGGAGTGGGTTAGAATATAATAGGACCCAGAAATATGACAATCATGTTCCTTGCCCTAAATTTTCAAAGGGCCAAATAAGGGGATACAAGTGTTCCCATCATGTGTGATCCCATCACCTAGAAAACCCTATGACAAGACATACCGAGTAATATACAGGCAGGATAAAAGCACTAACAGTTAGTTAGACAGAAACTAAAGAAAAACACAATTGCAAGAATAGCTAAGGGCAGAGAAAGATGACACAACAAGTAGTAAACACTCTCAGAAAGGCAAATGCCATCTGAAGTAGCATCACACATAAAATAGGGATGTGGAATGTGAGAAGCATGACCCAAGGGAAGGTAGTAAAAAAAATGTAAAAATGGAAATGGAACACATGAACATAGAAGTACTGGGGGTGAGTGACTTAAAATGGACAGTAATAGGCCACTTTGAATCAGACAGCTACTCAGTGTTCTACTCGGAAAATTAAAAGACATGAAAAAATGGGGTGGCTTTCATACTAAAGAAAAGATATTGGAAAAGCAGTCAGAGGATACAATGAAAAATCAGACCAAATCATCTCAGTAAGGCTCCATGGAAAACCTATGAATATCATCATAATTCAAGTACATGCACCAACCACAGAGGCAGAACAGGAAGACATTTATAAATTCCACGAAGGAGTGCAGGAAGAAACTGACAATACAACAATACAGGACATCAAACTGATCACTGGAGATTGGAATGCCAAAGTTGGAAGCAAAGAAGAATCAAAAACAATTGGAAGATTTGGATTAGACAAGAGAAACATAGCCGGTGAGTATCTGATAGATTTTTATGAAGCCAACAGCCTATTCATTGAAAACACATTTTTCATACAACAAGAAAGTCAGTCATACACATGGACTTCATCAGATAGCCAACGCAAAAATCAAATAGATTATATAACTGGAAGTAAAAGATGGCGAAGCTCCATACTGGTGGCCAAGACTAGACCAGGTGCTGACTGTGGCACAGATCACAAATTACTCATATAAAAAGATATGAGCAAAACTAAAAAAGAAAAGAAAACCAGTCATCATACAAAATATGATTTAACAATATCTCCACAGAATTCATTGACAATATAAGGAACTGATTTGCAGTTCTAAGCATAATAGACTGTGAACTAGAAGAGCTTTGGTCTGAAGCCAGGAACATAATAAAAGAGGAATGCACACAGACACTTCCAACAGACAAAAAAAGTGAAGAAATCATGGAAGACAGGTAAAACACTACATGCAATAAAGAAGAGAAACAAAACAAAAAGTAGATCGTAATAAACTAAGAACCATGAATGCAAATGTGCAATGGCTAGTGCATAAAGTTAAAGAAAGCTACTACAATGGCCAATGCAGAGAAATAGAAAACAACAAAAAGGGAAGAATGAGAGACCTATTCCACAAAATTAAAGAAATCAAAGGAAAGTTCAAACCAAGGATGAGTACACTCTATGGCGCGTTACAGACAGCCTGAAAGTGACGGTCTGCCGCCACCATCATTAGCAGCGCCAAGGAGCCCCAGTGGCCAAACCGTAAGGCTCCCCGGCACCGCAAAAACGAAGCGCCAAAATGGCACTTCTTGTTTCGGTGCGCCAATGATGCAGCAAGGCTCCAATGGCGCACTAGTGGCATCATTAGCACCGCACAACGTGCGGACGCTAAGGATCCGCTACATCAAGATGGCGGCGCCCATGTAGAATGGGTGCCACCATTTTGTATGTCCCCAGGACGTACTAGGGTTCAGGGTGTGCATAAAGCACGCACTTTCCTAATCCTAGTATGTCCTGGGGATGTACTTTACGCCTGTGTGGAACGGGCCTATGGCAATAAAAATAATATAATTCAAGACCACGAAGGAATAAAACGACGTTGAATGCAATACACAGAATATTTATAAAAAAGAGATAACAATATGAAGGACACATGGAATGAAGAGCCATATGAAGATGAACCCCAAATTCTAAACAGCGGGGTAGATGTTGCAATAAGAGAAATGGCAAAAAAAAAAAAAAAAGTCTCCAGGAACAGATGATATTCCAATCAAATCAAACTACTGCTATCCAAAATGACAGGGTCAAATTTAGTGCTTACCAGCATATGTCAATAGATATGGGAAACAAAATGATGGCCAACAGATTGGAAAAGATCAATATAACCCCCTTCTACAAAAAAGGAGACACAACAGACTGCAGCAACTATAGAACCATAGCACCAATCTCCTATGCAAGCAAAATTATGTTAAAAAATCAGCAAAATTCTGCAACATAGACTCCAATCATACATGGAGAGACAAATACCAGAGGTCCAAGCAGGGTTCAAGAAAGGAAGAGGCACTAGGGATCACATCGCAAACATACCTTGGCTAATGGAATGCACCAAAGAATTTCAAAAGAAAATCAGCATGTGTTTTATAGACTATAGCAAAGACTTTGACAACATAAATCACAAAAGGCTATGGAACAGCCTTAAAGACATGGGAGTGCCAAAACATTTGATAGTCTTGATGAGGAATCTTTACTCGGGACAAGAGACTACTGTCAGAAAAGAATAGAGAGTAGAATGGTTCCCAATTGGCAAAGGGGTCAGACAAAGCTGCATCTTATCACCTACTTATTCAACTTATATGCAAAACATATTATAAAAAAACAGGCTTGGACATAGATGAGAGAAGAGTGAAAATAGGAAGAAGAAATATGAACAATCCGAGATATGCTGATAACACCATAATATTAGCATTATAATATTTATAACCCAGTTCTCTGTGTCTGGTCTCATTATTCAATGAGTTGTTCAGCAAATACAACTCAACACAAAAGTTAGAATGATAGAAGCTATTGTGTTCCCTATTACCATATATCAATGTGAGAGCTGGACAGTTAAGAAAGAAGATAGTAAGAAAATCAATTCCTTTGCAATGTGGTGCTGGAGAAGAGTGCTGAGAATTCCAGCCATTGGAAGACAAACAAAGGGGTCCTAGAGCTGATCAAGCGAGAAAGATCCCTGGAAACCAAGATGAAACTTAGGCTGGTGTGCTTTGGACACATCATTGGAAGGCATGAATTATTGGAAAAATAATAATGCTAGGAAAGCTGGAAGGGAGAAAACAAGGACACATTCTAGATAGATGGATTCTATTAAAGAGTCCATGAATGTGAGTTTGCAGAAGCTTGGCAGAGCAGTAGAGGACAAGATGACAGGGTCGCCATGAATTGAGATTGACAAGAAGGCAGTTAACAACAACAGCAGAGGTCCAGGAAGGCTGAAATGTTCTGCAACTGAGAAGTTTATGTGTGAACTCTGTTTTGTCATAATTACCAATAAAATTGACTTGGGGGAACTGAATACATTTCAGAAAAAAGTCCCATATGTTGTCAAAGAGGCAAACTATCTGGGAGTACATCAGAGTCTATTTCATTTGCAGTGCAAAGACTGGTGCTTTGAGTAACTGAAAAAGTATTTGTGCCTTCTGCTGGAGGTTAAGCTAGTTCATAAGGTTAGAATGCTAGCGTCTGTCCCAAACATTCTTCCTGAAACTAGGCGGCTACATTAAAATCCAAAGGAGTGATATCTACTGAGAAATGTGTTTTTTATCAGCTATCTAATGTCTAAACAATCTGAGACATCTACAATATATTTCCTATCACTTGTGTTGCATCTATTCCAGTATTAGTTTGCAAGCTAGTTACTGTTTCAACACCATTCATTTTCTGTTTGCACATGTCAAATGTATCATCTCAAGGTACTTTTGAATATGCAAACAAACAAATAAACAAACAAACAAAATCTTATGGGGGCACTCCTTTTAATTATTTTTTTTTAAGTATAACTTTCCCTTTCTTGTTTAGAGTCATAATTCAGTCTTACAAATATGCAAGTAGTGCTTTAAAAGCACACAATTTCATACAAGTTAATTATATTTAAATGAACACAGGTGTTTTTATTTTATTCAATTAAACATTTTGTATTCAGGTCCTTATAACATGGATGTTTGGTTTCATTGGGTACTAGGATAAATTCAGGAATACCAACAAAAATATTTCATTAAAAGTACATATTTGTTGTTTTATTTGCCTTCAAGTTGTTTCCAACAAAATATATTACACATCTAGTTAACTTTTCATAAAATCATAGAATCATAGAGTTGGAAGAGACTGCAAAGGCCATCCAGTCCAACCCCCCTGCCATACAGAAAATCACAATCAAAGTATACCCGACAGATGGCCATCCAGCCTCTATTTAAAGACCTCCAAGGAGGGAGACTCCACTACACTCCGAGGGAGTTTGTTCCACTGTTGAACAGCTCTTACTGTCAGGAAGTTCCTCCTAATATTGAGGTGGAATCTCTTTTCCTGTAACTTGCATCCATAGCTCTGTGTCCTAGTCTCTGGAGCAGCAGAAAACAAGCTTGCTCCCTCCTTTATATGATACCCCTTCAAATATTTAAACAAGGCTATCATATCTCTTCTTAACCTTCTCTTCTCCAAGCTAAACATCCACAGCTCCCTAAGTCGTTCCTTATAGGGCATAGTTTCCAGATCCTTCACTATTTTGGTTGCTCTCCTTTGGACACGCTCCACTTTGTCAACATCCTTTTTGAATTGTGGTGCCCAGAACTGGATATGGTATTCCAGGTGGAGCTTGACCATAGCAGAATAGAGTGTCACTATTACTTCCCTTGATCCAGACACTATACTTTTATTGATGCAGCCTAAAATCACATTGGCCTTGTTAGCTGCTGCATCACACTGTTGACTCATGTTCAACCTGTGGTCTACTTGGACTCCCAGATCCCTTTCACATGTAGTCTCCTTGTCAGAACTCCAAAGCCAATTACTAATCAATATTCACATCCACTTTAGTTACTGCTCATATTGCTGTGTAATTGCTTTAGCTGTAGTTCTGCCTGCTTCTAATGGGGGAAGGGGGTGCTAGCTAGCTGGTGCCTGGGAATGATTGCAGTCATGGTTTGGAATGCACTGTTTAATTAACTGGAGACATCTGTGAAGCTTGTCCAAGGTCAGGTTGGCTTCTCAGGCCTAGCTGGCCTGGGAAGCAAGGGGGAGGAATTGGGGGGACTGGCTACAGGAAAAAAGGGTGGGTGCTGTGTGCTTTTAACTTAGGGTTTGAGGCTTGGCTGTTAGATTTCGCTGAAAAGTTTGTCTAGCCACATCTACCTGTATTTTCAATAAAACTTCAATTCTTTCAAGCAAGTTGCTGTTGTGGATTTCTGGTGGAGGTTGCTGGGTCTTACACTCCTTAATCCAGGTATCCCCCATCCTATATCTTGAGGTATTTTGAAATGGCTGTTGGGCTGCTCAATAAACATACTGATACCATTCCATCTTATATCTATGCATTTCATTTTTCCGCCCTAAGTGCAGTACCTTACATTTCTCTGTATTGAATTTCATTTTGTTAGCTTTGGCTCAACTTTCTAATCTATTCAGGTCATTTTGAATTTTGATCTTGTCCTCTAGGGTATTGGCTACTCCTCCTAATTTGGTGTCATCTGCAAATGTTATAACTATCCCCCCAATTGTGTCCTCCAAGTCATTGATAAAGATGTCAAATAACACTGGTCCCAGGAAAGAACCTCACTGGTCACTTCTCTCCAGGATGAAAAGGAGCCATTGTTGAACACCCTTTGGGCTCGGCAGGTTAACCACTTACAAATCCATATAACAGTTACCTTGTCTACATTTTACAAGCTTGTTTTCAAGAATGTCATGAGGAACCTTGACATTATGATGAGTAACTCTCTAACTAGACATTTGACATTCCTTCGGATAACAAGCCTTAGTTATATCGTAATTCAGTATGAATTAATCAATATGTTCCATGATGTATTTGAAATTTAATTCCATTACATCTATGTTGCTACACGTGAAATTCAGAGTATAATACAGAACTATTGCCATTTAGAGGTAACCAAAATAACTCTTGTATAAAAGATACTAATAATATATTTTTTATATTAGATCTTCCAAAACTTTCTTCAGATATTGAGAAATTCTATCTGATTCTTTCCTTACAGGCTTCATTAACTTAATCAACTCAGGGTAATTTATATCCCTGCCAAATTATCATTTATTCTGTGACCGTCATTTATCTTAATGGCACCATTACCTCACTTTTAATCCCCACATTAGTTCTTTTAATAGCTTTAAGCAGAATCAGAGTTCTAAGTCTGAATGTGACATTCTTTAAAAGACCTTCAGGCACAATGAATATTTTGCTATTGATCATTTAGCAGCTTCTGCTTTGTTATTTACTCTGGATGAGAAATTGGGATATGTCCTTAAAATAGCTTAAACCACTGGAGAGTCATACATAGAACTCAGTATCAACAGTATTTTTGGTGTCTTTAAACCTATATTCCTTTTTCTTCAACAGAGATATTCTCTTCCATTGATTGCGAAAACAAAACATGTGTTTCAATCTCTGAGGTTTCATTACAGTTTTCTAAATCAGTGGTTCTTAACCTGTGGACTCCAGACCTCCAAGGAGCCACATTGTCCTCACTGAGGGTCCATAGCTGTCTTAGCCAATTGGCTTTATGGACAATGATGCAATCCCCGCTTTCAGCAATGTAGCAACCAATGGCTTCTTGGAAATGGGACTTTCACTTGGTATAGGGAAGGTGAAACAAGCAGGTTTTGTGAGAGTGTGAAAGTGAAGAGACCAGGGAAGGGAAGAAGGCATGTAGGTGGGCAGGGTAGCTCCCACTGTTTAGGAATGGGAATGGGGTGCCCTGCTCCATGGCATGGTTTTCTTCCTTGGTAGAGGAGTGACAAGCAGGTCTTATCCTTCTGATGGGATCAGAGTGAAAAGGGTTGGCAGCCGAGCACTGGCACACACTGAGCTGCTGGATCCAGACTGAGAAGCGTGGAAATGGGGAAACTCTCATTAGTGGAGTGGGCATTTGGAGTCAAGGGTCAGTGTGTGAGTGACTGGTGATGCATGTGGGGAGGCAGAATTCATCCAAAGGCCATGAGGCAGTGGTGGAAGGGTGGGAAGGCCAGAGGCAAGAATAAAAGACTTTCCTTTCTCCTCCTTGTAAGTCTTTCCAGGCTGTCCCACTGCCACTGTATCCCTCCAGGGAAATGATAATGTTTCTGAGGGTCTACAGGGTCCACACTGTGCTGAGAGAGGCACTGAGGGTGAACAGGGAATGTCAGTGAGCGTTGGGTGTCCAGTGCAGGAGAAAAAATGAGATTTTACTGAAAGGAGTGTGTGAAGGGTGGAGGAGCTGGCTCTCTAAGACCATGGAAGGAGGGCTAGTATAGTGAGACAGTGTGTGGGAATAGAGTGAGACAGATTTCCTTGGAAAAAGAAGATGAGTGGGGTGAACTATTCCTAAAGGTGGGTGTTTTTGCCAGGCAGAGGCTAGTCACTTCCATGTCTGGATGAGAGGCTGTTTTGTAAGGTCTCTCAGATGTCGCCCTAAGCAGAGGGTGGCCATTGGAGGATCTGACAGATCAGGTCTAGGTCCAGGTGGGGTGGTCTGGGCTGGGTGAAAAGACCCTTTAAAGTTGAGCTTGGAAAGAGTTGAAGAGAGTGATACAATTCCAGAGAAGTTGATGTTTATTATAAAGGCAGGGTTGTTAGTCTTTTTTTTAGGGGGGGGGGGATCCCGTTACATCACCTGTCCCCTGGGATTAGTGAGAGGCTGCAATGAATGGTTTCATCACAGTCAGGATGCACCCAGCCTTTTTTTAATTAACAGACACAGTTGTTGCCTTATCAGTGACGGGGACTGATATGTCCACCTGTGTCAAATGCCTACATTAGCAAGAGGGTACAAAATATGTCTCTCAGAAAAAGCTGAAAATGGATATTGACAAAAGTATGAGTTACGACACTTGCCTTGCTCCCTGCACCACTGCAAGTTACCTGACCATGCCACCATCTGCTGTTTCCTGGGAATCATTCATAGCTCTTATTTTAACTGAGGACATGTCTTGGATTGAGGAATTCTAAAGTTCTTTTAGGAGGTGTTCTCCTTTGAAGAGGCTGCTGTTGTTGAAGGGAAAAAAACATTGCTTAATAGTTGTTCAGCACTCTTCCATTATCCTCGTGGCATAACTGCTAGAAACAATCTGAGTTATGAGTTGAAGCAGACTGTGTAATTATATAACAAGACTTTTAAGTGAAATGTAGCTCTAGCTTTCCCACTGATAAATCAGTCAATTAATTAAAATTAACAAGTGATATTAGGCCATGGTTCCGTGTTCAGGTATTAAAGGATGAATCTCCCTTAATTGGAATTCTGAAATATTCCAGAATCCAAAATTTTCCACATGGGTAGCTGAGATTGCTTTCTGATGGTTCAATGTACACACATTGTTGTTGTTGTTGTTGTTGTATTCAAGTTATTTCTGACCTATGGTGATCCTAAGGCAAAACTACCTACCACAGGATTTTCTTGACAAGTTTCTTCAGAGCAAGTTTGCTATTGCCATTCTCTGAGACTGAGAGAATGTGACTTGCCAAAGGTAATCCAATGTATAGTATTTCATGGGTCAGCAGGGATTTGAACTCTGGTCTACAGGGTCATAGTCCAACACTCAAGCCATTATGCCACACTGGCTTTCTCCCCATTCCCTTCCTTTTTCTTCATCTAGGGCAGCACACCTACATAGAGGAGTTGATGGTGGCACTTAATTCCTCAGTCAATTCCTACTTAGCCCTGAAGGAAGCGAATTGGCACCCCCACACTCCACCACAGAGAGTGAGTGTCAGTTGAATTGTAATTATAGTGTGAAGAGGCAAGCAAATAGCACTCATTCCCACTACATGTTTTCTTTTCCTCCAGGATTCTCAACACAGAGAAGTTGTAAGAATCTTATGTCATTGATAGATTAATTGATTACATAGGCCTGCAAAAGTGAGGGTCATCAAACCTTTTTTTTTTAAATGTATGTCTGGTTTTATATGAATTTAGTGTTCTAAATAAAAAAAAATACCTCAGATTTGCTCTATCATGTACAGTTTTTTAAAAATAACCACTTGTTTCACATTTCTACGTTGTAATATGTGACTGAATGTAATGATCCTACAGAGGTTAAGGGAGGGGTTAAAGTCTTCCAAAAGAATTTCAAAATGCTTCAATTCACTGATATGAAACACAAAAATCCATTCAAAAGCACTAAAAGAAATCATACTGGAACATCAGTATCTGTACTTAATCAAAACTCAGTAACAACCGAACTGATAAACATTGAACTGATAAATACTGAATATACGAAAGAACTGTGTGCTGTACCTTTTTATTGTTTTTTTTTTAAATTCTGCATCCAAAATACATGAGAAACAGCTATAATCTTGAAAGAAGGTATTTTCATTGCAGGTCTGTATTATGTTTTTAATCCACACAATGCAGCTCATTTTCTCTTTTCAGTTCTCCTGAGATCCTTCCCCAGCCATAATGCAAAAATGAGAGATTCAGAGGTACGTTAGGAAAAAACAACAATTTTGCAAAATCTCAGGAGTTATATCAAAGCAAAACTTCATTAAATTCCATTTCCAATAGAATACTTTTACCTATATAGGCTAGCATTCTTTTAGTTAATCCCAATTCATAGAATCATAGAGCTGGGTCATCCAATCCAACCGCCTTCCAGCCAGTAACACACAATCAAAGCACCCCTTGCAGATGGCCATCCAGCCTCTGTTTAAAAACCTCCAAAGAAGGAGACTCCACCTCACTCTGAGGGAGCGTGTTCCACTGTTGAACAGCTCTTACTGTCAGGAAGTTCTTCTTAACATTGAGGTGATATCTGAATCTGTTGTTCTGTGTCCTAGTCTCTGGAGCAGCAAAACAAACAAACAAACAAAACAAGATTGCTTCAAACTCAATATGATACCCCTTCAAATGTTTAAACAAGGCTATCATATCATTTATTAACCATCCCTTCTTCAGGCTAAACATCCTCACAGGAACATCCATTACTGAAGAAATGGCTGCAATTTGTTCTGCATAGAGATTAAACAGATAGGGTGATAAGATAAAGCCTTATCAATTGGGAACCATTCTGTTTCTCCATGTTCTGTTCTGACAGTGGCCTCTTGTCCTAAACTCTGTTCTAGTCAGGACTAAAATTGGAATTAGGCTATAATGATAGCTCACTAGTATTACACTCATTACTTAAAGGAAAAACAATTAGGGAGGGTGAAGGCTTTCATGGCCGGCATCCATAGTTTTTTGTGGGTTCTTTTGGGCTATGTGGCCATGTTCTAGAAGAGTTAGTCCTGATGTTTTGCAAGCATCTCTGGAAAAATGTCAGGAATAAACTCTTCTTGAACATGGCCACATAGCCCAAAAAACCCCACAAAAAACAATTAGGGAGGACCTTCTTTTCAATATCTATATCTATATAATCTATGATTGATGTCCTTTATATGCAAGGCTGCTGGAATTGTCAAGAAGGCTACCTCCTTCCCTCTCAGCTTCCCTCTTTCCTGGTGAACTTGCTATCTCCAGATTCTAGCTGCACAACTCAGGATGTAAATTTCTTTGCTCAGTTGGGATAAAGTTGATTCCTTTCAACATCGGCTGCATTGGCTTGGACTCCCTCATATCAGTTCCAGGTGATTCTATATACTTCATTCAAATTGTATATTATAATTTTACAATATAGTGTTACATTTTATACTTGTATATATCTATTATTTTTATAAATATAATAATTTATAAATTATTATTATTGTCATCATCATCGTTGTTGTCACCGTCATCATTGTCATCATCATCTTGCATATGGACCCTTTCCATATTTTCAGCTGAGATAGATTTTTTTTATTTAATAAGAACATCTAGCAGCCAAACAAATAACTTGGATGGGAATTTGGTGTGAACTTACATTATCCTTGCTGAGGGTCCTTTGTATATCAGTATTAATTACTGGATTGATTATTGTCGGGTTATTTTGGAAGATATACTTGTCTTATATATAAGCTGTTCTGTCATCTTCTAGGCTAAATAAAAGTCTACATACCACTCAAATTGTTAACATTATCTACTGATTCAACAACTCCACCCCTGCACACAAAGGTTTGATCTAATGTATCATTCTAAAGAAAGTCTAGCCTTGTACAGGAGAAAGTGTGATATTTCTATTAGCATTAGCTATGGATGAATTATACTGTTTAATTAAAAGACAAGAAATCTCCCTACTGACTTGAAAAAAGAAGAAACCAGAAAATGTGCCTTAAGTTGATTGACTTACAGGTATTAGACAGCTATAAATTACATTTAATAATGTTAGGAGTCTGAGTTAATTCAACATAAGCAAAGGAATTCAATTAAGTTTGAATCCATGTCCTTTAACTGCACCTCATCTTATTGCCACAATGAATCACAAATTATATTATTCTCAGCTTTAGAGCTTGCAAATGATACTGCTTTTGGCACAAATTGCATAGTTGAGACAACAAGATGTGTGTATGTTTGAGTTTGTGAATGTGTGCATGCATGTGCCTTCAAGTTGGCAGTAAATTTATGTTGACCTTATACGTTTTTTTTTAAAAAATGTATTTTTATTACAAAACAAGACATAACATAGACATTAAAAAACATAACACATATTGCATACTTCCTACGTCAGGTTATTGAGTCTGGATATTGTCTCAAATAAAAGATTCTAATACTAGTTTGACACCAATTTTCCTTTTTGTACTCTGTACTTCAATCTCCAATCAAGATAGTTTCAAAAATAATTTATCTTTCTTCATGCTGTTTGGGTTGTACGATGTTTCTATTCTTTGAACCCCTATGTGTTCCACTGTTGAACAGCTCTTACTGTCAGGAAGTTCCTTCTAATGTTGAGGTGGAATCCCAAGATTCCATCTCAACATTAGGAAGAACTTCCTGACAGTAAGAGCTGTTCGACAGTGGAACATACTTCCCCTGAGTGTGGTGGAGTCTCCCTCTTTGGAAGTCTTTAAACAGAGGCTGGATGGCCATCTGTTGGGTATGCTTTGATTGAAAGTTCCTGCATGGCTCCAATTCAGCAAAATGATACTCAGGCATAATTCTAATTACACAAAAGCCCTTGAGTAGACTGGGTTTTAGATGTATTTTGGAAAAGTGCTGGGAAGAGGAAATCTTCTGATCTTGGCAGTGGGATATTTTTGATACTAGGTACAAATTCATTGGTCTTCAAAATAATTTCTTTAGTTTTGTTTTTTTGTGATTTGTCTCTCTGTAAAAGCACATGTGGCAGGAGTCATCATACGTTATACCAGCTGCACCCATATATAGGAAAAGGAATCTAAGCCTCAGATATTCATGCTATAGTTACAGCTAGACTCAAGTACTTCATTTTATGTGTGGCACAGATTATCCATAATTTTTGTCTAGTTCACAATACTGCCATAACTGTGTTAGGGTTAGATAGCCCGTTCATACTACACTACTTTGTCTTGGATATGTTACTTGCCAAGCTGTTTCTGGGCTACTGATGTTCTTCATCCAAGCCTAAATGTATTCATTATATATTACAGTCGGCCCTTCTTATACACTGATTTTTTTATACACAGATTCAAGCATCCACGGTTTGAAAATGTTCAAAAAAAGAATAAATTTCAAATATCAAACATTGATTTTCCATTTTGTATAAGAGACACCATTTTGTTATGTCTTTATATTTAATAGGAATAAAGCATCCACAGATTTTTTTTTATCCATGGGGGATCTTGGAACCAAACCCCAGCGTATAACAAGGGTCAACTGTATTTGAAAGACTGCCTATATCTGAGTGAACCTACCCATGTTTTAAGATAATCTTCCTTTGCCCCTCTTCACCACTGCTACCAACTGCATGCCTATATACATGTCCTTTGTCTAAACCAGCACTGATTGTTTTGTGTTGCAGCTGATGGTAATTTATAGAGGAAGAGACAATAAGACAAGGTTAGACAAACAGGTAGTGTGAAAGAAGTGTCATTGTCACTTACTGTGAAGATGCCTTCTGGAGTGGTCTGGGGAAATGAATCTAAGAGGGACAATTGTGTAACATTAGTCACTTGGGAGAGATGCAGCAAAATGGAATGTTCCTGAAGATTAATCTGGTGGAGTCCCTTGATGTAGGAAGAAGTGTTGGAATCTCCCAGTTGAAGGGAATGCAATTCAAAATTGTGGTTGAGGTTGTCTTCTGGATGGAGTGAGTTGTAGTTAGGGACCTCTACTATTAAATCTGCCCATGGGTCCATGAATGCTTAATGGATATGTAGCCCTTGGTTCTGAAGAATTAATTAATGGGATTAAAAGACTGAAAGTTGCTTTTTTGTTTTGTTTTGTTTTTGTCATTGTTGCTTTGCAAAGAGAGATTAACTTGCATTTTATTTTTACTCTCTCTTATGACGTTCTTGACGATCTCCTGTGCAAAAAGAAAAAAGAAAAAAAAAGAAAATGAAGATCCTCTTGAAAGGGAAAATAGTTAAATTGACTCATGCTGGGGTATTCGCATTCTAATGTTTTACCCATGTTAATGCCTTACTATGCTAGTGGTTGCAATGGGGGGTTGTCCACAAAGTCTGACCATCTAGAATGTTATTATTTGGTAAGTCTACCAACCATAACATGGAAGTGGAAGCAACTAAAGAGGCTCTATTCCTAGGGCTAAAGTTTTGTGAAGTCTCAAAAGAACTCCCTGGGTATTAAGAAGACCATCTCCTTTGGATGCTTTGAATATTTTGGAGATATATATATATATATATATATATATTTGAAGTTAAGAATCCTTTTGCCCTACATAAGGTCATCCTGTTCATCTCTTAAAATGTTCTATACACTGAGGGAAAAGGAAACAAGCATTTAGTAGGTTTCTTGTGGGGGAAAACTGAAGCCTTTCTGGCTAAAGAAGGTTGTAAGTGGATGTCATGTGCTCAATAGACTCTTCAAGGCTGAGGACAAAAATGTTAGGGCCCTTGAAAGGAGTGGCAAAAATGCACAACATTTATTTGACAGTTTTATCTATAGTTGCTGAATTGGACTAGGCACCTTCATCATTGCCTCTGTTGTCATATAATGACTTCATCAATGACCGATTGGTCTGGAGAAGTCTCTTATCAAAAGGATCTGTGGGGAGAGAATCATGGTGTGAGTGAAACAAGGTAAGTGAGGCAAAGGAAGGAGGAAGACTGCAGTACAAATTGAAATGAAGTATATCCTCATAAGGTAGGGAAATGAAAGGGAGGAAGGGAGGAAGGGTGAGAGATGTAGCAGCAGCATGTAAGGAACAAGAAAAGATGTGTAGTTAGGAAAGTTATATGGACTGAATGTAAGTCTGACAATTCAACGAGGTTGTTTCCTAATTAAGTGTGCAGAAGATAAATTCAGTGGGTCTTACTCACAACTAAGTATACATTATTACAAATATTAAATTCAAAGATGCAATAAACAATGCATTTTGTTCTTTGGATTAGCAGGAGTCTTTCAAACAGGATGTTTTTGCAGTCCTCAATTCCAGACTCACTGCACAGCTCTTTTTCTGCTCTGTCAAAAGTATGTCTTCTCTCCCCAATAGCAATTCACCTTTTAAAGAGCTTCCAGCCTCTACTTGGACTGTTTAGCTTTAAACAACAACAACAACAACAACAACAACAACTTGATTTTCAAAATCAGAAGTGTTTTAAAAGAAGTCAGTTCTGTTTTTGTTTTATTTTCCCTTTTAAAAGGAATTTTGGGCAGTCCAGATGACTCCCAGAGGATGTCAGTGGCAGAAAATTGGCTCCCAAATACACCACAGATGGCCGTCCCTACTTTAAAAGAAGGAGACTTTATATGTAAACTTTTTAAACAATGCCTTTTTATCTCATCTCCACAAGGCATTCTTCTAATTGGATTTCCATAGTTTTGTTTTTTTTACTTGCACCATCTTTCTTGCTCAGACACTCCTTGTGCAATCACCCAAAAGCATCTTGGGGACAATTCGTTTTAAATACTTCAGCACAGGACTCACCAGATTGGATCCTAGTGTTTCTGTTTCATAAATGGAAGGCTTCTACGCTCATGGCTGCAGAGTTACACTCCCTAAAGGCATTCTTCTATGAGCAGAAGGGTCCTTCTGTAAATCCAAATCTCCTTCTGTGAATGGAACAAGTTAGGAACCAAGCCAACAAGCAGTACCAAGGGGAGGAAATGCTAAAATTCTGAATTATTGAAGATTATTTTATTGGATAAAAGCAGATAATAAGCTACTTTAATGTGTTTTGAAATCAGTTATCAAATTTCTCATGCGGACTCTTGAAACACATTTTATCAAACAGAACACAAGTGGGGGGGGGAGATAACAAGCTGTGTTATCTTGGAATAAATTCAACAGTGGTCTTTCTAGTTGTTAGACTGCCTCATGCCAGCTTGTGTTACATGCCTTATGTGGACTGATCAGAAGCCAAAAATCTGCACCTTATGTGTTTCCATAGTGCTTAGTAAACTAAACGAATGGAGATCAATAACTAAACTGGAGATCAATAAAAGAATACAATATAGAAACTTAAAATAGACAGTGAAAATTACATTTTAGATTGGTTATCATCACACAATGCAAAGAGTTCTTTTTATATCAAAATAAGATTTAAGTATAAAGACAATAGGCAAATGATAAAGGATAATGAATTCACATTTCTTATAGCAAAAAATAAAAAAGAATGTACTGAATGGAGATAAGGAAACAGCCATGACATTTAACTATCTTGTTCATGTATTTTTAACAGATCAAAGAAGAGATACATTCCAATTTAAGAATCAAATGGGTAGAGACAAAACATTTAATAATTTATTCCTGCAGTTACCTTCTCAAATGATTGCTAAAAGATAAATTGTATTACAAAAATAACAAAGCAATCCAATTTTCACTCTAATTTTCCAGTACACTGAAGGAAGCATATCAGAAGGTGTTTTTTTTAAAGAAGCTGTCACTTCAAAATCTCCAGTAACACTTTGTCAAATGCAGGCCCTCCCCAGTTTTTAGAAATTTCTCCATGCACCAGACTGAAAATACAGCAAGGTCTCGAGGCCTACAACACTGTCACTCCCTGAAATTGTTGAGTGTTTTCATCCCCTGATTTTGGCAGATCTGTGAATCTTTAATGCTGAAATCTTTAATGCCATGAATCTGCAGATCTGTGAATCTTTAATATTGAGACATTAAAGAGATCCAAAGAATGCATAGGGTTTATAATTCATGAGCAGTTGGCAGTGCAAACATTATCAGTCAAGTGGGTGCTGAAATGTTTCAATGCTGACCAGAAATGAAATCAAGTGGAAACCACCAAGATGATGCCACATGTTGGGACATTTAGTGATAAAACCTTCCCTGACAGAATGTACAAAAAAACCTGTATAAATTTATAATAAGCTTTTTCTTGACAATTTTCCAGAAGATACTATATACAACATATGTTGATCATGCTGAGATACAAGGGAATAGTTTTATGCTTCATCTGAGTATGATTTCCACTTATTGAGGGAGGGGCATAATGATCAGAAATTATATTTTAAAATTTAGTACTTGGGGCATTTTATGTGATGGTTAACCTACAGATGACTATGTGGATGTGATGAGATCAGAAAGCAAATTCTATCCCCTATTGTCCTTGAATAGCATGGATGAATCACAATATGGGTATAAATATTTATTTTTAGGAGATACTCAATGCTTTATCAGTCAATTCGTGACATTTTTGGTTAGTTGTTAGAGTCCAAGAATTTTAGCAGTTCTTACTACTGATGTTTACCTTGATTCTCATTTTAAAATTGTTTCCTAGAGTGTGTCTACATTGCTGGAAAAAACTGCCTCATCTTGCATTTTTCAGTGTTATGTCATCTTGGTATTCACTTCAGTGAATGGAGTATGCACATTCCCTCTCCCTCCCCACAGTCTTCCCCATCTCATGCACTCCCTCCTCCTGATTGCCCTATACATACATTGCAGATCTCCACACACGCAAGAGAGTGAATGAATGATGGAGAGAGAGAAGAGGAAATGCACACACTTCATTCACTGAAGTGAAAGCAAAGAAAACACAATGTTGATCAGGTGGGGAGAGGATCAGGGGGGGAAGAGTAAAAAAAAAACCAAGTAAAAGCAAGACATCCCTTGAGTATGGCAGGGGGGATGAGGGATGTGTATCCCAATTTAACTCTTCACCACTGATCTCCTGGATGAACATACACTGAAGCAGAAAAACATGGCAATACATACCAGGCTTGCCAGACCCAACCCATCACGTCCACTAGAACCCCCTCCCACCATTAGTTTCTCACCCAAGTTGTTATGTAGCACAGTCCACATACACATGCAAATATCTAGATTTTCCACACAAATCTGGAGTAAATCACCATTTTACATTTTCCAATTTAAATCTGTGAGACACTGTAAAGGGCCTGATTTGGCTCAAATTATACTGTACCTTGTCTGGACTGCTCTATGTGATCATGAAGTGAGATCATTTTATTTGGCCTGTGTAGAAATGCCCCTAGTCTGATACTCAGAAAAGTGCCAGGCAGCTGTCTTTCCACTGCTTTACTTTCTTACAATATATGCAATATAGATTTGTAACAATATAATTCCATGGCTTCCTGGAAAAATAAAACAGGTTTATCCTGGATGGAGGATTTTGCCCCCTCAGACTTAAACTCTTGCTATCTGAGGTTACTGGATCAATTTTTCTCTCATGTATGTTCTATCACAAATGGTGTTATGTGAGAAAAACTGTTTCCACATTCTCTAGGATTCTGTTTTCGTGAATTCCATTGTAAGATTATAACAAAATTGGGTAACTTTAACATTCTATTAGGAAAGGCTAGTTACTCTGGAGATACAGTTGATAAGCATTTTGCAGATCCTCAGCAGAACTATTTTGAAGACTGATGTAAAGATATTTGGAGAAGATCAGTGTAGTTAAGGAAAAGATAGTCATTGTACTTTGAGGCAGAGAATATCATGCCTCATTAACCTATGAGAATGCCTTAAGGATATTTTTGCTATAGTAGGCAAAGGATATATCATGGATTTACATGATTTTTTCTGACAACAGTTGATAAAGTTTCAGATTTGAACTTAATGTATAAGATGCAGACCTATAAAATACTGTAAATGGAAAGTTGGCCTCTGGGATTAGAACTCTGCTATAATGTCAAAGTGAAAAAGCACATGTGAAGACTTTTGAGACTGAAGGGGAAAAGTAAGAAAAAATATGCAATATTAGAAATTTTAGTTCTGTGACTCAGATTTCTTGGTGACTGGGTATGTTCTTGCCTGCTTGTCTTCTTGTTTTTGTTTTTATTATACAGAATCATTGTAACCCTAATGGCATAAAAGGTTCTTTTCCCACACTGCAAGCTTCCAAAGGATAATTGGACAGTACATATCACCATTACCCCAATGGGTTTTTTTTAAAAAAAAAATAAAGTCATTGAAATAAATGTCAGTGATTAAACATCTCCTTGCCATTATAATATAAGAATAACATTGGGTTTCATTACTGATCTCTACACAAAATTAGTTCATTCTGTGGAAACAAAAACATAGAACAGCCCATGGCAGGAGCATGTCTAATTCATATAGATGTAATAATCATTAAACCCCTCCCTTCCTTTGTGAATATATACCACAGCGCACACAACAAGGAATGAGAATAGATAAGTGGCTTCCTAGATCCATCAAATCTTTTCTTCTCTTGGTACTTAATCCTAAAAAGCTAGTTCTGTCACAGTGGGATTTAAGTACTATTCTTAAACCAGGCAAATATTAGCTTTTTGACATCTACCACAGTATTGTAGCTTATTATTAACTAGCTTAACTAATTTAAACTGAGAAAACATTTAATATATAGTTTTAAAAGGGGCTGGTACTTCATTGTCTTCAGCTAATGTTCCACTGCTGTAAAGTACAAATGAAGGCAATGCCCACCAGTATCTATGTCTAGTGAATTTATAGGCAGATAGTTGTGAACATGCTTGCACAATTGTACTGCAATCGCAATTCTTTACTAATATATATATATATATATATATATATATATATATATATATATGTCACATTTATATTATCATAAACTAAAATCCTCATTTTGTTAATATCTTGTTTTACAATGTCTAGATTACCACTTGCATAGACTTAATATTATGTTCCCACTGAAGAGAAAAACAAATGAACTACGTCCATTTTGGTGAAGAGTTAGGAAACTAAAATAACTCTCTACAGTGGGCCCTTATATCTGCTGGTGTTTGGCTCCAGGATCCCATGATTTTCAGTGGTGTAGTGAACGTAGGGCAGAACAAATTGGCATCTTCAGCTGGCTTCAAGCTGACTTGGGGGTGTGGTGTTTGCACGTGCCATGCTCCCAAGTTCCCTGGAAGTTGCACTGGCGATTACACACCAGGCAGCTTTGGAGGGATTTAGGGGCATGGCATTTATAGACACCACACACTCTGGACCCAGTGAAAAGCCAAGTCCAGATGTAAAGGGGTAGCTTTCTTCCACTCACATAGGAGAGGATTTTTTCCACTCTTATTTGGGACAGAATCTGGCTGGATTGGGGCCATGCATCTGTTTGATGTGGCCCCAATCTAGCCTTGATTTTGGTGGTTCCAAGCCCCCGCCCCCCCTTTGGGGCGGTCTGTTTCACCCCTTAGAATAACCTATTGCTTCATGTTGTCCTATCACTGCTTTTTAACCTTACTTTTTATAGACTGTAATTTGTTTATATTCTTTAATCTGTTGTGTTTTAAACTGGAATTTTGTAATTGCGCTGGCCAAATGGCCGTAATAAAGTTGTTATTATTATTATTATTATTATTATTATTATTATTATTATTATTATTGCTTCAATACTTCTCTCTTAGTTTCTATTTAAATCTCCACTTTGTAGATTCCCCCCTCCCAAAAAAATAAAAATATTAGAGAAATGGTCAGATATTAATGTTTTAACAAAAGCAGGTGGAAAGAAATCTGACACAGAGGACTGAACAAGAGTCAAAGTACAAAAAACAAAGTGAGCTGTGAACAGAATCTTTTCAATTTGGCCTATATGAGAAAATAATCATTTACTGCTTGTTTGAAATGACTAAATCCTTCTTTCATAAAAAGGCAATCTGGAGGATGAAAAGGGTGTGCTTTAGGGCATTGAGATATTTTTCTTGTTAATTAAAACATTAGCAAAGATCCAGACTGTGCACAATAAAGGCCAAGTACAACAGAATTAAATTTTCAGAAACGAGTCAAGGAAATTAGTCTGGATAGAAATGTACAAATAATTCATGTTAAAAATGGAAAATCCAATTTTGCTAATAAATCTTCTATAATGAGGATTCTTGTTAATGACAATATTTATCAAATACTCTGTACTATATAAAAATGAGAGTCAGTGTGGTGTAGAGATTTGATTACTGGACTGTGACTATGGAGATGAGGGTCTGATTCCCCGCTTGGCCATAAAATCTACTGGGTGACCTTGGGCAAGTCACATGCTCCCAGGAGAATCAAACCCTCTCTATTGACTCATAGATAACTACAGATAATTCTTATTAACATGTATTTTATCAAACTATTTATCTTATTTTATAAAGATTACTAGTGTGACATGTTTCCCTCCATCCTGCTATTGACTTACGATGTCTATAGGAAAATCTCTTTTATCCAAGGTTTTATTTTCTACAATCATTGATGCTAAGGGTTTCTATCTTTCCCCTATTGTTCACAGGTATCTGTAATATAGTTACCATGTTAACCAACACACTGTGTTGATCTAATTTCCTGTTGGCATACACAGATAACCTAGTAAAGTAATGACTATGGATTCCTTTTGAAATATTTAATTCTATATATAGATAAAAAGAGGTAATTTGTTCCACATTGATTTTATTAATCTTACTGTTTAGTTTATTTTTTACAGTGACATATTATAAAGTTAATGAAATCTCCTATGTTTTGGGATCACATTTTATTCTGATTGGTTGTAAAATCTATCAGAGTGCATTTTGCTCAAGTTAGCTAATTCTAAGGTCACATAGATACTAATAGAATCTCTAGGTTGTAAGCCAAATTATATTACAGTCCTCTACAATACGTTAGATATCGGGAGGTGATATCTAACTTTTGTCACTTCATTTGTGCAATAAGATGATCAGATTTCTGAATAAATAAAATAATAAAATAAATAATAAAACTTTTATTTATATCCTGCTTTTTGTTACCACAATCAAAGTGGCGTACAACCTTTACAATATATGCTATTCCCCTCCCTTAAAAAGGGATTAAACAATTCTATCCAGTAAAATTACAAACAATAAAATCTAAAAACAATGGTACAATGATATAATGAAGCATAAGTCTAAATCAAAGGTAATACAGATTGTCTCACACATAATGGTAGATGCCATGTGATTAACTCAGAAGCAAAACTGTTCACTGTTGGTAAAGAGAGAGCTGGAGATAGTTATAATAATGGACAAATATAGAAGAACCAAATTAGTGTAAATAAATTAATACAATCCGCCCTTCTCTTACGTGGCGGAATCCGTTCTGGACCCCATCCCCCACGTAAGAGAAAATATGCAGATGCTCAAGCCCCATTCAAATGAATAGGGCTTGTGCCCACAGCAGCGCATGGGGCACATGCCACTGGAGCGTGCCCCATTCATGTGAATGGGAACTGCCACCCTGCACACTCCCGTGTGGCTCTGAGCATATGCTCAAAGCCACGTATAACGCGGGTGCACTGTACAATTGTGGAATAAAGAAACAAGCCAAGTAAGCCAATAAACTTTCACAGTACTAGCAAATCTTCATAATCCCCAAAATGTGCTAAAAATGTGCTAAAAAAACTTTAGTGGGCCACCACCAACCATATGTCAACCCTAAATGATCAGACTCATGGTGCAAAAAACTATCACTGAAATTAGGAGCAAGGAAAACATGGGGGAGACACTCAGAAAGACCCAGGTCCACTCAAATAAATGCTGAAAGGGAGGAAGGCCATGATGCCAAATCTTTTGACTACAGTAGTATTATTTTGTCCTTGGTTTGTCAGTGATCCAGGAAGAGAACAATACAATGGATAAATGCCAGTAGGAAATCAATCCCTGATAACAGTAAATGTCTCAGAGGAAGTGATAACATTCTCTTCTCCTTGGAAAAATCTATCTGGAAAATTAAAATGGCAGGTGCTAAAACAAAATGGCAGGTGCAAGTAAGAAGTCTTGGTTGATGCTGGCACTTCTTTCTTCTGAATGGCATGTAATCAAGGAGGCTGGTGGATGGTCTGAGATATAAAGCCTAACCTCACTTCACTACACCCCATCCATCAGCCTTGAAACAATGACTGAGAAATGTTAGATTCTCATCATATTTGATTGTGAGTTTAGTTAAATTCAGTAGACCTGTCATCTGAACATACATGCACATACAGAATTGCCTTTTTAGATTGTCATCATTGTCATCATGACCACATGTCTCTCCTGATATTAGGAGTCAAGGAGGATATTTTGCAAACTGAAAATAAAGTAAAATAGTAAATAAAAAAATTAAAAGTGGCTAGTGAGGAACACTTCAAAGACATAGCCATATTACTCTAGAATATCAGTCTGCAAAGGACTTTGTAGCACTTTTGAGACTAACTGAAAGAAAGGAGATGGTAGCATGAACTTTTGTAGACTTGAGCCTACTTCCTCAGTTGCAAGAACCAGTGAAGAACATTGGTTAATTGGACAGGCACATTAAAAGCATAGGGTTTTTTTTGGGGGGGGGGGGGGGGGGGTCCTTATTGCTTTGAAAACTCCCATATGTTAAATAATAACAATAATAATAAATAAAATTTTTATTTATATGCCGCCCTTCCTCCGATCAGGGCGGCTTACAACAGGTTAAAATACAATCAATAATACACATAAAATAAAATACACATTAAAACAAACCAACAGTAAAAAGCCCCATAGCCCAACCTCTTGGCCACGAAAGAGGAGGGAGGCCCACAGGATATTTATTCGGGGAATGCCTGTTGGAATAGGAAGGTTTTAAGGTCCTTCCTAAATTGGGCCAGGGTAGTAGACGAGCGGAGCTCTGTGGGCAGCGCATTCCAAAGGGCTGGGGCAGCTGTGGAAAACGTCCTCCGAGAAGTGGAGACTAACCTAGCCCCAGGCACCTTCAGTAGCTGCTGCCCAGACGTTCTGAGGGTGTGAGGCGGAATGTACGGGGAGAGGCGGTCCTTTAGGTATCCTGGGCCCAAGCCATTTAGGGCTTTATAGGTAATTACCAACACCTTATATTGAGCTCGGAAGCGAATGGGCAGCCAATGGAGATCTTTTAAAACCGGTGTTATATGGCTGGTCCTGGGAGCACCAGTGACCAGCCTGGCTGCCATGTTCTGCACCATTTGCAGCTTCCGAGTTTGGTATAAGGGTTGCCCCATGTAGAGTACATTGCAGAAATCCAGTCTCGAAGTTACCAGAGCATGTACAACAGTTTCTAGGTCCCTCTGGGCCAGGTATGGGCGCAGCTGGCGAATCAGCCGAAGCTGATGACAGGTGCTCTTGACCGTCGCATTCACCTGAGCTGTCAGGTGAAGCGACGAGTCAAGAAGCACCCCCAGACTGCGCACGGAGTCCTTCACAGGGAGCGTGACCCCGTTCAGGACAGGTGGAACCACCACCATTCCTGGACCAGGAGAACCTATCACTAGTACCTCCGTTTTCTCTGGATTCAATTTGAGTCGGTTTTCCCTCATCCAGCCCATTACTGACTCTAGACAGGCCACGAGAGGAGAGACGCCATCCCCAGTCACTGCATCAGTCGGAGACATAGAGAAAATGATTTGGGTGTCATCAGCGTACTGATAACCCCGCGCCCCATGTCTCCGGATGATCTCTCCCAGCGGTTTCATGTAAATGTTAAATAGCATGGGAGACAGAATGGCCCCTTGAGGGACCCCGGTTTTAAGGGGCCTCTCGTCGGAGCACACGTCTCCCAGCTGCACCATCTGGGACCTCCCAGAGAGGTAGGACCGGAACCACTGGAGAGCAGTGCCCCCGATTCCCACCTCTGCCAGGCGTCCCAGAAGGATACCATGGTCTATGGTATCGAAAGCCGCTGAGATGTCCAAGAGCACCAGCAGGGACACGCTTCCCCTGTCAATGCTCAGACGGAGATCATCGACCAAGGCGACCATGGCTGTTTCAATCCCGTAACCCGCCCGGAAGCCAGTTTGAAATGGGTCCAGATAATCCGTTTCATCCAAGACCGTCTGAAGCTGGATAGCAACCGCCCTCTCGATCACCTTTCCCAGAAATGGTAGCAGCGAGACTGGCCGATAATTATTATGTACCAGGGGGTCGAGGGAGGGCTTTTTTAGGATCGGTTTTACTATGGCCAATTTAAGATCCGATGGAAATAGCCCATCCCTCAAAGATGTATTAATTATCCGGTGTAACAATGATGTTACCACCGGTCCCCCCTGGGCCGCTAACCACGAGGGACAGGGATCAAGAGAGCAGGTTGTTTTCCGAACACTTCCAAGGATCTTGTCCACATCCTCGGTACTCACCAACTCAAACTGATCCAGTTTAACATAGTCCACGGAGGCTCTGGACACTTCTACCCTAGGATCTGCTATAATGTCAGCGTTCAGACCTGCGCTTATACGAGAGGTTTTATCCGCAAAAAAGTCGTTAAACAAGTCACAGCAGGCCTTAGAAGGTTCAAGGATCTGGTTCAGGGCGGGAGGAAGCTGAGTTAGCTCCCTGACCACCCTGAACAACTCTGCTGGACGCGACTCAGCGGACGCAATACGGGCACCATAGAACAAATTCTTTGTTGCGCGTATTGCCTCTCCGTAGTCCTCTAACAGTTGGTCTAGGAGAGCCTTGTCGTCTAAGCAAAGGTGTTTCCGCCAACGGTACTCCAGCCGTCGCAAAACCCGCTTCCTCGCCCGGAGATCTTCCGTATACCAGGGCTTACGTTTGGAAGCGAGCCTGAGAGGGCGCTTGGGAGCGATACTGTGTATAGCCCTAGAAAGACCGGTATTCCAAATACCGGTGAGGGCATCAACAGAGTCGCCATCATTTCCAACCGTGAGCCCCTCTAAGGCTTCTTGGAACCTCTCAGGTTCCATCAGCCTTCGAGGGTGGACCATCCTAACAGGTCCACCACCCCCGGGGGGGATCTGGGTAGAGGCCTTGATTTTCACCTCTACCAGGAAATGATCCGTCCATGACAGGGGGGAAACATTAACTATTTCCACCCACGGATTTTCCGCCTCCGAACAGAAGACCAAATCGAGAGTGTTACCCGCACAATGCGTAGGACCCTGTATCAGCTGGGACAGGCCCATGGCCGCCATGGTATCCATGAATTCCCGAGCCGCACCGGATGGAACATGGCTGGCCGTGAGGGAGATGTTGAAGTCACCCAAGACAAGAAGCCTGGGTGTCTCCAACATCAGCTCAGCGACCAGCTGTGTCAGCTCGTTAAGGGAGTCTGCTAATGCACGGGGTGGCCGATACACTAACAGAATCCCTAGACTGTCCCTATCCTTTAGGGTCAGGTAAATACACTCGATATTGGAGGTCTGTCGGATGTGGTTCCTGGAGAGGGACACGGTGTTCCTATGTACCAAGGCCACACACACCCCCCGCCCACCTAACCTGCGCTGGTCCTTCACCGAGTACCCAGCAGGCAGGGCCTGAGCCCACACGGCGTCCCCTTCAGGCCCCAGCCAGGTCTCGGTAATGCAAGCCAGGTCACACTTAGAGTCCTCCAGCAGATCCTGGAGGATGTGGGTCTTGTTGTTAAGTGACCTGGCATTGCACAGGAGCAGCGACAGGGTTTGTGGCACGGTTGGAGTGACCCTCAGGTCCTTCAGGTTGGGAAGGGGACAGGAAGGCGGGATAGATATGATGCATCGATCACGCCTTCCCCTGGAACGGAAGTCCCTTCTCCCTCCACCATACCTCCCCCTGCCCCACACAACCTCAATTGGAGCTCCGCCCACCAAGATGTTATCCCCGGCCCAGGCATCCCCCGCATCCCTATCCTCCCCCCACCCCTCTATGGCCACTAAAGGAGCAGAGGTTAGCCACTACAGGCATCCTCTGCTCCCAGGGCCAACCCAAGCCTCCCACACCAATAAAACTGCGCAACTGCGCAGGTACGCAGCAGCGGTGCTCCTTAGTCCGTGGGCGGCACTCCCGGGGCGGTGCGCAAATGCGCACCTCCGACACCCCGGGAGGAGGCCGCCCGGCAACAAGCGCAGTCCTGGCAGTGACGGCGGCAGCGGTGGTCCGGCGTGGAGGCGAGAGGGGGCGTGCCAGGAAGGGTCCGGTTCCCCGGCTTTATCCCCGCCGCTCTCACCTGGCGGGGCTCCTCCCTAGCTTCCCCCCAGATGGTCCTTAAAGGGCCCCACGCACCCAAACTGGCCGCCAAACGCCAAAGCCAGTAAACTGCAGAGTCCAAAGGAGTCCCGCTGGGGTGCTCCTTAGTCCGTGGGCGGCACTCCCGGGGCGGTGCGCAGATGCGCACCTCCAACACCCCGGGTGGAGGCCGCCCAGCAACAAGCGCAGTCCTGGCAGCGACGGCGGCAGCGGTGGTCCGGCGTGGAGGCGAGAGGGGACGTCTTGAAAAACAGTGCTTGAAAAAAAATAGTAAAGGAGATCTAGGAAATGCCTGCATATTTCTGTTCAAAGCAGACCTTGGGCAATTCAGTTTCCAGCCAGAAGAATATATTTTAGATTTGTTAGGAACTGTGCTTTTTAATTTGAATTGGATAGCTCCAACCAACTGTGGTTGATGCTTAGTATATCAAACTTGATGACATCACCAGGGACCATATCTAAAATGCCCCTGACCTCACAAGCTTAGTAAGTGGCATCCTAGCAGAGAAGAAGAAAAAATAATTAAGATTTTATGTAAAATGTAAAATTCCTAAATTAAACCTCTACTAACACTATAATGCAAACAAGCAAAAGGCTGATATTTCACAAGCCCAAGAGCCTAAGAAAAAAGATTGAAAAGCAAATTGCAGATAAACATTGAGTTTGTCCCTATGGTACAAATTTCAGAGACTGTTCGGTATGTAGACTTTCTCTATTAGAGTTGTGCTTGATCCATTTTTAAATGTATCTCTTTGATGCATCCTGATTAAATCTAACTAGCAAATTTATGGTTTTGGTATTCCTCAGTGTAAGTCAGGTGATAATAATGTGTATAAAACACTAAAAAGAAAGCAGAAGAGAAGAGAAACCCTAAGTATGTAGGGCAGGGCTTGGCAAAGTGTGGACTTCCCAGCATCCCCAGTCCCATCATGTAACACACCCACTCATACATGAAATGACCAATGACAACCCAGAAACCTCCAGGGCTTTGAATTGTGACCATCCTTTTAGAAAGTTTTCCTTTTTCAGGGCTATTTTATACCTAAAATAGGGCTCACCAAATAACTTTTAAATAATCCATTACATTCAGAGGCTTCTGGGTGCATGATTCAACACTCATATACTGTTTTTTTTTAAGCATGGGAAATTGATAATGAAGGTTTGGAAGAGTGTAAATTTCCCTGTGGATCCTTTGATGTTGCCCACATCTGCTATATGTAAAGTACTTGGTGAAGGAGACAATTCTTACCCATCTTCACATATGTCTGTCATGCTGTACATTTGGAGGGTAACTTTAGGATGGGTGAAGCCACCTCAATCTATGAAAATTCTCCTCACAATTTTAAATTTAAATTAATTTTATAACATGATATAACATTATTTGGTTACTTAAATGCACCAAAGTATATGATCATGTGCACAGAGTATCAAATGGAAAAGCCTTTAAGAAACAAAATGAATGACATAATTTTTTAATTAAAATGCAATGCATGCTATGTTCTTTGCAACTGATACTGAGCAATGTGAAGTCAAAGGCTTTCATGGCAGGCCTCCTTTTCTTGGTGGATTTTTCAGGCTATGTGGCCATGTTATAGAAGAGTTTATTCCTGAAGTTTTGCCAGCATCTGTGGCTGGCATCTTCAGAGAATGCTGGCATGGAAGTGAATGATGTGTGACTCTAAATTGGGAGGAGTGATTTACATGTTAATCTGTGTATTGTTAAATGGCAAGGCCTCAGAGTGGGAGGATATGCAAGGAGAATTTGTGTGTGTTTAATTAGTGGTTCATTGTGGGCCAGGAAAACCCTGATTGTGGGTGGTTTTCATTTGCATTTTGCTGGGTCTTAAAGTTTGTGTTTTTCAGGACTGGTAGTCAAACTCTGAAGATGCCAGTCACAGATGCTGGTGAAACATCAGGAAGAAACTCTTCTAGAACAAGGCTACATAGCCCAAAAAACTCACAAAAAACTTTGTTTACTTTAAGGGTTTCTTCTTTCCTGTTGAAGTTATCTAGGTGTTTGTGGATTTCAATGGCTTCCCTGTGCATTCTGACCTGATAGCTGTTAGCATGGTCCAGAATTTCAGTGTTTTCAAATAACATTTTATGCCCAGGAAGGTTTTTATAACATGTTCTGCTACTGCTGATTTTTCTGGCTGGCCCAATCTAGAGTATCTTTCATGTTCCTTGATTCGTGTTTGGACACTGTGTTTGGTAGTCCCTATGTAGACTTGTCTGTAGCTGCATGGTATGCAGTAAACTTCTGCAACCACAAGAGGGTCCCTCCTGCATCAGAGATACCATGAAGAGGCCATGAAATTGTCTCTTTGACCTGCTCAGTTATCTATCTCAGAAACAATCCTTTGCCCTTATTTCATGTCCAGGACTTCTAGCTATTAACATATTGACTATCTATAGTGGTTACCTCTAGAAATTAATTTTTATTGATTTCTTTCACCCTTCTCACAGTTCCTTGTCTGTGTTAGCCAGTTCTTTGCAGGTGGTGTGTATTCTCTCCTGTAACAGTGCATGTTCCAGTTAGGAATAGGCCCTAAGGGGAAATGTCCCGATGTGGGACAAAGGTGAAGAGGTTAGCTTTGGTCATTCAGGAGCCATGATGAATCAGCAATTGGAAAGAGATGAGTCACAGGATGTGACATCATCATGAGCTGAAAAGTGCAAAGTCATACTACATGAGGGACTTCTACATATGTAACACAGCAGGAAGAGGCTGACTGAAGTGTCTGAGCCTGGCACATGTATATAAGGGGAGGAGTTTCAATGCGCAATGTCGGTTGATGGTGTTCTGTATTATGCAAGTGGCTTTGTCGAAGAGAACAAGATTGTGTACGGTGCAATCAGAAGTAAAGTGCCTCTGTGAGAGATATCAGCATGTTGTCTTCTTTGTCACTTCTGGGAAAAGGAGAAGGAATTCTCCAGCCTGCACAGAGCTTCGCGTTGCTTCTTTGGTGGCCATCCAGGTGCACAGTTTCAGCGTGATGCAATGCAGTTGGGACAATTGTGTTAACAGTTCCATCCTGTTGTAGATACGGTTGGCCTGTGGGAATTTTAAGGTCCTTTTTGCTGTGAGAATGTGTGGTATGGTATCTGTGTCTCTGTAGAGTAGCAGGAAGGTTAGTAAGAAGAGTAGATGTGCTTTCCTGGTCTGAAGTTTTTTCAGTCTCTGGGTGTATTGGAATAGTTTCTCCCCATAGACATGTCCATTGTGAAGTCGAAGGCTTTCACGGCTGGCATCCATACTTTTTTGTGGGCTTTTTGGGCTATGTGGCCATGTTTTAGAAGAGTTTATTCCTGGCATTTTAACAACAACAACAAACTCTTCTAGAACATGGGCACTTAGTCTGAAAAAAACCACAAAAAAACTAATTATACTGAGCAAACTTACTTGTTTTACATTCATATTTGTGACATGTGTTTCTGGTAGCTGAATGGACTTTCTATCTTATGCCTCATTTATTGCCTTATTTCAGGAACAACATACCCCCAAAATAGTAACTTAAAACTATGACTACATCAAACTCCAGATGTTAGTGGGGAGCTTTGTAGCCAGAATGTAGAACAGTTATAATTTGAAACAGAAGGCATTCCTTGTGAAAGCTGTCATTCCAAATAATTTATGCAGTGAAAAAATGATTTGTGTACATAGGTGCAAGTGCATATGTTTATCAAATCTGTCTCTCGTATTAGCTAAGGGACACTGTGCAGCCAGTGATTTCTATTTTATAACCCCTTGTGGTGATTACGTTGCCATTTTGTGGTAGGCTGACTGTAAAGATTTCTGCAACTAACATATCAGACAGGTCTAAAAAGCTTTTGACCTCAGCATAAATTGAGAAGGTGGGAGTGTTCAATCTTGCTGATAATGGAAAATGCAATTACAATATGCTGCTGCAGAGATAAGGCACATGATCACAAAATTCACAGATGATAGCCAAATTGACATTCTATGTCATCAACACAGTTACTTACATTTTCCCTAGATGATGAAGAAGAGCAATTATTACTCATGGGGGAGGGGTGTCATATAACTGAACATTTACAGTGTGTATTATTTTTTACATTTCTCTCCTCATTTTCTACCTAAAATGGCTAAACATGTGAAACTATCATGGTTTTATTTGGAAACTTTGCCCTTTTAGTAAAAAACATTTCCAGCTTCTTCACTGAGAGCGCAATCGTGTTATAAAAATATATTATTGATATGGTTTTGATATTTATGTTTTTGATGCCCCCCCCCACATCAGCCTCCTCTTCCTCACGACTCCCTGATAAAATTCCTCACACCACATAAATGTGATCTTCATGTCATTAATATGATGACATATCAGAGTAGTGAGAGGAGACAATCATGAATTGTTTCTCTTTGATGGGTTCATCTTACAATGAGGGCAAAATAAAATTGTACATTGCCTGTTCATACACTTTGCCTAATTTTTAGATTGCACATTGGAGTATGAAATCAGATATATACATCCACTTCAATGTTCATTTGGATCACTGCTCATCATCCTGCATTTTGTAATGTTGTTCTGGTCCTGGTCCATATTGATTTTAAGGGTATGTATTCATAAATCTGTTCTGTCCCATTTATACATTTTTCATATTTTGTAAATCTTTATTTAAAATTATTAATTTTGAACAAAAAATATATCCATACTGATACTCTAGGCTGCATTGACGTAGTGTCTAATTCAGCAGTTCCCAACCTTTGTTGGGCCGTGACCCACATTGGGGAGGAAAGTCCCGCCCATGGCCCTCCTTATAGGTTGGGAGGCCAGGAAGGGGTGGGATTTTCGGCTGCGTACAAGCCCCAGCAGGCTTTGTGGCCAGAAGTCCCACCCCTTCCAGCCTCCCAACCAATTAGGGAGGCCTCCAGGGGAGAAGGGGCAGGACTTCTGGCCGTAAAGGCCTATGGGGCTTGCAGTCCCGTCCCCTTCTCCCTGTGGTTGCCTGGCAGCCACGGGGAGAAGAGGAGGAGGCAGCCCCAACCGTCCCTTCCTCCCCGCAGCTGTCTGGCAGCTGTGGGAAAGGAGGCAAAGAGCAGGAGGACCCCCCCTTTCCTTCCTCCCCACGGCTGTCCGGCAGCCACAGGAAGGGAGGCAAGGAGCTGGAGAACCCCCCGCTTTCCTTCCTCCCCGCAGCTATCTGGCAGCCACGGGAAGGGAGGCAAGGAGCAGGAGGACCTCACCCCCCTTCCCTTCCTCCTCATGACTGTCTGGCAGCTGCGGGAAGGGAGGGAAGGAGGAGGAGGACCCCACCCTCTTCCCTTCCTCCCAGCGGCTATTTGTCGGCCACGGGAAGGGAGGGAGGAAAGGAGGAGGAGGTGGCCCCACCCCCATCCCCTTCTCCTTGCGAGTGCCTGTGCTAGGGCCAGCCCTTGCAGGGAGAAGGGAAAGAGGTTGCCCCACCCCCATCCCCTTCTCCTTGCGAGTGCCTGTGCCACTATTCTGCTTTGGTCAGGACCTAGAATGCTGTGTCCCATTCTGGCCACCACAGTTAAAAAAGGATGTGAACAAGCTGGAGCATGTTCAGAGGAGGGTGACAAAATGGTGATGGATCCATCAGACTTATGAGGAGATACTTAGGGAGCTGGGTATGTTTAGCCCAGAGAAGAGAATGTTAAGAGGCTATAAGATAGCCATGTTTAAAACTTGAAGCTGCTGTACAGGGGCTGGCCTGAAGAAGGAGGCTCCTCCCTCCCTAACTGTCATCTTTCGGCCTCTGAGGGAGAGAGAAGGCTGGCCCAGTTCCATCAGGGGCTGGCCTGAAGAAAGAGGCTCCTCCCTCCCTAACTGTCATCTTTCAGCCTCTGAGGGAGAGAGAAGGCTGGCCCAGTACCATCAGGGGCTGGCCTGAAGAAGGAGGCTCCTCCCTCCCTAACTGTCATCTTTCGGCCTCTGAGGGAGAGAGTAGGCTGGCCCAGTTCTATCAGGGGCTAGCCTGAAAAAGAAGAAGAGCCCTCCCTCCGGTCCATCTGCCTTGGTCCAGGCCTCAGAGAGAGAGAAGAATGCTGGACCTGATCCCCTCCCCCCCTCACCATTCCCTTCTCCTTTTGTGTCGTGTCTTTTAGATTGTAAGCCTGTGGGCAGGGAACTGTCTGTTATCCCCTCTATTGTAAACCGCTCGGATTCCCAGTGATTGGGCGGTATATAAATAAAACCTATTATTATTATTATTATTATTATTATTATTATTATTATTATTACTGGATATGGAACAAGTTTGTTTTCTGCAGTAATGGATTTAAACTACATGAAAAAAGATTCCACCTTAATATTATTAAGCACTTACTGGCAGTAAGAGCTATTTGACAGTGGAATACACTACCTCAAGTGTTGTGGGATCTCCTTCTTTGCAGGTTTTTAAACAGTGGCTGGATTGCCATCTGTTTGTTTGTTTGTTTGTTTTATGGGATTTATACTAGGCAACTGCACTAACTCAGAAATAATAGCATGGTATGACAGCAAAGTGTTTTAGTTGCTCTGTATGAAAAGAAAGAGGAAAAAAGTAGGATTTGGTGGTTGGTTATCTATTTATTTATCTATTTATGTATAAGGCATTGAGATTGCTGCTTGTTCATTGTGTGGAATTTCAATATGAACAAGCTTGTTTCAAGACTTCCTTGATATTTCTTTTTTCTTTTGCTTCCTTGTGGACTCTCAGCTCCATGCTGAAACCACCAATTATTCACTGGGCTTTCTATTTCATTTTCTAGTTAACTGATTGACACCTAAAAAGCAAATATTGGCCTGGGACAGACCGCCCGAAAAGGGTGGCCTGCGGCGGCCTTTTTTCCTCCGGAGGGAAGCCACAGCTGTCAAACCACGCAGCTTCCCTCCGGCAGAAAAGAAACCCATGAAAAGCGGGTCCTTTTAAAGCCGCAGGAGTGGCATAACAAGTGCACAACTGGCACACTCATTACATAAGTGCCGTGTAGCAATGTGCGGACGCCACACAGCACTTACATAACATGTATGTACCAGGCCATTATTTAATCTGTATCAAATAAGAATTCAGTATAAGAAGTCAGCAAGAGCAAATATTTGCTGAAAATGCTAAGAAAGCACTGGCAGTCCAGTATAGGGGCATCTGCAACACTGGGTAGAGTGAAACAATATCCTCAAGCAAAAGAGATTGGGAAGTGGCAACATGATTTTAGAGGTGGAACTTTGTTCCATATACAGTATCCAACTTGAATGCTATTTTGGAAGAAAGGCATGGTATAAACTCATAAAATAAATAAATAAATTTCACTAAGTTAGACTGATCCTTCATGTATTGGAGAGTGCACTATCCCATTGCAATAAAGATTAACCTCCCAGTCCTCTTATTACACATGGAATGAGAAAAGGCATTCATCTTCTACTTTGCTTTAGACAACAATAGTCTACTGTTCACAGTGAACCAAGCAAACTAGGGGTGCAAAGAATACTCACATTTTCTGCTCTTTGGTGGGGAAGAAGAAAACTGGAAAACTAGTCCCCCTTTTCTTTTTTGTATTGTGGGATATTTTGCAAAACAAAAAAAGTCATGTGTGCAACAACAAAAATTTTGCTACATAAAACTTTTTTTTGTTTTTTGTTTGTTTTGTTTTGTTTTGCAAAACCCATTCCTTTTGCACAGAAAGCCCTGTTTTATATGCAGAATGCAAATGGGTTGTTCTTGGGGCTCTGGTGCTTTGCCCAAGGGTAGCTGAGCAGATGTTTGTTGTCTGAGATGCTGACCTCAACTTGATCCACTCTAGATCCCCCCTCCCCCACCCTAGTTGCAGTTTGGAACTTCCAGTTCAATAGTTAAAATAAAGTGGTCCTTTTAATCCAATTTGTTGTCTGGCCTCATTATTTCAGGTTGGGTAGCTTTCAGTTGACCTCTTATTTTTCAGAACAGTCTTTTTTAAAAAAATACTTCTAATGTTTTACTTGAAAAATATTGTACACAATAACCTGATCATATACACATTTTTGGAACCATGCTGGAATTATATATGGGATATGCCTGTGTGAATGTCTGTGAGAATTATATATTCTTTAAAAAAAGAATTTCCTTGAATAGATAAAGGCGCACTTACTCTCATATTAAGTTAACAGATTAGTTAACCAGATTCATGGTGGAAACTCACAGGATGGAAATGAGTAATGTGGGTTACATCCCACTGCAAAAATAATCCAGTTTGACACTACTTTAACTGCCATGGGTAAATACTATATGGATTTTTCAGATTAGTAGTTATTTGAGATTTTTACTCTACTCTGTTACAGAGCTCTGGTGCCACAACAAACAGCAAAGTGTGGATGCAGCCACAGACCCTCATCCTTTTCCTCCTACTTCAGCAATGTAAACATTTGAACAAAAGTTTATTCTTGTACACGACTGTGTCTCTTACAAAAGCATCTTTGATTAGTAATCTTGAATTTTATTTTTATTTTTTTGAAAAGGGAAAGGTCTTATAAATAAAATAAAATCCTCAGATATAGAGTGTTACTCTAGTTTGCTAAATTCATTGCCAGTGAAGATGTGGGAACTACATATCTGGGACTCCTACTGACTTTAAAAATGGACTGTAGCTTAAGGGCTGTCATATAATTTTTTCAAATTACTAGTCAAAATTATTCCATCAAGAAAATGCATTGATATGAGGAGAATAGTGGGTGAAAGCATGGGAAGGCAAAATGGGAGGTCACAAATTACTATCTTAAGTAGAAAATATGCAGGCATTAGAGGCAGACAAAGTGACTGAAATAATTGAGTACTGACCTAAATCCTTTCTTTAATTGAACCTCACAGCGTTCTATTTTTTTCTGCACATATTAAGACTATTCTTCTTCTTTTTTAACATGGTTATGAATTATTCTTTTTTTAACTCTTGAAATTCTTTCATTCTTTAAATTTGGACATGAAAATTCTGTGAAGAAATAGTTTCTATTAGCAGTCAAGATATATAATTGGTATTTTAAAGGGGACAAGGTGGGAAAGACTTTCATTATTTTTGTTTACATTTTGATTTTCAAGCAGAAGGAGAAATATGCACTAATTGCTTCCTTTAAACAGACCACCTTTTTCTGTTACCATGGAATACAGAGTCTCTTCTGTAATGACTTTTAAAGTACAATCATTTATCTCTAGCAACTGGAAGTCAATGTGCAGTTTTTTGGGTTTTGGAATAGGACCCTGGAGATGAGAGTTCAATGGCCCTCTCAGTCATGAAAACTCACTGTTTGACCCTGGGCAAATCACACTCATAGAATCATAGTTGGAAGAGACCACAAGGACCATCCAATACAACCCCCTGCCATGCAGGAACTCACAAGCAAAGCATACCCTACAGATGGCCATCCACCATCTGATTGAAGACCTGCAAATAAGGAGACTACACCACTGTTTGAGGGAGTGTTTTCCACTGTTGAACAGCTCTTACTGTCAGGAAGTTCCTCCTAATGTTAAGGTGGAATCTCTTTTCCTGTAGCTTGCATCCATTGTTCCATGTTCTGGTCTCTGGAGCAGCAAAAAACAAGCTTGATCTATCCTCAATGTGAAACTCCATCAAAAACTTAAACAGGGCTATCATACCCCCTCTGAACCATCTCTTTTTCAGGCTAAACATACCCAGCTCCCTAAGTCTTTCCTCATAAGGCATGGTTTCCAGGCCCTTCACCATTTTGGTGGGTCTCCTTTGAACACACTCTAATTTGTCAGCATTCTTTTTGAATTGTGGTGCCCAGAATTTGGTCAGGTGGGGCCTGACCAAAACAGAATAGAGCGACACTATTACTTCCCTTGGTGTAGACACTATACTTCTATTAATGCAGCCTAAAATCACATTGGCCTTTTTTTTTAATTATTGTAACAAACACATACACGTATACATCAACACAATCACATAAATCAACCAATACTACATATTACCATACAATACAATACAAACAAAATTTCCAATTAAAAAAAATATATCTTTGTTTATGGTTTCTCATTGATCTGTTAACATAAAATCACATTGGCCTTTTTAGCTGCTGCATCACGCTGTTGACTCATGTTCAACCAGGACTCCTAGATCCCTTTCACACGTAGTCTCCGTAAGCCAGGTGTCCCCCTATCATGTATCTGTGTATTTCATTTTTTCTACCTAAGTGCAGTATATTACATTTCTCCCTGTTGCAGTTCATTTGTTAGTTTCAGACCAGCTTTCTAATCTATTAAGGTCATTTTGAATTTTAATCCTGTCCTCCTGAGTATTAGCTACTCATCCTAATTTGATGTCATCTGTAAATTTGATAAACATGCCCTCTATTCCTTCATCCAAGTCATTGATAAAGATGTTGAATAGCACTGGGCCCAGGACACAACCCTATGGCACCCAACTAGTCACTTCTTTCCAAGATGAAGAGTAGTCAATGTTGAGTACCCATTTATTTATTTGAGTACTTATACCCCTGCCCTTCGGCCCTAAAGGCTATCAGAGCGGCTTACAATTATTATTTTTAATTAAGTGGTTCCCTGCCCTCAAGCTTACAATCTAAAAAGATATCACACAAAAGGAGAAGAGAATGGTGGTGGAGAAGGGGATCAGCAGTTCTTCTCTCTCTCAGAGGCCTGGACCAAGGCAGATGGACTGGAGGGAGGGCTCTGCTTCTTAGTTCAGGCCAGGCCTGATGGAGCTGGCAGGCCTCACTCTCCCTCTGATGATATTTCACAGCACAGTGGAACCCTCTGGGTTCGGCCAGTCAACCAATTACAAATCCACCTAACAGTTGTATTGTCTAGCCCACGTTTTACCAGCTAGTCTGTAAGAATATCATGGGGGACCGTGTCAAAGGCCTTACTAAAATCCAGATATGCTACATCTCCAGCATTCCCTTTGTCTACCAAGCTGGTAATTTTATCAAAAAGAAAAGAAAAGAAAAGAAAAAAGAGAGAGAGAGAGAGATCAGATTAGTATGGCATGACTTGTTTTTCAGAAATCCATGTTGCCAGTTCTTTTAACACTCTTGGGTGTAGTTCATCAGATTCTGGAGACTTATATTCATTTAGATTAACAAGGTATTCCTGTAATATCTCTTTCCTTATTCTGTGCTGAATTTCCCCTATTCTGTCCTCTGCTCCATTATCCTCAGGTTGTGCACCCTTTTCCTTTTCTGAGAAGACTGAAGCAAAGAAGGTGTTGAGTAATTCTGCCTTTTCTCTGTCC